>NC_079505.1:15900198-16246963 GCF_030052815.1 Hevea brasiliensis
TAAAACAATTTCACTTTTTGTTTACATAATATATTTATGTGTAATAGAAAGGTCCATTGATATTTTGTTAGAAATTCTATTCTTAAGTTGTTAAGAATATGAGTGTGATATTTCTAGGACAAAACATCATAAATTAGTTCACAATCGAGGATACTTCACACGAGGACATTACTTATCGGAAAGATTGTATTCATGTTTGTTCCTAAGGTATTTATATGAGATAAAAATAAGATGGAATGGTGAGTCTCATGCCATATAACAAACATGATAGGCACTTATACATGATAAGTAGGCGAACCGGTGACACTTATGACAAGCACGTGGAGTTTACTCTTGTCAATGCATTGTCATAAATCATATCGATGTATATAATCTTTAGACACGAGATAACACAGTAGTAATGATATATAAAATGGGAACTAATCACTAGAGCGCCTTTTGGTGGAATGGCCTAGAGAGTTGGAAGAACTCCGGGGTTAGCGTGCTCACTTGAGAGATATCCTAGGATGGGTGACCTGGGAAGTTCTCCATTCCACCTATGGGACAAAACCGTGAGGCTTATGGCCAGCGGACAATTCCGCTAGTGGTTGGTTCCCGTCGTTACAATACCTTCAGGTTGGTCAACAAGATTTAAAACTTGAATCTTATACATGGAATAAATCTAGGATTTCATAGCAATAATCCATTTTGAATAGTCTATATTAGATATAGCTTATACGTAGGTAAGTGGATCATCTCCATGATCTACTTCTTCATGAGTAGACAACTCTTGTTCTTCTTCATAAAGGAAACCATATCTCACTGGTGGGTGAGATACCCTGGTTGTTCTATGAGGAACAACTGTAGATGTTTCATCAATAGGTGTAGGTTAACTAGGTGGATCTATATCCATCGATCATTAGTTGGCGAAATTCTCAATTTTAACTCTATTTGTCTTCCTTTGCCTCTTTCTTGAACAAGCTGTTATTCAAGAAATGTGGCATCTCTACTACGACAACCTTTTTGTGATGTAGGCAAATAAAAATAATATCCAAAACTATCTTTTGGATATCCAACAAATCGACCCTTTTTTGATTTGGTTTTCAATTTATCAGTGTTCATCTTTTTGATATAAGCTGGACAACCTCAAATCTTAACATGCTTAAGACTTGGTTTTCTTTCATGCCATATCTCATAAGGTGTGGAAGATACTGATTTTGATGGAATCCTATTCAGAATATGCAAAGTTGATTCTAATGCAAATCTCAAAAGAAATTTAGCCAAATTTCCACTATAGATTGGTATAATGGAACAGTAAACATTGGTAACCAAATCTGAAATTTTAGGATTAATTCTAATAGGCTTTGAATTGCAATTAGCAAAAATGCCAACAAATTTGTGACTCAAAATGTGGTATGACCATGTGTTTAGAAATGGTATACCTATTAATTATGAAAAAGTCAATATTTTACATGAATAGTCAAGTGAATAGTAACCACAAATACACCAAATATAAAGAACTCAACCCTTAGGAGAAATTATGAGTAAAAAATTAAGTAGGCAAACATTCAATTATTGGATTTATTAGTAGAAGTGATTTGAATGGGCATTGAAACACTTTCAAATTATGTATTTCAGTTGAAAAGGAGCCCTCCAAGGAAGGAGGAAGAGGGGACTAAGCCAAGGCAAACATAAGAGGTTTGTGCACAATAATTTTAATTCTTTGTTTTCTACTTGAAAATTCATTTGAATAAATGTTATGAATAAATTGTGATTATTTTAGCTTTGAAAATGTTATTTGAAAAAATAGTGTATTGCATACTCTATAAATGAAAAATTGGAATAAAATATAATTTGTGAATTGTATGAAATATTTAAATAAAATGGTTTGTGTTGGATTTTGAATTCACACTTGGCATGGCAAATCTATTGTGTTCCTCCTCCATTTATGGAGTTGAGATTGATTTTATTCTTCCCTCTCTGGCTTACCAGTTTAAGGTTGAGATCGGATGAGTACTCATATAGCTAGCTAGCCACCTCCCTCATTAATTTCGGTTAGTGAGGTTGTAGATTGCTTTGTCGTGGTGTACAACACAGCATTGATCGTGAAATTTTATTTCATCACTTAAGTTATGTATTTATTAGCAACACTATTGTTTATCATTTGTTTTGATAAATTGTTGTGAAAAATCTTGACTTCAACTTGAGAACTATGGTTGTGAAAATTTTTAAATTTCTGTCATTAATGAATGATTATTTTTGTAACTTTTAAATTTATTATTGTGCACCAGAGTAAAATTTACTCGTGATGGTTTTCTTCTTTATTGCAGATAGGGAGAAGGATAAAGCGTGAGTGAGCTGCTATAGCTACAGGGAACATATTTTGTGATCTTTTACGGGTATAAAATTTATACCCTTGTACATTCCTTTTTGATGTAAAATATTTTTACATATGTTTCTATAGAACTAGTTGAGCAGTTGTACAATCAAAATTGTAATAATATTATTTTATACTCTTTTTCTTGAATTGAGATTTTATTATGTGAAATAATCTACACTCAATGCTATTAAAATTGCTTGAATTGTGTTGATTCACTTGGATTGTGTTGACCATAAATGAAGTTGTGGGTATTATATGTATATTGGAAGTGATTTAACAGGTTTTAAATAACTATTTTCTCAATTTATAGTCGGCGTGCAGCCGAAATTTGTTTAAAATTTTCGAAATCTCAAATTAATCAAAATTTGAGTTCATAACATAAACTTCAATTAAAGGTTTTTAATAATTATTCAAAATTACCTACTATTTTAAAATGGATGGAAATTGGTTTAAAATCCTTTATAGTATATTTAATGGGTTATCGGTAGGTGAAGTTTGGTAATTCATTAGGTATACTACAGGATCATATTATGCCTTACAGAGAGGTTGGATGTGACATGTTTAATGGTATCAGAGCATTGTTTTGAAATGAGTTTTAAACTATAAATTGAAATATTTTCTTGATTAGTAGAACTGCTCAAGTGTCCTTAATTGATGCATATGACGCATTTACATCATGAATATAAACTAATGGGGATAATTCTTCTTGTGTTGGTTGCCAAGGAGTAGAATTTTGTAAATTAAAATGGAAGATGGGGATCGCTCGGTTGAGCAATCGATTAAAGTGAGGCATAAGAGAAGCTGACTCTTTAAAATGTTAGTGGGTCATTGCAGCTCCACCCATGCCACGATTTCATGCTCGATTCGCTCGTGAGATGGCTACCTTATTCCAACAGATCGCTGGAAACATGCCAACACAAGCCCTAATCCAAGCAATAGTAGTGCAACCATAGCCTTCAGCCAAGCAGTATGATAAGTTGATGAAATTTGGGGCTACTGAATTTAAGGGTACTGTGGATCCACTAGAGGTAGACCAATGGATTGAAAGAATGGAAAGGGTATTTAAAAAGCTACATTGCAAGGAAGAACTAAAATTTGAATACTTAGTCTCTCTGCTAAAAGGGGATGCGTATGAGTGGTGGAAGACTATCCCACATAGTTTAGTGGAGCCCCTATTACGACACAGTCGATTTTACGAAATTCGGACATAAATGGGTCCACGATACATACGTTGATATGAAACTACAAGAATTTCTGAATCAAGTAAGGGGACATGTAACACCCCTATTTGCATAGCACGGTATATTTCACTATTAGATGGTGGTGTCGGTCCGGATAATTAAGGGGATTAGAACCACATCTAAGATAACTAGATAAGCCCTGAACATAAATAATTAGTAATTGTCAATTAGTTAAGTATAAATAAGACAAACAGAATATAAGAAGTTAAATGGTGAGAGTCAATGATGGGTGACCTTCTCGGGAAGAATTGTGAGGTCTATTTAAACTCAAATTTGAGCAGTAAAATGTGGCCTTGATCCTTAGGACCATTGCGAACCACGATGAAAAGAGAAAATCACGAAAAAGAATTGTTAAACAGGTCAAATAATAAGGTCAGTTATTTGTAAGAAATATCAAAAAACTTGCAAACCGGAATGAACCAGCGAGAGGCAATAGGGTCAATTTACCTCTAAAGCTGACTCCTGACCCAACTGTTCAATAAAATTTGAGAAATGAAAATTTTGAAATATAAAATTTAATTAAAGAAGTATGGAAAAACAAGAAAAAGAAAAGAAAGGATATTAAATTTCTGCCCTCATCTAGATGACATCTTGCATGACTTCATATTTAATTTTAATTTTATTTTTTAATTTGAATACAAAAAGAAAAGAAAAAAAATTGGTATCTTCCTTTTTTTTACTTTCCCGTCCACACACTCCTCTCTCTCTCTCTCAAGGCTCTCTTACCCTTAAAACTCCATTAAAGCTCATTTTGAGCTTGATCAAACCCTAAATCCCACCATAGAAAATTGTCTTACCATGGTTAAAGTTTATTTGGGCAACTAGAAAAGAAGATTCAAGGGAAAGAAAGAAGGAGAGAATTAAGTAAAGGGAGATTGAAAGTGCATTCAAGGTTAGTAGCTAAACTTGGAAATTATAGTTTAATTATTGTATTTATAACTTAATGAACTTAGAAATTAATATTTAATGAAATGAAAACAACTTTAGAGGACTAGGTATGGATTTCAGCCAGCTAGGATTTAGGTTTGAGGATGGAAGATTTTGATGCAAATTATGAATTAGTTAAGTGTGAATGAGTGTATAAATATCAAATATGCATTTAGAATTTAACAAATGAATTAAACATGGAATTTAGGGTTTAAACCTAGGGTTTTGGAAGAAAAAATTTTGAGAGTTGGTCAAATAGTGTGTTTGACCTTGTTTGAGCTGAAAAATGGTCATTTGTGACCAATTGAGGTATGTTGGAAGTGTTAGAATTAGGTTTAAATTCGGATTGGATATGGCCACTCTGTAGGCAGCAGGACCAAGGTCCCTTTCAGGGATCAAAACTGAAAATTTACCAACCCAATTGGTGTGAGGCCAATTGGGAATGAAACTAGACACAAAATGGCACATTTTTCATTGAGGAATCATGCCCAGAAAGTGACCATAGCATAGTGAACAAATTGACCAAATCCGGATTAGGCAATCTGACCTGTACAAAAATGACCAAATGAACAGTATTTGTTCATTTGGCCATAACTTGGGCTAGGCAGGTCTAAATGATATGAAATTGTACCAGTAGAAAGCTGAGATATAGACCTAAAACTTTCATGAAAAATACAAACCCAAATTATGCCCTTAACCAAGTCATTTGGCCACCCAAAGTTGGTGACCTAAAACTGCCAGAACCAGTTTTGGTGCCCAGAAATCTGGGTTAGGCCAATCCGGCTAGCCATGTTCAAATGGCTATAACTTGAGCTACAAAACTCCAATTGGAGTGATTCAAAAAGGAGAATAAAGTTAAGACAATAAGGAACAATTTCTATGAAGAAAACTTGGCCAAATTCTAACAGCAATATGACCAATGGAATAGTGCAAAATAGGTCACCAAAACTAAAAATTAGAAAGTTTGCCTAAAAGACTTAAGTTTTGAGAAAATGACCAAAACCAACAAGTTAGGTAACCAAAATGTGATATGTGGGTGAAATTAGAATTCCCATATCTATTAAGCATTAAAAAGTCAACAAATTGACTTGAATAGTATCGTGAATAGTAACTTCGAAATGAAAATTTCCAAAAACGTTAGTTTAAGCATATCAGGGCTAGAATTAAGTATTTATGAATTAATTATTGGATTTATTGTGAGATAAGATCTTTGAAACACTATATATTGCATGTTTCATTTGAAAAGACCTAGAAAGGATAGGGCAAAGTGAGTCAAGGCCTAGAGGCGACTCACATCGAGTTTGTTCACAAAAATTTATAAATTATAGTTTTCACAATGAAAATTGATTTGTTATACATTGTGAATGTGTTTTATTCATTATAAATTTCGAGAATGTTGTGTTGCCTATTTTACAATGGAAATTTGAAATGAAAATTATTTATTGATTTGTATGAATGTTTGAACAATATGGTTGTGAATTTGGTAATGGCCTTGGAAATTTTATTTGAGAATTTGTGTGTTGCCTACTTTAGAAATGGAGATTTGAAATGAAGTTTGTTTAATTGTTGTATCAATTATAATTGAACATCATAGTTTTAAATTATTTTGATTCACACTTGGCATGTTATCATTAGATGTACTACGGGATCATGTTACATCTTACTAAGGCGTAGGGTGTGACATGTTTAGTGGTATCAGAGCAAAAGTTTTAAAATAAATTTTGAGCTGTGAATTTGAAATATTTTTTCGGTAAATACAACTGCTCAAATGTTTGATACATATGACATATTTACATCATGAATATGCTCTAACGGAGGTCAACCTCCTTGTGTTTGTTATCAGAGAGTAGAAAATTTTTGAAAAATGGAATGGAAGAGGGAGATCATTCCATAAAGCAATCTGTCGAGGCTGAGGCCCAAGGGGAAGCCCCAGCACTCCAGAATGTGAGTGGGTCAGCCACTCCAGTTCCTCCTCAAGCACCGCAGTTTCTTGCTCAGTTTGCACAGCAGATGGCTGCGTTCTTCTAACAAATGGTAGGAAATGTGCCACCCCAAGTTCAAATGCAAGCACCTGAAGCACAACCACAGCCCTCAGCTCGACAATATGAAAAACCAATGAAATTTGGGGCTACAAAATTCAAAGGAACAGTGGATCCATTGGAAGCAGAATAGTGGTTAGAAAGAATAGAATGGGTTTTCAGAAAGCTGCAGTGTGTAAAAGAGTTGAAGTTCGAATATTCAGTATCACTTCTACAAGGGGATGTATATAAGTGGTGGAAGACCATCCCCCACAGCTTGGTAGAGCCACCAGTCCTCACATGGGCAGACTTTTTAAGGGAATTTCAGCAAAAGTGGGTCCCCGATGCTTATGTAGACATGAAGCTGCAAGAGTTTTTAAGTCTGAAGCAAGGGGACAGAACTATAGCAGAGTATAAGCGGGATTTCTCTCGACTAAGCCACTATGCCAGAAGCTTGGTCACCACCCCCAGAGACCGGTGTAAGAGGTTTGAGGCTGGGTTGAGACCTAGCTTGAGAATGCAAGTGGTGGGGTTAGACACCAGAATTTTTGAATTAATTTCACAAGCCACAGCTGGAAAGGATAGAATCAGAATGGGCAGTGAAAAAGAGTACAAAAGAGAAAGAGAAAACTGAAAAGGTTACTGGCCAAGTTACTGAGAGTGGCTCTGGAAAAAAAAAACATTTTGGAGGATCTAGTTCGCGCGAATTGGGTAGAGGTAGATCTTCTGGACAGAAACCACCCCAATCCGATCAGCAAACTCAACAGACACGCAGAAATACGCTGTCTGATCGACTTTGTGAGACTTGTGGTAAACCACATAGTGGAGTATGTTATAGAGCTATAGGAGCATGTTTTAACTATGGAGGGATTGGTCATTTTGTTAAGGATTGCGTAAGTCCACGCTGTTATGGATCATTTACCACATCAGAAGGATCAGCCCAAGTTTCTACCCCGAAGAGTTCACCAGTAGTTGGTAGAGGCAAAGGCAGAGGTAGGGGTAGTACACCTGGAAGTTAGAGTACTGTGAATCAACCAGGACAAGGTGATGCTCCAGTGAGAGTATATACTATGCGACAGAGGGACAAGGATGAGACTTCTGACATGGTTGCTGGTATTTTCTAGATTCTTAACTAAGATATGTATATGTGTAAAAAAAAATTAATTTTGATATGTTAGTGACTAGTCTTTTTAAAATTAATTTTGGAAGAGTTTGTCAGTAAAAAATATTTGTTAGCATACAAGAATTTGTAAAGTTAATTAGTAAGCCTAATTAGGTAAGGCAAGAGAACCTAAAAGTAAGTTATAGTAATATAGCTACCTTAGATGTGGGTAAAGGTATTACTGCTGATAGATGTCAGTGGGTACCATAATCAAAATAAGTTTAAGATATTAGTGGATTTGAAAGAAATAAGATAAGAGGAAGTTTGATCTATTGGGATGTATCGTAGTAACTATACAATATTCTTGATGTTGTGCTATAAGCTGCAGATTACAGTACTGACTTGAGATTTATTGTGTAGAGCTACGTACTACCCAATAGTACACAAAAATAAGAATAGTTGCAAACGGCATCTGTTTTGGTATAGTTATGATAAGATAAAGTTTTCTTATTGGAAAGGAGTTTGAAAGTCCTAACCTGGGGCTTAAAACTCTAAAGTTAGAATATTGAAAGGTTATAGTTCAGTACAAAAGAAAGTAATGACTACACATCAGTGCAAAATAAGCTATAGAATATCGATAGATAAAAAAAAAATTATAGAAGTAAAAATTAGAATAGTTGGTGCAAATGTAATAAAAAAATATTATAAATAGTAGTTAAAGTGTTGACTAGAATGGTCTGAGGACCAAATCAAAGTAATATTAAAGTATAGCGGAGTTATTAGGGATGATAAGAAGGGCTAAATTAGGACTCGATAGTCAAGTTAAGGAAGAGGATAAGATTGAAGAATAAAATAATTAAAGTTAAGTTGTGAAATGAAAAAAAAGGAGAAATAAATAGAATAGTAAGAAATGAGAAAAAACACTAGATGAGGAATTGCCACCAAGGCAAACAACCTACTTAAGACACGTAACTATATCCCGAACTATTTTATCAAGAAGGAAATAAGTTAAACAAAAGCAAACAAGATAGTGCAAAATAGTACATAGGCCTTGGTCATAAATGGAGATGGTAAGATAATGGTTATGGACCTATGGCCAAGAAAGAGATAAGCAGTTCATATATGACCAATAAGGTCATTTAAAAAAAAAAAAAGAGAGAGAGACTACAAAGGAAAAATAATTGCTAAAGCAACAGTAAGAAAAGATTATGATTGTACAAACAAATTAAATGTTACATGAGATTGTTAGAAGTCCTACACAGACTCAAAAGAATGAAGATTATAAGAATATGTAAAAAAGGAGAAAGACTAAGTTCTCATTATCTAGGATCACACGAGGATCTAGAAAAGTGGATCCGTTAGTACAGATTTGCTTACCTCTAAAATTGAAATGAATTTGAATCTAACTTATAAGAAACTCATAAGAAACTTAGCACCACGAGTGAGAAATCTATGAGTAAATAGTATTGGTTAAAGTGCTACGGACCATTATTTCGATTATGAAACTACGCAGAAATGTGAGAAATACATGAGAAAACAACATGTATGACTATTTGAGGACAGATAGTGGACACAATTTCGAGGACGAAATTATTTTAAGGGGGGAGAATTGTAACACCCCTATTTGCATAGTCTGGTATATTTCACTATTCCGATGACCGATATCGGTCCGGATAATTAAGGGGATTAGAACCACATCTAAGACAACTAGATAAGCCCTGAACACAAATAATTAGTAATTATCAATTAGTTAAGTATAAATAAGAAAAACAGAACATAAGAAGTTAAATGAGTCGAGAGTCACAGCGATGGGTGACCTCCTCGGGAAGGACTGCGAGGTCGATTTAAACTCAAATTTCGAACCATAAAATGTGACGCCGCGATCCTTAGGACCATTGCGAACACAGTGGAAAAGAGAAAATCACGAAAAAGAATTATTAAGCAGGTCAAATAATTAGGTCGAGATCAGAAAGAAATATCAAATAACATGTACGGATTGAACGTGAGGGCAATTTGGTCAATTTACCCCTAAAGCTGACTCCTGACCCAACTGTCCAATAAAATTTGAGAAATGAAAATTTTGAAATATAAAATTTAATTAAAGAAGTATGGAAAAACAAGAGAAAAAGAAAAGAAAAGAAAATAAAGTAATGACCTCATCAAGATGACATCATGCATGACTTCATATTTAATTTTAATTTAATTATTTAATTTGACTAAGTCAAATTAAGAGATAAATACACAAAAAGAAAAGAAAAAAAAATTGGTCATCTTCCATTTTTTTTACTTTCCCGTCCACACACTCCTCTCTCTCTCTCAAAGCTCTCTCACCCTTAAAACTCCATTAAAGCTCATTTTGAGCTTGATCAAACCCTAAATCCCACCATAGAAAATTGTCTTACCATGGTTAAAGTTTGTTTGGGAAACTAAAAAAGAAGATTCAAGGGAAAGAAAGAAGGAGAAAATTAAGAAAAGGGAGATTGAAAATTCTGCATTCAAGGTTAGTAGCTAAACTTGGAAATTATAGTTTAATTATTGTATTTATAGCTTAATGAACTTAGAAATTAACATTTAATGAAATGAAAACAACTTTAGAGGACTACGTATGGATTTTAGCCAGCTAGGGTTTAGGTTTCAGGATGGAAGATTTTGATGTAAATTATGAATTAGTTAAGTGTGAATGAGTGTATAAATATCAAATATGCATTTAGAATTCAACAAATGAATTAAACATGGAAATTAGGGTTTGAACCTAGGGTTTTGGAAGACAAAATTTTAAGAGTTGGTCAAATGGTGTGTTTGATCTTGTTTGAGCTGAAAAATGGTCATTTGTAACCAATTGAGGTATGTTGGAAGTATTAGAATTAGGTTTAAATTCGGATTGGATATGGCCATTCTACATGCAGTATTTCCAAGGTCCCTTTCAAGGACCAAAACTGAAAATTTACCAATCCAACTGATGTGAGGCCAATTGAGAATGAAACTAGACACAAAATGGCACATTTTTTATTTAGGAATCATGCCCAGAAAGTGACCATAGCATAGTGAACAAATTGACCAAATCCGGATTAGGCAATCTGACCTGTACAAAAATGACCAAATGAACAGTGTTTGTTCATTTGGCCATAACAGGCTAGATAGGTCTAAATGACCTGAAATTTTACCAGCAGAAAGCTGAGATATAGACCTAAAACTTTCATGAAAAACACAAACTCAAATTATGCCCTTAACCAAGTCATTTAGCCACCCAAAGTTAGTGACCTAAAACTGCCAGAACCAGTTTTGGTGCCCAGAAATCTGGGTTAGGCCAATCTGGCCAGCCATGTTCAAATGGCTATAACTTGAGATACAAAACTCCAATTGGAGTGATTCAAAAATGAGAATAAAGTTGAGACAATAAGGAACAATTTCTATGAAGAAAACTTGGCCAAATTCTATCAGCAACATGACCAATGGAACAGTGCAAAATAGGTCACCAAAACTGAAAATTTGAAAGTTTGCCTAAAAGACTTAAGTTTTGAGAAAATGACCAAAACCAACAAGTTAGATAACCAAAATGTGATATGTGGGTGAAATTAGAATTCCCATACCTATTAAGCATTAGAAAGTCAACAAATTGACTTCAATAGTGTCATGAATAGTAACTCCGAAATGAAAATTTCCAAAAACGTTAGTTTAAACATATCGGGGCTAGAATTAAGTATTTATAAATTAATTATTGGATTTATTATGAGATAAGATACTGAAACACTATATATTGCGTGTTTCAGCTGAAAAAGACCTGGAAAAGGATAGGACAAACTGAGTCAAGGCCTAGAGGAGACTCACATCAGTTTGTGTACAAAAATTTATAAATTATAGTTTTCACAATGAAAATTGATTTGTTATACATTGTGAATGTGTTTTATTCATTATAAATTTTGAGAATGTTGTGTTGCCTATTTACAATGGAAATTTGAAATGAAAATTATTTATTGATTTGTATGAAATATTTGAACAATATGGTTGTGAATTTGGTTATGGCCTTGGAAATTTTATTTGAGAATTTGTGTGTTGCCTACTTTAGAAATGGAGATTTGAAATGAAGTTTGTTTAATTGTTATATCAATTATAATTGAACATCATAGTTTTAAATTGTTTTGATTCACACTTGGCATGGCAGTCCCTTATTATGTTCCTCCTCCATTTATGGGGTGAGTTTGACTATATTCCTCCCTCTTTGGCTTTTCAGTCAGGAGGTGAGTTTGGATGAGTACTCATTAGCTAGCTAGCCACCTCCCTCATTGATTTCGATTAATGGGGTGAGTTTGCCTTGTCGTGGTGTACAACACGGCATGTTTGGAAATTTTGTGTCATGGCCTAAGTTGTGTTATTGATTGGCAACACTATGATTATTAAATTGTTTGATCAAATTTGTATTATATTAAGTTTTGAAATTTGTGAAATGTTTAAAATGTGATTTTAAAAAAATTTGTGAAATGTGATTGTGAAATATTTGAACTATGAATTAATGATAAATGTTTTATATTTTGCATTTTATAAATTTTTATACTCAGCGATAGCTTTCTTTCTTTGTCATGAGATAGAGACAAGGAAAAAGTAGTAGAGTGAGCTCTTGATCTTTGGTACTACGGAAGCTTTTATGCGGGTATTTAGTTATACCCTTATAGTTTATTTTGAGGTAAATAGTTTAATATCATATATATATTAATGTAAAATTGAGCAGTTGTACAGTAAATTGTAATAATGTTATTTTGGATTTTTCCTTATGTAAATTTTTGGAATGATGTATGTAATTTGTTTTAACTTGAATGAAAGTATTTTGTTTTTATTTGAATGAAATTATTTAATATTATTTTGGATGTTATTTGAATTGGAAATTACTGATTTGAATTTTGGAATTTGAGAAATGATGTTGAGATTGGTTGTGATGGATCTTGATTTGATGAAGTTGATGAGATAAATCATTGGAAGTGTTTTTGAGTTTTGAAGAAGCTGTTTTCCCAAATCTGACGGCACTCTGCCAAAATTTTTATAAAATTTGCAGAAAAATAAAATGGGACAAAAATCTTAACTAGTTTTCAAACTTCAATTAAATGTTTTATTTCCTAGCAAAATGCTCACCACTTGCAAAATGTAAGAAAATGGTTTTAAAATCCCTTGTAGTATATTTAATGGGTTCTGGTAGATGAATTACGGTAAATCATTAGATGTACTATGGGATCATGTTACATCTTACTAAGGGGTAGGGTGTGACAGGACAAAATAGTAGTGAGAATATGAGAGGGATTTCTCGGACTCGGTCATTATCTTTGGAAGCCTACTTACCCTTTGTTAGAGGCAGATATAAATGCTTTGAGGTGGGTTAAGGCCTAGTTTGAGAATGCAAGTTGTGGGGTTGGACATCAGAACTTTTGAGTGATTTCACAAGCCCTAGAGTTAGAGAGAATTGAAATGGAAGGGCACCTAAAAAGGATTAGAGGAGAAAGAGAAGGGTGGAAAGGCTCTTGGTCAAGCTTACGATAGTGGATCAGAAAGAGGAAACACTTTGGAGGATCCAGTTCTGCAAGTGCAGTAGAGGTAGATCCTCGGGACGAAGCCACCCAAGTCTACCCAACAGACATCCAAGGAACCTTGTCGGTCACTTTGTGATACTGTGGAAAGGTGCATGTTGGAATATGCTACAAAGCCATAGAGGCATGTTATACCTATGGTGGCACTGGTCATTTTGCTAAGGATTATATGAGTGCCCACCATTCTAGACCACCTACCACTTCAGAGGGATCAGCCCAAGTTTCAACCCCCAGAGGTTCACCATCAGTTGGCAGAGGTAGAGGCAGTAGTACACTTGGTAGCCAAAGTCTGATAAATCGATCGAGCCAAGTGGCGCACCAGCCATAGTGTACACTATGAGGTAGAGAGAGGAGCGAGACATATGATATTGTAGCTGATACATTCTCTATCTTTGAACAAGATGTGCTTGTGTTATTTGATCTCGGGTCTACTCATTCTTATGTTAGTGCCAGCTTCACTTGTTGTATTGCTGTTCCTTGTGTGAAAATGAATTTTGAGGTGCTAGTAACTAGTCTGTTAGGCCAGGAGGTCATGGTAAATAGGTTGTATAAGGATTGTCATTTGGTGATCCAAGGATGTACCTTTCTGTCTGATCTGATTGAAATGCCCTTCAGAGATTATAACATTATCTTGGGCATGAATTGGTTAGCCAAGCATCATGTCATGATTAACTGAGTCACTTTTGGCCTCCCTTAGTATGGTGATGTGGTAATACATGGGGAGAGGCAGTTATTGCCATCAAATCTCATTTCAGCTGCATTTGCTAGAATGATGATTCGAAAGGGGTGTGAAGCATATTTAGCCCACATGATAAACACCCAATTAGGCAGTCCAGCATTGAGGGATATTCTTGCTGTATGTGATTTTTGGGCGTGTTTTGTGACACCCCTTACCGTCTACTGATATCAGAGTAAGTTATGTCACACGAAGTACCGGAACACTCTATTTTATCGTAATTAATTTTTATTATAGTTTTGAATATAACTTGTGAAATATAATTTATTTAAGTCATTTATTGAAATTATAATTTATTTGAGGTTTCGAAAATTTTATAGAAAATCCGTGATCTGGCTAAAAATGGAGAAAGCAGTTCTTGAACTGTGAAAAACACTTCCAATATTCATATCAATCACTCTCAAACTCAATAATCATCAACAATGTCTCAATTATTTTCCAACAACCTTTCCATTACTCAAACATTCATTTCTCATGGTATTCATACATAAGCAATAAATAAAAACTCAAAATTTTCTATTCATAACCACTATTTTCATTATTTACATGAACATCAAAATACATTACATAAGTTTCATTTACACAAAGGAAAATAAAAGTTAGTTATAAAATACCAAAATGAAACCTAGTGTCCTACCAATGCATTGTAGATGGTGAGGTGACACGGACACTATGCAGAGCTGCAGAAGGTCTCACCCAGTCTGTGGTCTACTGGGCTCTCGGTCAGTATCTCCAGAACCTAAGCGTGGCAAAAGCAACGCGCTAAGCAATAATGCTTAGTGGTGCCAATAATAAAATAAAAGGAAATAACAGAAAATAAATATGCATTGAATGTATCAATGTCTTACTTGTTTTGTACTTGTTATATTCATTATTTCGTTAAATTATCCACTTTCATTTTTGGTTTCCCAAGTAACCTATCTTTGGATGAATGGGTGGATAAGCGGGTAAGCGCCTTTGGGTATTAAGTACCTCGGGCCATCACACCATCGGTCACATATGTGTCTCGGTGTGCAACGAGCGACTAATAAGCTGTAATAACATTAGGCACAAGGCCAAGTATCAACATAATGTCAGAATGGCTAAAAGCCATGAAATCACAGAATGGCATAATGCCATGTGCAGTACTGCTAACTGAACCCTATTGGCATGCCAAACTATCCAAACCAATCTTGTTAGGTATACTAGGGCATTTGATACTTTTGAATTTTGTAATTTTTGAATTTCAAGCTTTGGTGTTACTATTCACTTCATTAGTCAACAAAAATGTTGACTTTTGCATAGAAAATAGGTACATTGGTTTTAACACTCCCAACATACTACATTTTGCATTCACAACTTGTTGGCATTAATCACCAATACCATTTCTAAGCTTAAAACTAATGGAGCAGAATTTTCAGTTTTTATACCCTAACTTTACTGTTCCATTAGTTACTGTTGCAGTGGGAATTTGAGAAAATGATAAACATGAAAGTTGTTCCTTATTTTGTCTAGTTGAATTTCTTTTTTTGAATCACTCCATTTGGAGTTTTTTAGCTCAAGTTATGGTCCAAAAACCACAACTGGCCGGATTGAAAAATTTCAGAACTGACCATATCTACAGTGTAGTGAACAGTGACTGCAACTGCCTTGTTGGATAGGTTCTGGTCATACTTTGGGGTAAGTTTCTTCATGAAAGTTGTTGGTCTATATCTTAATTTGTTGCTGTAAAAATTTCAGGTCAATTGGGCCATTCTACAATGAGTTATGGCCAAATGAACAATCACTGTTCATTTGGTCATTCTGCAGAATCTGGTTGCAGGACATCCGGATTGAGGCAAGTTTTTGGTCCACTTGCTTTGGTCTTTTGGGCATGGTTTCTTCACCAAAATTGTGCCATTATGTGTCTAGTTTCATTTCCAATTGGCCAAACACCAATTGACCCTACACAGCCCAAGTTATGGCTGTCCAAACAGGCTGGACTCATAGCCACCTCTTTGGTTTCATTAGGCGACATACCAAATCAGTTTGTAATGCTATAATTCACTCAAAGTTATGGTCAACTTACCTCAAATGGTCACTAATTGACCATTAAAATGTTCATTCACCATTACATAAGCAAAGTCCAAGTTTCTCTCCAAAACCCTAATTCCCCATGTCAATTCACACCACACACCTTAGTTAAACACACTAATTCATTATATATATATATATATATATATATATATACACACACTTTAAACACCATCTCTAGTCCACTCTAAGCCCATAAAAACAATCAAAATCATCACCCCCAATAGGCTGCCGAAATTCTCCATTTACCCTAGCATCTTTAATTTTCTTCAATTCCACAATTTCCTAGCCTAACTTAATGTTTTAACATGAATATCCAAAGGAAGAAGGAGAAAAATGGCACTAACCTTGTTGGAGCTAACTCCCAAGCTTGTAAAAACTTTCTTTTTCTTCTTCTTTTTGCTGATTAGAGAGAGTTTAAGATGCAAGGAAGAGTTTTTGTGAAGTGCTTAAGTGGGTTTATGGTGAAACTTAGTGGAGTGTGAAGCTTGTTGAAGTGTTAATGGAGGTTTGGGTCAAGGGCATGAATTCGGCTGGTTTGAGGAAGAAGAAGGCAGATGGTGTTTTGATTTCTTTTGTCTCAATTATCTCTTTTTATTAGTTAATTAAGTGGTTGTTTAAATGTAATTGGTGGAAACTTTTAAATGACATCATAATGATGTCATAATTTGCATTATATTGTATTTTCTTTTCTTTTCTTTTCTACTAACTTTAAATTAATTTTTCATCAACATTAATTCATATTTTATGTCATAATAATTATTTACTCAACTGGACAAGTCGGCCAAAAATCGCCTCTGAAGGCGAAATGACCAAAATGCCCTCCGTTTGGCTTAACGGGTCAAAATTGTCTGTACTGATTGAAAAATTTTTCTAAATATTTTCTTGGCATTCTAATGCCATAGGAACCTCAATGACCCTTCTCTGGAGTCCTAAAAATTATTTTATAATTTTTCCCTGGGTCTAGGGCTCCTAGTTGCAAGAACCGCAACTTCTCACTAGGTTACCCACCACTTGGGCACCGGCTCATTTAACTTGGTTGTATTTTATTTCTAAAATTTTTTCTAAATTTTTCTTATTAATATTTGAGTTAATTATGGTTCCTCACTTTAGTTTAAATATTTTTCCGGACGTTCTAGCTGTCCGGACCGACACTGGTCACCGGAACAGTAGAATGTACGAAGTTGCTACAGGGAGGGTGTTACATGTTTCCTGAAGAATTACCAGGGTTACCTCCGGAAAGAGAAGTGCACTTTGAAATAGAGGTTATGCATGGTGTGGACCCAATCTCTATTACACCTTATAGAATGGCTTTCTGAGTTAAAAGAGTTGAAGGTGCGATTGCAATAATTGCTTGACAAGGTCTTCATACGCCCTAGTGTGTCACCTTGGGGAGCACGGTGTTGTTTGTTAAAAGAAAGATGATACTATCTATACGTGTATCGATTCTGACACAGTTGAATAAGGTGACTATAACGAATAGATATCCATTGCCTCGCATAAATGATCTGTTTGATCGGTTGAAGAATCTGTTGTATTCTCAAAAATTGACTTGAGATCGAGTTATTATCAGTTGAAGGTGCAAGAGCAGAGCATTCCTAAAACTTCTTTTAGAACTCGATATGGCCACTATGAGTTTCTAATTATGCCATTCGGGTTAACTAATGCTCCAGCTGCTTTTATGGACCTGATGAACACTATCTTTAGGCCATATTTAGATCAGTTTATTATAGTATTCATCGATGACATTTTGATGTATTCGAAAAGTGCAGAGGAGCATGATTGGCACCTGAGGATTATGCTACAGATCCTAAGGGAGAACAGCTGTATGCTAAGTTATCGAAGTGTGAATTTTGGCTGAGAGAAATTGCTTTCTTGGGGCATATTGTATCAGCTGAAGGCATTAAGGTAGACCCCAGTAAGGTAGAAGCTATCCTTAATTAGAAACCACCCAGAAATGTTACAGAAGTTCATAGTTTTCTGGGTTTAGCTGGTTACTACCGCCGTTTTATAAAGGGATTCTCCATGTTAGCATCTCCACTGACCAATCTGCTTCGGAATGATGTAAAATTTCAGTGGACTGATAAATGCCAGCAGAGCTTTAATGAGTTGAAAAAATGTTTAACTAAGCTCCAGTCTTAACTTTACCTACACCTGGTAAAGAATATACCATTTACAGTGATGCTTCACACAATGGACCAGGCTGTGTACTGATGCAAGACCAAAATGTCATTACTTATGCATCTCATTAGCTGAAAACCCATGAGAGAAACTATCCTACACATGACTTGGAGCTTGCTGCCATTGTATTTGCTCTGAAGATCTGGAGACACTATTTGTATAGGGAGAAATGTTATATCTACATAGATCACAAGAGCTTGAAGTATTTGAGCACACAAAAAGAGTTGAATTTGAGGCAGAGGAGATGGTTGGAACTAATTAAAGACTATGATTGCTTAATGGATTATCAGCCAGGGAAAGCAAATGTAGTAGTTGATGCCTTAAGTCACAAGACTGTGGCTAGTTTAAGGATTTCTCCTTTGTCCATGGTACTCAAGTTGAGGGCACTGCATGCTAATTTGGAGATTGATGATAAGGGACAGATGATAACTACTTGGCAAGTAAAGCCATTGCTAATAGATCAGATAAAAACGGCAGCACTGAATGATTAAAAGTATGTGAAATTGATGGAAGAAGCAAGGGATGGCAAAAAACCTAGATTTTTAGTGAATGATGATGGCTTATTGTTACACCAGGGCAGAGTGTGCATCCCAAATGATACGAAATTGAGACAAATCATTATGAAGGAAGCACATGACTCTCCTTTTGCTATGTACCCTGGTGGGACTAAAATGTATAGATCGGTCAAAGAGCACTATTGGTGGATGAATATGAAGAGAGATATAGTTGAGTATGTATCCAAATGCCTGACTTGTCAGCAAGTGAAGGCCGAACACCAAGTGCCAGCTGGTTTGTTACAGCCATTGCCAATTCCCAAGTGGAAATGGGAACGAATCACGATGGATTTTGTTATAGAACTTCCTAAAACACAGAAGAACCATGATGCAGTATAGGTCATTGTGGATAGATTGATCAAGTCTACTCACTTTTTGCTAGTGAAGATAGATTATAGCACAGACAGTTGGTTAAAGCGTACTTTGATGAGATTGTGAGACTTCATGGAGTGCCAGTATCGATTGTGTCAGACAAAGATCCAAGGTTCACTTCTAGATTCTAGGGTACTCTGCAAAAAGCCCTGGGAACTAGATTGAACTTTAGTACTGCATTCCATCCACAGACAGATAGCCAGTCTGAGAGGGTAATTTAAATCTTAGAGGATATGCTACGGGCTTGTGTGATTGAATTTGAAGGTAGTTGGGATACACACTTGCCTTTGATTGAATTTGCTTACAATAATAGTTATCAATCAAGCATTGGGATGCCTCCATGTGAAGCTTTGTATGGTAGGAAGTGTAGAACTCCTTTGTGTTGGGATGAAGTGGGTGAAAGAAAACTGATTGGCCCAGAAATTGTTCAATAGAAAAAGGAGAAGATTAAGCTTATCAGAGATAGACTCAAGGCTACATTAGACCATTAGAAGTCCTATATTGATTTGAAAAGAAGAGATATTGAGTATGCAGTGGGTGACAAGGTATTCCTCAAGGTTTCTCCTTGGAAGAAAATTATGAGGTTTGGCAGAAAGGGGAAACTGAGTCCTCGCTTTATCGGGCCATATGAGGTTACGGAAAGAGTAGGTCCTTTGGCATATAGATTGGCACTACCTCGAGCTAGAAAGGATACACAATGTCTTCCATGTTTCTATGTTGAGGAGTGCAGATCAGACCCCTCTCATGTTCTACTAGTAGAAGAAATTGAAGTAAATCTAGACCTCACTTATGAAGAAGAGTCCATAGAAATTCTAGCACATGAGGTGAAACAGCTGAGGAACAAGCAGATACCTCTAGTAAAAGTATTGTGGAACCATCATTCAGGCCAGGAAGCTACTTGGGAGCACGAGGAGGATATGAGAAGACAACATCATGACTATTCGGAGATTAAAACCAAGTAAAATTTGGGACGGAATTTATTTAAGGGGGAGAATTGTAACACCCTCATACTAAGTAGTCTATGCATTCTCTTATTAGGTGACTAGTGTCAGTTCGGACAGTCAGGATGTTTAGAACTATATTTATGCCATCTAGAAAAGTCATAAATAAAAATTAATAGAAATTATATGAAGGTGAAATAGAGATAAGAAAAATAAAGCATAATCAGTTAAATGAGCCGAGGTCCCAGCAATGGGTGACTGAACCGGGAAGTGACTGCAATCTCAATTGCTACCCTAAATTCGTGTGGGACCCTGTGACACCCCAGGCCTAAGGATAATTGTGAAAGCTAATGGTAATGTGAAAACTACAGAAAAGAATATAGAACAAGCTCAAATAATTGAATCAGAGTTCAGGAAGTAACTCAGTATTACTAGAAAAATTGATCAGACTAATAAGGGGCAATATGGTCAATTCACCCTTAGAGGTGACTCTTGGTCTAAATGTCCATTAAAATATAGGAAATTAAAATTATGAAAAATAGATTTAAATTAAAGAGGCGTATGGAAGGAAAGAATGAAGAAAAAGAAAAGAAATTTAAATAAAGTGAATTATGACATCATCCCTAACTAAGCATGACATAATAAAAACTTATAATTTAAATTTTTGAAATAATGGGATAATTGTTAACATAAGAGACCAATTAAAAAAAAAAAAGATGAAAAATCACTTTCTTCTTCATGTGCCGTCCCTCTCTCTCTTCTCTCTCTCTTTTTTCCTTTTCTTTCCACCATTGAAGACAACTTTGAGCTTTTATAACCCTAAATTTAGCCGCAAATTTCATAGCTCCCTTAATTAAAACTTGCTTTTGGGTCTTGATTAGAAGATTAGGAGCCAAAGTAGCTAGGAAAATTAAGGAGCTTAGAAGACTTGACATTGATCAAGTTGAGGTAAGTCTCTCTTTTAGCTTAAATTGGTTTATACTTATAGAACTAATGTTGAACAAGTGAGAATTTCTTGGAAAAGTGAAAAATTATGCATGAATAAGGGTGTAGGAATTTTAGCCAACTTTGAATAGGTTAGGGTTTGTTGTGTTTTGATGAAATTGAATGTGAAACTAAGCTTAGATAATGATAATTACATGATATATGTATTAGAATTTGTGTGAGTGGCATGAAATTGAGAAGACAAGAATTAGGGTTTTAGGTGGAAATTAGGGTTTTGAGGATTTTCGACCACTTGGTATTTGTGATGCTCAATTATGGTCATTTAGGGTGCTTATAAGTGCAATTTGATGAATGAAATTGAAATGAGTTGTGAATGTGGAATGGCTGAATTCTGGACAGCCTGACCTTTGTCCATTTAAGAGGTTATAAGTTGAATTGTATGACTCTAATTGGTGTGAGGCCAATTGGAGATAAAAACTAGGGTCATAATGCTACATTTGTTATAAAGAAACCTTGCCTAAAAATTGACTATAAGTTGGTCTAAAATTTGGTTGAATCCGGAATTGGTGCCCTGATTTTGGGTAGAATTGACTAAATGAATAGTATATGTTCAAATAGTCATAACTTTGTGTAGAGAGGTCCAAATGACGTGCTTTTTAAACCATTGGAAATCTTAGATATAGTAGAACAACTTTCAGGAAGAACACAAACTCAAATTCTGACCATAACATATTCAAATTGCTAACCAAAGTTAGCTCACCAAAACTGCCAGAAATCTAATTTGCCCAAAAAATATGGAAATGACCAATCCGGCCAGTTATGGTAAAAATGCCATAACTTGAGCTACAAAACTCCAAATGGAGTGATTCAAAAAGAGAATTAAACTAGATACATTAAGGAACAACTTTGATGAAGAAAGTTTAGTCAAATTTTCACTGTAGATTAGTCCAATGGAACAGTAAATATTGATGACCAAATCTGAAATTTTGGGATTAATTCTAATAGGTTTTGAATTGCAATTGGCAACCAATGCCAACAAATTTGTGACTCAAAATGTGGTATGACCATGTGTTTAGAAATGGTATACCTATTAATTATAAAAAAAGTCAACATTTTACATGAATAGCCAAGTGAATAGTAACCATAAAAACACCAAATGTAAAGAACTCAACCCTTAGGAGAAATTATGAGTAAAAAATTAAGTAGGCAAAAATTCAATTGTTGGATTTATTAGTAGAAGTGATTTGAATGGGTATTGAAACACTTTCAACTTATGTATTTCAGTTGAAAAGGAACCCTCCAAGGAAGGAGGAAGAGGGGACTAAGTCAAGGCAAACATAAGAGGTTTGTGCACAATAATTTTAATTCTTTGTTTTCTACTTGAAAATTCATTTGAATAAATGTTATGAATAAATTGTGATTATTTTGGCTTTGAAAATGTTATTTGAAAAATAGTGTGTTGCCCACTCTATAAATGAAAAATTGGAATAAAATATGATTTATGAACTGTATGAAATATTTGAATAAAATGGTTTGTATTGGATTTTAAATTCACACTTGGCATGGCAAATCTATTGTGTTCCTCCTCCATCTATGGAGTTGATATTGATTTTATTCTTCCCTCTCTGGCTTATCAGTTTGAGGTTGAGATTGAATGATTACTCATATAGCTAGCTAGCCACCTCCCTCATTAATTTCAGTTAGTAAGGTTATAGATTGCTTTGTCATGGTGTACAACACGGCATTGATCGTGAAATTTTGTGTCATGACCTAAGTTGTGTATTTATTGGTAACACTATTGTTTATCATTTGTTTTGATAAATTATTGTGAAAAATCTTGACTTCAACTTGAAAACTATGGTTGTGAAAATTTTTAAATTTCTATTATTAATGAATGATTATATTTTTTTTATGACTTTTAAATTTATTATTGTGCACCATTGAGTAAAATTTATTCAGCGATAGCTTTCTTCTTTGTCATGAGATAGAGAGAAGGATAAAACAGCAGAGTGAGCTGCTATAGCTGCATGAAACATATTTTGGGATCTTTTACGAGTATAATATTTATACCCTTGTACATTTCTTTTTGATGTAAAATATTTGTATATATGTATCTATAGAACTAGTTGAGCAGTTATGCAATCAAAATTGTAATAATATTATTTTATTCTCTTTTTCTTGAATTGAGATTTTATTATGTGAAATGATCTACACTCAATGCTATTAAAATTGCTTTAATTTGTTTTGATTGACTTGATTGTGTTGACCATAAATGGAGTTGTGGGTATTATATGCACAATGGAAGTATTTTAACGAGTTTTAAAGAAATGTTTTCTCAATTTATAAGCGGCATTCTACAGAAATTTACGTAAAATTTTCCAAATCTCAAATTAATCAAAATTTGAATTCATAACATAAATTTCAATTAAAGGTTTTTAACAATTATTCAAAATTACCTACTATTTTAAAATGGATGAAAATTGGTTTAAAATCACTTATAGTATATTTAATGGGTTATTGGTAGGTGAAGTTCGATAATTCATTAGGTATACTACGGGATCATATTATGCCTTACCCTCGGTAGGGTGTGACATTGAAACATATGTTTATAATTAAAAAAGATAATTTAAAATGAAATCTCAAACTCAATTAGGTATTATCTTATAAAACAAATTTCATTTTTAAAATAAAATTTCAAATATTTTATATTTTTTAAATTCTAAATATTTGATATTTTTAAATAAATTTTTTAAATATGCAAATATTAATTAATTAATAGCGGATACAACTGTCAAAATTTGATTAATAGTTTTTTAGTCTTTAACTTTTTGTATATTTCGGTTTATATATTTCGGTCCAATAACTAATATGAAAATTTCAATTCTATTAAACGCAAATCTTTCGTTGAAATAATATACAAATTGAAACACTTATATGTTCATATTAAACAATTAATTTTTCACTCTTTTTACACAAAAAAGATCAACTCTTGTACATTATGTTCAGTATAAAAAATAAAAATTAAAAAAAAAACTTATGGAACGGAATCATACATTTGATTACAAATCTTCATTGCCAATTTTTTAGTGTACTATATCTAAACAATCTTTCTACTTCTGAAGCATCAAAGTGTCTCTGTCTCTTTTTTCTGACAAACATTTGAGAAAAATTAGAACACATAAAGTGGATGATGGTAATAAGCTTTTTAGAGTTTGTGAAACAAGTAAAATTAAGGGAATTATAATATTGCTAAAAAAATTCAAATTATATGCCTATCAATTTACCAATTGATTATCCTTTAAAATTTAATTAAAATTTGAAATTACAATATTTTTAAGAAATCCAAATTATATGCCTATCAAATTAACTATTAATTATTCTTTAAAATTTGAAATAAGTTGATTAGTAGATTATTTTTATTACTTTTTAAATTGCATTAATTAATGCTTTAAAATGCTATATATTAATTTTTTAAGAAGACCAAATGGCTTATTTTTGTAAGCATTTTTAAAAGCTTAGCATTCATATTTGTTTATATATTAGATGAGTCCATTTTTAATTCATTTTAATTCATATTCCTCCTTGGTATAACTTTCCTTATTCAGGGTATTGAGATTTTAATGCGACACCTTCTTTCAGATGTCGTCTTACATTTTCTCTTTTCCACTGCAACATCTTCTTTCGGATGTTGTCTTACATGCCCTTTTCACCACAGCAACACTTTCTTTCAGGTGTCGTCTTATGTGCCTTTTTTTTTAAGAATCAATACGTATATTGCGACATCGTCTTCCAGATGCTGTCTTTATATGCTCATATATATTGATTCATTTCAGTTTGCAGATCTGCTAGCTTATCCCCCTATTTGGCATGCCAAACTTTTCGGTTTCTATCTTTAATTCAGGTAGAATCTTAGGCCTCAATAGTCTTATAACATGATATTAGATAATTCAAACATTCTTACATCCATAAAGGATTGACACTCATCATGTTCACATCATTTGTCATTATTATATACTTGTTTACATATTCATAATAAGGAAGGATTGACATTCATCATTCTAACACCAATTGGCATCATCATATAATCAACTTCATATTCAAAATAAGGACATAACCATTTGCACATAGCATTTAGTATCAATCATGTTAATTCCCCATAAGGCAGATTTTCAAACTCATTTTGCAATCATAATACCTAGAGAAAGACATTTTCAAGACTAGTTCCCTTCATAAAATATGTCAATTTATGTCTTAACTTTCATTAAAAATTAATTTGATCTAATTTAGACATGTAGAAATTCATTTATACCCCTTTATGTACAAACTATTCAAGAAGGCAGATTGCCAATTTAGGGAAACACCTATTTGGTACCCTATTTTCTATCAACTCCTTGGGTACTCTAAAGATAGAATTAGCTCTTATGGTCTTCATACAATTTATAGCTTAGGGTCTTAACTTTCATTTGAATTAGGAATCACCCCATTCCAAGTTCTAGATCTCAAGTTATGCTCCAATTTCTACATACTATCTAGTTTTCACATAACCAGTTCTGGTTACAAACAAAATTCATAGTTCCTATTGATAAGTTAACTTGACCATTCTAAAGACAGATTCAATTAAAGTAGTCTTCATAAAACATCTTCCTACATGTTTTAAGTTTTCAACAATTCAATAATCACTTAATTTGGAAGCCTACATCATGAGTTATAGCTAAATTACCAACTACTGTTCCCGAATGCATTTTCCTGGAAATTTTAGGTTTCCAAATTTTCAATTCAAGTTTGCACTCAATATTCAAGCACTTTACAGCCAGAATTTATACAGGGTCTCTAAAGTAAAATTTTAGGCCTGTGTCTTAAGTTCCAAAGCATCTTGTAGCACCTCAATTGGAGATATATAGAGGGAGATATGCTCTGTTTACTACACAAAGGTCACAGGGCTGAATTGCTGAATTCCAGAAAATTTCATATTTGCAATAGCAATTTATACTAAAATTTCAACCACTTTACCCTTAAAATTAAGTCCAGGTCAAAACATAGAATTTATAGGTCTATATCTTAAGAAAATTTTGGTTCAAATTTCATCTCAATTGGAGCTCTATAACTCAATTTATAGCCAAATTAGTATAAACTGCTCACTAGATTCACTAATCCTGACAATCACCATACAATGATTCATAAAGTAACAATTTTTATAACAAGCTTAGACAAATACTTACCTCAACTTAGTTCCAGCAAATAACTCCCAATTGCAACCACTTTTCATCAAAAATTCCAAGTCTAATTCAGTGTATGGATCTTGGTCAACCACACTAAGAGTTCTACCTTTAGCTCACTCAATCTTCACTTTCCTTCATCATTTCCACCAAAATTCCCATCTTAACTCAAATTCAATAGGTACAAGACTTAAGAAAAGATTAGTATTCTTACCTTGAATTTGAAGTTCAATCTAGTTGTTTTCCCTTTTGAAATTTCAAATTCCTCCCACTTGAATTTAGCTCACCAATCTTGAATTCTTTCTTCACTTTTACTTTGATTTCATGGCTTTTTCTTCAATTCCTTCAATTCTATCACAAAATAGCATCTTAGGTTCATAAATTAGGGTTTGTATATAAGTTTGGATGAAAGAAAATGGAGGAAAGGAGAGAGAAGTAGTTCGGCTGGCTGCTTGGAAGAAGAAGACCCTAAGATATTTATCCCCCCCCCCTCTTGCCATGTGTCACTTTGCTATTTGTCTCATTTTCACTCATTTAATTGATGATTAATTAATTTAATTAATCACACTTAATGACTTTAATTAAACTCAATTAAATACTAAGTAGAAAAATTTTAAATTTTCCCTCAAAACTTTGCAACAAAGTCCAAAAGTGTCTTTTACAAACTTTTAATTTAACCCCTCATTTATTCCAATTTACATACCATATTCAATATTTGAATTTCTTATTAAAATATATTGAATGCAGTCTATAAATTCAGGGCATTACAGGAAACTCTGTCAGTTATCCCGGTTACATCCGTCTCTATAGGTTAGGGATGAGTATGACACATAAGCAAGTGGATGATGGTAATAAACTTTTAGAGTTTGTGAAACAAATAAAATTAATGGAATTATAATATTGCTAAAAAATTCAAATTATATGCCTATCAAATTAACTATTAATTATCTTTTAAAATTTAATTAAAATTTGAAATTACAACATTTTTAAGAAATTCAAATTATATGACTATCAAATTAACTATTGATTATTCTTTAAAATTTGAAATAAGTTGATTAGTAGATTTTTTTTTATTACTTTTTAAATTGTATTAATTAATGCTTTAAAATGCTATATATTAATTTTTTAAGAAGACCAAATGGCTTATTTTTGTAAGCATTTTTAAAAGCTTAGCATTCATATTTGTTTATATATTAGATGAGTCCATTTTTAATTCATTTAAATAATGAATGAATTATTTTAATTTTATTGTAAATATAAAATGACTTTCGAAATTCAAGCATTAGATGTATATTAAAGTAATAGTATCTCTAAATCATTTCAATTGCTTGGCGTGTTCTTCATATTATTTAGAATTTGACAATTATTATTTTCTTCTATGAAAAATGTAATCATATATTGACTTTCTTGCAGCACTCAATTTTTTTTTTAATTTGAATTGTATATATTTTAAGTACGTTCTTAAAAAATTTTGGTACTTACTATAAAAGTCTTACACAATGCCAATGTTTTGACTAATTCATATATAAAATAATTATATGTCATTATATATTTTGTGTCTAAATTTTATGATGGATTGAGTTTAAACAATAATGTTTTTCTATATTGATTGAATGGTTAAATTGAAATCAATTTCTAGTGGTATGTATATGACAACAAAATTTTAAAGAAAATTATTTTTTAAATTAATCTTGTCCAAGTGGGAATTTTTTTTTTTTAATGTTCAATCTTATTTCTTTCTTTTATTAGTAGTAAAAAGGGTTTTATTTTAAGAAATTTACCATGTAGTCCCTAGGTTTTTCTATCAATAACACTTGGGTCTTTATAATTCGAACAATTAAAATGCTATCCCTATCCATTTTTATATGTCATTTTAAAGTTTTTGCATATTGATAAGAATTCAATTAAATCACTTAAATTATAATAAAATACTCATTAATTTAATAAATTACTCTTTATCTCAAATTAAGAGGGATGTGATAAGATGGCTTTTAGTTTTAGGAAATTGTAGAAATAACTATTGTGCTTAGTATAGATAAAGGTAAAATTGAAAAAAAAAATAATTAACGCTCCTTAATCTTCTCAGAATAGTAGATAATTTTAGACAAAATAACTTTAAAAAAAAAACAATTAAAAGTAGATGGAAAGAGTATTTAGTATCTTAGTTTTTCTTTGGTCAAAATTAGAAGTCCCTCTGTCGAATCTAAACTTAATTTGTTGTTGATCTCACTGACTTCAATGGCAAAAGGAGAGAAAACTTTTAAATAACTAAATTACGCTTTCTACAATGTGATTTCCCTCTCTTCCAGTTATTTCTCTTATCTTTCCTTTATTTGTTCTTTCTCCCTCTCTCTCTCTCTCTCTCTCTCTCTCTCTCTCTCTCTCTCTCTCTCTCCTCTCACTAGTAGAGATGGTAATAGGTCAGGTTTTGCGAGTACCTGATCCTGCTGAACTCTAATAGGATAGGTTTGGGTAGTTAATAATCGAGTTTGGGATAGGCTCGGATTTTATATGTTATCCGAATCCATTTATATATATACACACACACATACAGACACACACACACTTAATTAAATATAAAATATATGTTTTTTATAATAATATTTGTAAATTTTATAATAAATAAAATAGAATTTAAATATTTTATGGAATTATTAAACTTTTAAAATATAAATTATTAATAAAAAATATTTTTTATGCAAATTATTAATTAAAATATATAAATTTGAATGGATTTGGTTATTTTTTGGGTAATGATAATCAGGTTTAGGATGGGTTCAAGTTTTAATAATATTAATCGGGTTCGAGTTCGGTTAGGGTAATTTTTACGAGTACTCTATCCGTTGCCATCTCTACTCATTAGTTCTCTCTCTACATTTTTCTCTCTTTCCCCTAGTGCTATTTCTCCCTTCCCCTAGTTCAATCTCTAATCTCTCCCAGTTCTGTCCCACATCAAATTAAAAAATATAAAATTTTCAATAAAATTATTATAATTTCACTAATTTACATTTGATCCAAATGTATTAGCAAAAGTAGAGTTTCGCATATTGATGCCCCCAAGTTAGTAATTTCAATTTCAATTAACAAATTAAAACTGAGGAGACAAAAGAAATTACATTCAACTGGAGATACGTTCACAAACTCATGCTCACAAGTTAGTAATTTCAATTTCAATCAACAAATTGAAATTGAGGTTGATTGAAATTAAAATTGAGGAGACAAAATAAATTACATACAACAAGGAGATGCATTCATTGATTCATGCCCACAAGTTACATAATTTCAATTTCAATCAAAAAATTTGGAGCCACATACGTGGATTTCTTATGCAAATCCTGCAATTTTTGGTCTGCAACAATAATAGAGTAACGGAATAGTGGCATAGAACGCAGCAGTAGTGGCATCGAGTAAAGGAACATCAATCGGTTGACTTAAGTCTCTAACCCTTTGTTTGGATTAAGAAAATGGAGAGAAGAGAAAAGAAAAACAATTTCATTTCTTACACAATAAATTAAGGAGAGAAAAGAGGAGAAAGGAGGAGAAATTCAATTTCTCCGTATGTTTCCCTCCAAATTGGTGAGAAATGGGTATCTTCCTTCATTTTATTTAAGGAATAAATTATATTTCTCTTCTATTCTGATAATTTATTCAAATAACACCATATAAATTAGATTTTATTTCTTTTCTTTTCCCTTCTTTTCTCCTACACAATCAAGGATCCAAAAATTGGTAAGCTTCTCGCCGGCCATAGCCGAAGTCTACACCATTAAATTAAAAAAAAAAAAGATCCAATCAAGTACTAATAAATCTTAGCACTATAACAACAACTAACCAAGCCCTAATAAAGAGAAACAAAAAGAAAAAACGGAAGTAAGATTTGTCTCCTCCTTCAATTGCAGCTCCTATATATAATGATACATTACCATGCTTAGTGACCAATGGATCTTCCTCCTCACCAATGGCGATTGATAACGAAACGGAGGCTAATGTAGCTTCCTAGAAGCGACAATGAGGAGTGAGGGTGAGCAGGTGAGAAGATAGAAAGGAGAGGACAAGAGGGGGAACAACCCAGGGCAACCACCAGGAGCTGAATTTGTCGAGTCATTAAGCAAAGTCTTAGGGTCTGTTTGGATGAGGGTGAGGGAGGGGTAAATAAAGGTAAGGAGGAATAATTAATTATTTTATCATTGTTTGGGAAGATATGAGTTAATGGGGGATAAGGGCCTTACCCTTCCTTACCCCTTAAATCTCAATTTTTTTTACACTCTATATTGGGGTGTAAGGGGGTAAGCAGAGAGAGAGTATAGTTATGAATATTTTTATTTCTACACCCCTTAATTTTACCTCTTCTTCACCTCTTCCCAAACATAAAGAATATACATTACCTCTCCTTGCCTTTCCATTAATTCACTCCATCCCAAACATGAGATTTTTCTTATTGTAACTCTCCTTACCTTTGCCCTTCCTTCCATTATTTACCCTTCCATTATTTACCCTTCCCTCACCTCATCCAAACAGACCCTTAGGGAAGATAAAGGGAAAGGGAAAAGAGGGGAGAGAAAGGGAGAGAGTGAAAAATTAAGAAACTAACCCTAATTTAATAAGGGTAAATTTGTTATTTTATTTATTGTTAACAGTAAATTATTTTTAATTAGAAAGGACCTCTAATTTTGATAAAAATAAAATTGAAAGACTAAATAGTTTAATTTTAAAAATGTAAGGACTCAAATGTTATTAATGATAAAACATAGGGAATAAATAGTAAATTTCCCTTCCATTTTTGAAATTTGGATCCATAGTGTGAACTTGCATACGTCTCCACTGTGGTCAGAGAATAAAACTGAAAATATTTTCTTCTTTTGCTTTGTTTACACGTACCCACCAAGTCATTGTATGTAATTTTATAATTTTCAAAAGTCATAGTCTTGTTGTGGAATTTTGTTATTCATTAATTGAAATTATACATTTCCAAGTCCCCACGCAAACAGTGCATTAATTGAGGACAAATTTTGTTTCTGCAGTCTTTTCTTTTAGTCCTCCATTTCACACTTTCGTCCTGCAGAGATGCCATGACCATAAACAAGCCTATTCAAGATGGTAAGCTTTTAATCATGTAGGAACTTTCTAGTTATGGTTGCTATAGAGAATGAAATTTCTATATAACTTAATGCTTAATTTGATCTATGTACTTGTTGGGGATGCTCATTTTAGTCAATTTTTAACTTTTAGTCCAAATTAATACAAAAGTTTCAATTTTAATTCAATTTAAATCAAAATTCATAAAAATGAAATTTAACTTCTTAATTTTGGGGCTAAATTAAGAAATCTAGATATTTAGTCATAAAATTAAGAAATTAAACTTCTAAATTTTTTATCTAAATCAAACAATCCATAAATTTAGTGTAGAAATTTTAATTTTGGGTTAATTGGGGCTTAAATTAGAACTTTTGAGTTAATTTGACAAAAGGTTAAAATTTGACTAAATTAAATATCCCCAATAAATTTATGGTTGAAATTAAACATTTAACCATTTTGATTTTGGTTAATTGATAAGTCTCCTGTGGAAATATGGATAGACCTTATGGTACCAGATTTCAAGATATCTATATCAGGAATTTCTAGAGCAATAAAAATCTTAAAGCAAAATTGTTTTCTTTGGAGATTAGAGGAGGATAAATTTTGACAACTGTTCCTGAACTTATCTAGTTGTAATATTACAGTCCCTTATTTTAAAAATATAACATAAAACCCTATCAACTTTCAAATTTTGCACAGTAAAAATCCCTCTAACCTCCAATTACTAGTTTTTCAGTTAGACGCTAACCTGGACAATTCCAGCATGGAGTTTAGTCAGTATTTCTCTTTTCTCTCTCAAGCCATGTGTAAATTGAGTCATTTTTCATGTGTAAAGAAAATAATTTTACACTTTGCATAAGAGAAGAGAGAGAAATGTTAAATAAGTGCCATGCGGGAGCTATTCACATAAGTTTCTAACTGAAAATCAATAATTGAAAGTCAGAGGAATTTTACTGTGCAAAATTTAAAAGTTTAGGGGGTTTTATGTTACATTTTAAAGTTAAATGACTGTATAAATTCAGGGATAGTTGAGAAAATGTGAAATGGAGGACTAGGATGGTAATGAATAGAGTATATACAAAAATTATGATATCCAAATCCAAATCAAAATCAGGGTAGCATTCTTAAAATTTAAATCTAAGCTAGATTAATATTTTTAAATTTCAAATTTGTATAAAATTTAATTAAAATTTATTCTTAACTATTTAAACTCGTATGAAACTCAATTATTATAATTATTTGAAAAATACACGAAATCATTTAATTTTATATATTTTAATTAATATTCTACATAAGAAATATTTTTTATTAATAATTTATATTTAAATTAATAATTTCATAAATATTTAAATTCTATTTTATTTAAAATAAAAAATAAAAAATTTATAAATATTATTATAAAAAATATATATTTTTTATATTTAATCGTGGAGTTGTTGATACATAATTTCAAGGAAGAAGAAATTCCTCAACAAGACTTTCCATTTATTTTCTTTGTGATTGGTAAACAAAGCATGAAGCAAAATTACAATATTGGATAATTAGTAAAAAAAAAAATTGAATATTTAATTTTGTTTGACTAAAACGAAGATGGATGGATACAACCTAAAATTCAAAAATAAAATCTATTTAATGCCTGATGACATAACGTTGGCCAGGAAAAAAGAAAAGCAAGCTAATCCCATATGAAAGGAATTAATTAAAAAAAAAATTCTTTCAAATTGTAGTTCTCATCATGTGCCACTAGAAATTGATTTCAACTGAACCGTTCAATCAACATTGTTTTCTGAATTGGCTTCTAATCCATTGAAGACACCTATATTAAGTCAATTTTCAAATGGGTTTAATGCTCCGTTATATATATATATATATATATATATATATATATATAGAGAGAGAGAGAGAGAGAGAGAGAGAGAGAGAGAGAGAGAGAGAGAGAGAGAGAGAGTATTTAAGATATTCAGATTAATAAAAAAAAAATTTTTAGTTCAACTTAGTTTGTTTCATAGAAAAGAACTTGTATATGAAAAATATTTATCACGAAAAATATTTTTTATTTTTCATAAAATATTTTTTATTGTTTGATTATAATGTTAAACTAATGACATGTTTCATATATATATATAAGTACGTTGATATTTTAATAAGATTATGAAAATTTAAAAAATAAAAAATGACTACTTTTTAAAAAAATGGAAATCATTTTCTTTGAAAATGATTTAATTTTTCTTTTGATTAAGAAAATATTTTTTATTTACTATTTTTTCCAAATGCCCTAAACACTAGAAAATACGAGAATGTTTTTTAAGAAAATATTTTCCGTGAAACAAACAGAACCTTAAAGAGAAAATTAAATTATTTTTAAGAAAAATAATTTTATCTTTTAAAAAAAGAAAGTTTTTTTTTTTTTTTTACTTTGAAAATAACTATCTAGGTTACTGCATTTCTAAGGATGAAATGTGGCATACGCCAACATATTCAACCAAGTTCAAATAATATTTACACAAAAAATAATTTAAAGCACTCATACACTTGTGTGTTACATCAATCAAATATATATATAAGAGCTGATCCCCACACAACTCTTTTAATTCCAACCTCTATTAGCGAGATCAACTCTAGTCGGACTTTCTCTTAATAATCCAAATGTGAGGGTCAACTATATTAACTCAAAGTCTTACTCACTCCGACTTATCACAAAAAGGATCGGGCCCCAAGCGAGACAAGTTTAAACCGATCTGTTCGTCTTACCTATATCTAGTACCACACCTCACGCATATCAACACACGCACACAACTCTAAATTATCTTAAAGCAATACCTACATCAATTTCATCAATTAATAATGCAATACAAAACGTGCCTATATATATATATATATATATATATATATATATATATATATATATATATATATATATAAGTGAATGCATGAGCATGCTTTATATGTATAATAATATTGAAATTATAAATAAAATCAATATCTACTCACCGATCAACTGGAGACTACTGTAACGGCTGGGTGGAGAAAGATGGCTGACTCTGATTACCTAAACAAATGTATTATAACTTTATCAATACTATATCAAAATAAGAATTTAAAGAGGCAAAGACATCCTAATTTATGCTAAAAATTTAGCAGAATTTCTCTTGTATCTAGGACCTACCTCACCTACAAATAACTCAACTAACACTTCTCAATCTAAAAGGCCTTAGGCCCACAATACAACAACTACATAATGCCCTTCCTAGATCTGTTAAATTAATCAATTTTCACATAAAATAATTATTTAAAAATTCAAAGCGTTATATATATTTTATATTTAATTAAATATTTATATAAATGAATTTGGGTAATAAATACCTAATACTTAAAATTCAAATTTGACTTAATTCCATTGCGGGTATTATTCTTTAAATCTGAATCTAATTAAACACTATCCCATTTGTTATATTAAGTTTCGATCGAGTTGAATATCCGTACAAACCCAATTCATTGCTATTTTATGGATGACTAGAGGAAAAGACTGCAAAAACAGCTCGTGAGAATCCATATTGTTCCTATTATCTTCAATGGCTGAAATTTTTCTATGTGGAATTGGTGATACATATTTTCATGGAAGAAGAAATTCCTCAACAAGACTTTTCATTTATTCTCTTTGTGATTGATACAACCTAAAATTCAAAAATAAAACCTATTTTAATGCTGATGACATAACATTGGCCAGGAAAAGGAAAAGCAAGCTAATCCCATGTGAACAGAATTTAATTAAAAAAATATATATTCTTTCAAATTGTAGTTGTCATCATTTACCACTAGAAATTGATTTCAACTGAAAAGTTCAATCAACATTGTTGTCAATTTTCAAGTGGGTTTCCTATTGAAATCAGGAAATTAATGCTCGGTTTCTTTTATGAAAAAAATTATTTTAAGAATATTTTTTTATAATTTTTAATATTTGAAGTATTTAAAAAAATAAATTGATAAAAAATATTTCTTTAATAAAAAAAATATTAAGAGAGAAAGTGTTTTTTTATTTTTTAGACTTTAAAAATTTTATTAAAATATAAAAATATTTATATATATATATATATACGATGTAAATAAATATCATTAATTAAATATTATAATTAAATAATAAAAAATATTTATGTGAAAAAAAATTTTTATAAAAAATATTTTTTATATATAAATTATTTTTTACTAAATAAATAAAATTCAAATGTAACAAAATTAAAATTTAGTAAATAAATTGCTATTAGTTTTATGACCATAAAGAAAATCAATGTAAAATTCAGTGATGATTACAAAAATTTACCCTTATCTTTTAAGATACTTTTCCCATCATTCTTAGGTAAGAATGCTCTTTAAAAAATAATAATAATAGTAATAAAAAAGAGCTATTGTTTTCTGTAACAATCTCTAATAATATGATCTCATTAAAGACATAAAATTTCATTGAAAACCTTGCAAATACCACATAGATTAGTTTCATTATAATAGATGTGCCTCCATCTATTTTGCGTTCGTACAGGGGAGGAAGCTCCTCTCATTGCGTTTGCTGCGTTGGGTTTCATGGAACGCAGTCCATACATTCGATAAAATGTCACAACAAGTAAGGATTCTGCTGTAGGGTTTCATGGACCTCGTCCATTCCCTTCCTCCGTTGTTTTTGGCTTGCAAGCTCATTAATCCTCCTACTTCTGCACCTACAAATCTCCAAACTTTCCTTCACGTTAGCGCATTTGGTTCAATGGACACACTTGTTTCTTCAGTCTAGAATGTTCAAAAGTAGGCTATTGTCTATGTTCATTGGTGAAGAAGACAAGAAATATAGTTGTCAACAAAATCGCAGTTTACTCGTCAAAAGTCTTAGCTCCTTGCGGACTTTTCTAGGTTAAAAATATGACCACATCCCACATAAGTTTCACTTCAACGAAGATTACAGAACCAGTATGGATTTTCCAAAGTTGTTCCTGCATTCTTCTCTTCTAGTCCTCCATTTCGCATTTTCTTCTTCCAAAGACACCATAACTATAAACCAAACCATTCATGATGGTGACTTTCTGATCTCTAGAGAAAATAATTTTGCATTGGGATTCTTTAGCCCCGGAAGTTCCAGGTTTAGATATCTTGGAATCTGGTACCATAAAGTCCGAGAGCAAACTGTGGTGTGGGTAGCAAATAGGGATGATCCAATCAATGGTTCCTCGGGAGTTCTATCAATTGACCAATATGGAAATATCGTTCTCCATAGCTACCATAACCAGAAAGTTCCTATATGGTCTACTAATGTCTCAACAGAGGTTACAGATACTTGTGTAGCTCAGCTCTTGGATACAGGAAATTTTATTTTGGTCCACGATGGAAGTAAAAGTACTGTGTGGGAAAGCTTTGATCATCCAATGGATACTATCCTGCCAGGAATGAAACTTGGGTTGGACCGAAGGACAGGCATGAACCGGTTCCTGATATCTTGGAGATCAGCAGATGACCCCGGAACTGGAAACTTCTCACTTCAGATCAACCCAAAAGGATCACCACAGGTCTTTATCTACTGGGGTATAAAATATATTTGGCGAGGTGTTCCTTGGCCCTTGAAAAGTTATACAGATATAACCAATGTTAGTTTTGTCAATAATCAAAATGAGACATATGTGGTCTACTCTGTTTCTTATGCTTCTGTTATCCTAAGGTTAATGGTGGACTACTCAGGACTTGTTAAGAAACTAATTTGGCATGAAAAAGATGGCAAATGGAATGAATTATGGTCGGTACCAAAATCTACGTGTGATCCATATGGGCATTGTGGTGCCTATGGAATATGTGATCCTGACTTTCTTAGTCGAAGATTTGAATGTGATTGTTTACCGGGGTATGAACCCAAGTCCCCAAGGGACTGGCATATTCTAAAAGATGCATCAGACGGGTGTGTCAGGAAGCGGCTAGAGTCTACATCATTATGTGGGCATGGAGAAGGATTTGTGAAAGTGGCAAATGTTAAAGTACCTGACACTTCAGCAGCAGTTTGGGTGAGCACGAATATGAGTCCAAGGGACTGTGAAAAGAATTGCAGGAGGAATTGTTCATGCTCTGCATATGCAAGCATAGATATTGCTGGGAAGGAGACTGGCTGTTTGACATGGTATGGCAAATTGATGGACACTGTACCCAATAGGGAAGAGGGACATGATATTTATGTTCGTGTTGATGCAGTAGAATTAGGTAATGTATTTTTTGCCTTTGACAAATTTTGAACAAAACCAATGTGTATAATCAGGTGACAAATTGGATAATCAGCCCTGCATGAATTGTTTGAGCTTATGTTCTATCATTATACCTTGCCCTTTAACTTCCTTTTCTTTTCCACTTTGATGGAACAATAATAAATTCTTTTCCCCACTACCACAGCTGAAATCGCCCAAAAATGGAATGGTTTTCTTAAAAGGAAGGATATGTTAGCCATTTTAGTGGTATCTGTTGCTTCAGCTTGGTTTGTCATCATCTTACTTACATATTTGTGGCTCAAGAAGAAGAAGAAATGGGGTAAGAGACAAGATTTTGTATGATGTTTTGTGCCTTTCTATGTATATTCATACCTCTGATTTCCGTAAGCATTAAGCATTCTGGTTGCATCTTTTTGATGGCAGTGAGGAACAAATGGAACAAAAGGTGGCTTGATACAATTGGCACAGTGGAAAATCAAGTCGAAGGTAGCATGAGTCATTCAGAGATTGCTTTTTTCAATCTGAGCACCATACTTGCTGCAACTAACAGTTTCTCTCTGGCTAACAAACTAGGCCAAGGTGGTTTTGGCGTGGTTTATAAGGTACATATATATAACTTATGTGCAAATGTCTAAAACTGTGTACATGTGCTTGTCTTCGTCTCTAGTTGTTGTGAGATTCTAAATGTGAAAACATGATTGTAGGGTAAATTGTCTAATGGAAAGGAAGTTGCTGTGAAAAGACTTTCAAAAGATTCAGGGCAAGGAATAGATGAATTTAAAAATGAAATTTTACTGATTGCAAAACTTCAACATCAGAATCTGGTGAAACTCATAGGATGCTGCATTCAGGGAGAGGAACCGATGCTAGTTTATGAATACATGCCAAACAAAAGCTTGGACTCCTTTCTTTTCAGTAAGTCCTGTGTATATTCTACTTTATTTAGCATTGTATTCCACAAGTTGTCTAATTCCATCTGGTTCAACAATATGAGTGATGGACAGAGAATGCATAAATCGGCACTGATTCAATTGGAAATCTTTTGTTAGATGAAACAAGAAAGTCAACCTTGGATTGGAGAAAACGCTTTCATATTATCATTGGGATTGCTCGTGGAATCTTATATATTCACCAAGATTCTAGGTTGAGAATTATCCATAGAGATCTAAAAACTAGCAACATTTTATTGGATGAAGAAATGAATCCAAAAATTTCAGATTTTGGCCTAGCTAGAATCTTCAAAGGCAACCAAACTCATGAGAAGACAAACAGAATAGTTGGAACATTGTAAGTATACCCACACACCCAGCAACTAGAGACACAGAACCACTGCTAAGAATACCATTCTATCTTACATTAAATAATTTGAAAGGAGCATTATAACTATTTTTTTTTTCTGTTTTTCATATGCAGTGGTTACATGTCTCCAGAATATGTGGCATTTGGAAAGTTTTCAACGAAATCTGATGTCTTTAGTTTTGGCATCATATTATTAGAGATCATTACAGGGAAAAGGAATAATAGCTTTTGTCAAGAGGATTCTTGCCCAAGTATGATAGGAAAAGTAAGTTAAAAAGATATGGGTAAATTATTCTGAACATCATTAAATTTTGCATTGATTTTCTTTGTGGTCATAAAACTAGAACTTGCTGCAATTTAGTAACTCAAATTTGATTTTGTTGCAATCAGTTTCCTGACTTCAGTGGGAAACCCACCAGAATCTGACATGATATTCAATTTGGGGCTAGTTTCTTAAGACTTCTTCAATTTGATTTTTGATCCAAGCCTCATTTTTAGTATTTATCTTGACTTGTGTATCATGTTAGATTTCCAATGAAATTCTTACCAAAATCACCACTGTTAAGTTAGAGTGCACTAGTTGGAAAATAAACAAATAAATAAAACTAGTGATCGAATTATGAAAAGTTGAATTTTTATGACCACAATAAAAAAATCCATGTAAAATTCAGTGAGCATAAAAATAGTTTGCCCTTGAAGTTGCTTATAGTGCCTAATTATCTTCCGAATTGTAATCATTTGTTTATGGGTTCATCTAAAAATCCATGTAAAATTCAGTGAGCATAAAAATAGCTTGCCCTTGAAGTTGCTTATAGTACCTAATTATCTTCCGAATTGTAATCATTTGTTTATGGGTTCATCTAATGATGAGATGTTATAGATATGGCATTTATGGAGAGAAGAAAGAGCATGGGAGATAGTTGATTCATCACTAAAGCATTCTTGTTCTCCTGATGAAGTATTGAGATGCATCCAAATTGGGTTCTTATGTGTGCAAGAAGATGTAATGGAAAGACCGACCATGTCGGCTATCGTTCTAATGTTAAATAGCGAAATTAGTCTCCCTTCTCCTAAGCAACCTGCATTCACTTTCAGAAAGTCTAGTATTATTAGGTCTAGCTCATTAGAACCAAAAGAAGGATTTTGTTCTGTGGATGAGGAGACAATTACTGAGGCTGTATGTCGTTGAATATCTCTCTCATCAATTATATAAATTTTTAGTATAGGGATCCAAGATATACTTCTTCTAATATTAATTTTTTTTTTCTTTAAGACTTGATTAATCACGAAATTGAATCCAAAACATAAATATATATGAAATTTATATAATTTATCATGTATAAATATTATAAAGTTAGTCCTTAAAAAAGAATATAAAAAATTGTCCAGATGCACTTTTTTTGAGATGGTGTGAGATTTTGTTTTTATTACATGTGGCATTATTCTATAAATTATTGAAAGCCCTTAAAGTTATATCTCATTCATATGTTTTTTTATTATAATTAATACATTTTTTATTCATTTAAATAATAAATGAATTAAATTATTGTACTTACAAAAAGAGTTTTAAAATTCAAGCATTAATTTTATGTGAAAATTACTGAAAAAGCCAAGGGCTTGACATCAAGGGCTACTAAAAATGCCAATGAAAATGGTGATTTTAGAGCCACTAACACGACGAAACAGAATGATTACGATGAATATGAATAAAAGGAAAGTCTTTCTATTTTAGTGAAATTAATTAGTTATTTTCTATATTTAAAAAAAATATAATTATTTTGTTTCTTTATTTTTATGATATAATTAATTGGTGCTTATATTTTAAAAAAACATATTCTTATATGAGAAATAAAAATTTTGTTATAATGGAGAATAAATTTGAATTTACGTTTTCTTTAAATTGTTTAAATATAATTTCATTCAAGTTCTTCGTACCATTTTTGCATTTTCTCTATTGGAAGATAATTTTTTTAGATTATTGCCTTAAATACTTGAAAATCTATATCAACTAATACTTTATCAAATATTGTTTCCCAATAGAGAAAGCACAAAAATGAAGCACAAAGAATTAAATGAAAATACTAAAAAAGTTTTAAAAATAATGTAAATTTAGATTTAGTTTTCACACATGAACATTTTTATTTTTAATTTAGGAATATGTTTTTCAAAATATAAGAACTAATTAGTTTCACTAATGTAGAATACGAAATAGTTGTTTGAGTGGACTCAAATTTATTTGAGTAACGAAAAAATTGATAAAGAAATTAAATAGTTTAATGGAATATTGACCAAATAATGTATTTTTTAAAATATAAGAACTAAATAGTTAATTTTATTAAAATAAAATAGTTAAATAGTAATTTTCTTTAAATAGGAAAGCTAATTTGATTGCGCTTTTTAATTGTATGTTTTTTTTTTTCTCTAGCAATGTTTGTATGATACAAAAACTTGTTATGAAAATACTTAGAGTAAACTACAATTTAATAACTGAAGTTTGATAAAATTTATAATTTAGTTTTTATATTTTTAAAATTAAGTAATTTAGTTTATGAGATTTGATAAAACTTATAATTTAGTCCCTACTGTTAGAATTTTAGTTAAGTTATTATTAATTTTAGCAAAAATGATTAAAATATACTTAACTCTATTTTAATATGAAAAGAATTTAGTCCTTATAGTTATAAAACCAAGCAATCCAGCCCTTGAAGTCTTAATAAATCTACAAGTTAATTTCTACCATTAGATTTACAGTTAATTTTTTATTAAATTTATCAAAAATATCAAAATATTTTTAACTCTATTTGTAATTTGAAAACAATTTAATTTTTAAAATTTTACTTTCATAACAATTTTTGTCCATATTCATATTTTTTTATCTTTTTTATGTACAAAAATATAATATAATATCTGAAAAATATTATATATATATATATAATTAAAATAATAATTACATAAATAGAATTTTACAAATTATAAGGCTTATTTATAAATAGTTATAATATTTAATGACCAATTTGTAAATATATGGATGATTTTGTTATTAATAAAAAATTTAAGGGCCTTAAAGTAATTAATTCATTTTTTAATACTTTAAGTTTAAAATTTCTCAATTTTATGGGACTCATATTTTAAAAATATAGGGACCAAATTGTTAAAAAATAAAATTTAAGAGACCAAATTATTAGGAAAATAAAAATTTAGGAACTAAATTATTTTAAAATTAAAAATAAAAATAAGGACATTTTAATTATTTTTGTTAAAATTAACGGTAACTTAATAGAATTGTAACAATAAGAACTAAGTTGTAGGCTTTGTCAAGTCTCAGGAATTAAATTGCTTATTTTTAAAAATACAGAGATTAAGTTATAAGTTTTGTTAAATCTTAAAGACTGAATCATAATTTACTCAAAATATTAATTTAATTGGGGTTTTCTAACACAGTCTATTTTAATAAATAATTTTAATTTCATATCACATTGACAATTTTTTTTTTAATAATGAACCCAAATTTTTTCTATTTTAATTTTTTTTGGCCCTTCAAATTTTATGAAAAAAAATTATTATTTCCTTTTATAATGTAACATCATATAATATAAAAAAAATATTTATTCAATAGAAATGACAAGAGAATTATTATTCAAAGAAATGACTAGAAAATTTATAGCTTGAGTGAGAAGTTCATCCAGTTAAAATTTTATTAGTCTAATATTATATTTTTATATAAATATACTTAATAATAATATTTAAAATTTAAATATTTTTTATATAAAACTTAGAAACATAATTGAAATATATTGTCCATATAATCTAATAAATATTAAAATATTGATTTTAAAAATTATATGCTAATTAATCAAACATTTTTATTTATAGTAATAAGCTTTATATTTAATTAATTACATATTTAGTTAATATATACTTAATTATTTTTTTTAATAATTCAACATAAAGAGAATTTATTCAATATAACTATTATATTAACGTATGTTGATTATAATGATTATAATGAGACACAACATAAAATCCACCATAATGGAAGAGCCTCAGCATAGACAATCTTTTCTACAGGGGAAATTTCTCATCCTTTCTTTCTAATTCATCTAACTAGAATACAATCTTATATTATTTTTTAAATAAATAAAATTGAAATATTTTATAAAGTTTTAACTTTTTAAAAAATAATTATTAATAAAAATATTTTTATATAAATTATTAATAAAAATATTTTTATATAAATTATTAATTAAAATACATAAATTAAACAGATTTCGTATTTCTTATTTAATAGGAGAAGTGAGATAACCTTATTTTTATAATATTAGTTTGGTAATATTGGAAATTCCACCCCTTTTAAATAGAATATTGACGTGTCTCCATCTTTTTTCACGTTCGTAGAGGAGAGGAAGCTCCTCTCATTGCGTTTGCTTGGTATGCAGTCCATATATTCGATAAAATGTCACAATGAGTAGGGCTTCTGCTGTAGGATTTAATGGACCTCGTCCATTCTCTTCCTCTGTTGGTTTTGGCTTGCAAGCTCATTAATTATCCTACTCCTGCACCTACAAATTTTCAAACTTTCCTCCACGTTAGTGCATTTGGTTCAATGGACACGTTTCTTCAGTCTACAATGTTTAAAAGTTAGCTACTATTGTCAATGTTTGTTGGTGAAGAAGTTACATAATTTCAATTTCAATCAAAAAATTTGGAGCCACATACGTGGATTTCTTATGCAAATCCTGCAATATTCGGTCTGCAACAATAGTAGAGTAAAGGAATAGAACGCAGCAGTAGTGGCATCGAGTAAAGGAACATCAATCGGTTGACTTAAGTCTCTGACCTTTTGTTTGGATTAAGAAAATGGAGAGAAGAGAAAAGAAAAACAATTTCATTTCTTACACAATAAATTAAGGAGAGAAAAGAGGGAGAAAGGAGGAGAAAATCAATTTCTCCATATGTTTCCCTCCAAATTGGTGAGAAATGGGTATTTTTCTTCATTTTATTTAAGGAATAAATTATATTTCTTTTCTATCCTGATAATTTATCCAAATAACACCGTATAAATTAGATTTTATTTCTTTTCTTTTCTCTTCTTTTCTCCTACACAATCAAGGATCCAAAAATTGGTAAGGTTCTCGCCGACCATAGCCGAAGTCTACACCATTAAATTTAAAAAAAAAAAAAATCCAATCAAGCACTAATAAATCTTAGCACTGTAACAACAACTAACCAAGCCCTAATAAAGAGAAACAAAAAGGGAAAAACGGAAGTAAGATTTGTCTCCTCCTTCAATTGTAGCTCATATAGATAATGATACATTACCATGCTTAGTGACCAATGGATCTTCCTCCTCACCAATGGCGATTGATAACCAAACGGAGGCTAATGTAGCTTCCTAGAAGCGGCAATGAGGAGTGAGGGTGAGCAGGTGAGAAGATAGAAAGGAGAGGACAAGAGGGGAAACAACCCAGCGCAACCACCAGGAGCTGAATTTGTCGAGTCATTAAGCAAAGTCTTAGGGTCTGTTTAGATGAGGGTGAGGAAGGGGTAAACAAAGCTAAGGAGGGATAATTAATTATTTTACCCTTGTTTGGGAAGAGGTGAGTAAGGGGGGGTAAGGGTAAGTAAGGGTAAGCCTTACCCTCCCTTACCCCTCAAATCTCAATTTTTTTTACACTCCATATTGGGGTGTAAAGGAGAGTAAGGAGGGAGAGAGTATAGTTATGAATATTTCTATTTTTACACCCCTTAATTTTACCTCTTCTTCACCTCCTTCCAAACATAAAGAATATACATTACCTCTCCGTACATTTCCATTAATTCACTCCTTCCCAAACATGAGATTTTTTTTATTGTAACTCTCCTTACCCTTCCCCTTCCTTACTCTTTCTTACCCTTCCATTATTTACCCTTCCCTCACCTCATCTAAACAGACCCCTAGGGAAGATGAAGGGAAAGGGAAAAGAGGGGAGAGAAAGGGAGAGAGAGTGCAAAATTAAGAAACTAACCCTAATTTAATAAGGGTAAATTTGTTATTTTATTTATTGTTAACAGTAAATTATTTTTAATTAGAAAGGATCTCTAATTTTGATAAAAATAAAATTGAAAGACTAAATAATTTAATTTTAAAAATGTAAGGACTCAAATGTTATTAATGATAAAACATAGGGAATAAATAGTAAATTTCCCTTCCATTTTTGAAATTTGGATCCATAGTGTGAACTTGCATACGTCTCCACTGTGATCAGAGAATAAAACTGAAAATATTTTCTTCTTTTGCTTTGTTTACACGTACCCACCAAGTCATTGTATGTAATTTTATAATTTTCAAAAGTCATAGTCTTGTTGTGGAATTTTGTTATTCATTAATTGAAAATATACATTTCCAAGTCCCCACGCAACAAGTGCATTAATTGAGGACAAATTTTGTTTCTGCAGTCTTTTCTTTTAGTCCTCCATTTCACACTTTCGTCCTGCAGAGATGCCATGACCATAAACAAGCCTATTCAAGATGGTAAGCTTTTAATCATGTAGGAACTTTCTGGTTATGGTTGCTATAGAGAATGAAATTTCTATATAACTTAATGCTTAATTTGATCTATGTACTTATTGGGGATGCTCATTTTAGTCAATTTTTAACTTTTAGTCCAAATTAATACAAAAATTTCAATTTTAATTCAATTTAAATCAAAAATCATAAAAATGAAATTTAACTTCTTAATTTTGGGGCTAAATTAAGAAATCTAGATATTTAGTCATAAAATTAAGAAATTAAACTTCTAAATTTTTTATCTATATCAAGAAATCCATAAATTTAGTGTAGAAATTTTAATTTTGGGTTAATTGGGGCTTAAATTAGAACTTTTGAGTTAATTTGACAAAAGGTTAAAAATTGACTAAGTTGAATATCCCCAATAAATTTAGGGTTGAAATTAAACATTTAACCATTTTGATTTTGGTTAATTGATAAGTCTCCTGTGGAAATATGGATAGACCTTATGGTGTCAGATTTCAAGATATCTATATCAGGAATTTCTAGAGCAATAAAAATCTTAAAGCAAAATTGTTTTCTTTGGAGATTAGAGGAGGATAAATTTTGACAACTGTCCCTGAACTTATCTAATTATAATATTACAGTCTCTCATTTTAAAAATATAACATAAAATCCCATCAACTTTCAAATTTTGCACAGTAAAAATCCCTCTAACCTCCAATTACTAGTTTTTCAGTTAGACACTAACCTAGATAGTTCCAGCATAGAGTTTAGTCAGTATTTCTCTTTTCTCTCTTAAGCCATGTGTAAATTGAGTCATTTTTTATGTATAAAGAGAATAATTTTACACTTTGCATAAGAGATAAGAGAGAAATGTTAAATAACTGAGAGAGATGAGGGAGCTATTCACATCAGTTTCTAACTGAAAAATCAATAATTAAAAGTCAGAGGAATTTTACTATGTAAAATTTAAAAGTTTAAGGAGTTTTATGTTACATTTTAAAGTTAAATGACTGTAGTGTTACAACTATATAAGTTCAGGGAAAGTTGTTAAAATTTATCCAATTAGAGGAAGAAAATGTGAAATGGAGGACTAGGATGGTAATGAATAGAGTATATACAAAAATTATGATATCCAAATCCAATTCAGGGTAGTATTCTTAAAATTTAAATCTCAGCTAGATTAATATTTTTAAATTTCAAATTTGTATAGAATTTAATTAAAATTTATTCTTAACTATTCAAACTCGTATGAAACTCAATTATTATTATTATTTGAAAAACACACGAAATCATTTAATTTTATATATTTTAATTAATATTCTACATAAGAAATATTTTTTATTAATAATTTATATTTAAATTAATAATTTCATAAATATTTAAATTCTATTTTATTTAAAATAAAAAATAAAAAATTTATAAATATTATTATAAAAAATATATATATTTTTTATTTAATTAAATATTTATATAAACGAATTCGAGTAACGAATACCGTGGAGTTGTTGATATATAATTTCAAGGAAGAAGAAATTCCTCAACAAGACTTTGCATTTATTTTCTTTGTGATTGGTAAACAAAGCATAAAGGAAAATTACAATATTAGATAATTCGTAAATATATATATATATATATATATATATATATATATATATATATATATATATATATATATTTTTTTTTTTTTCGAATATTTAATTTTGTTCGACTAAAACGAAGTTGGATGGATACAACCTAAAATTCAAAAATAAAACCTATTTGAATGCTGATGACATAACATTGGCCAGGAAAAAGAAAAGCAAGCTAATCCCATCTGAACAGAATTAATTAAAAAAAAGAAATTCTTTCAAATTGTAGTTGTCATCATTTGCCACTAGAAATTGATTTCAACAGAACCGTTCAATCAACGTTGTTGACATAATTATCCTCCAATCTACTGAAGACACCTATTTTATGTCAATTTCCAAGTGGGTTTCCTATTGAAATCAGGAAACTAATGCTCGGTTTCTTTTTATGAAAAATATTATTTTAAGAAATATTTTTTAACATTTAAAATATTTAAAAAATAAATTAATAAAAAATATTTTTTATTAAGACTTAAATAAATATCATTAATGATAAAAAAATATTTATATGAAAAATATTTTTTTATAAAAAATATTTTCTACGTGTAAGTTATTTTTTACTAAATAAATGAAATCTAAATGTAATAAAATGAAAGTTTAGTGAATAAATTGCTACTAATTTTATGATCATAAAGAAAATTAATATAAAATTCAGTTATGATTACAAAAATTTACCCAAATTTTTTAACTTATTTTTCCCATCATTCTTAGGTAGAATGCTCTTTAAAAAAAGCTATTGTTCCCTATAACAATCCCTAATAACATGATCCCAATGAAGATATAAAATTTCATTGACAACCTTTCAAATATCACATATTCCACCAACTAGCTTTATACAGAGACATTAGAATCATTTCTAAAGTTATTATACATAATTGAATTTTAAAAATAATATTTCATATTAGATTCACATTTTATATATCAAATATCTATTACTCTAATTTATTATATAAATAATTAATTAAATATAAAATAAACATTTTTGTAATAATATGATGTGGGATAACTTTTTTCTGTAAGTCTTAGCTCCTTGTGGACTTTTCTTGTTTAAAAATATGACCACATCCCACCTAAGTTTCACTTCAACGATGATTACAGAACCAGTATGGATTTTCCAAAGTTGTTCCTGCATTCTTCTCTTCTAGTGCTCCATTTCGCATTTTCTTCTTCCAAAGACACAATAACTATAAACCAAACCATTCATGATGGTGACTTTCTGATCTCTAGAGAAAATAATTTTGCATTAGGATTCTTTAGCCCCGGAAGTTCCAGGTTTAGATATCTTGGAATCTGGTACCGTAAAGTCCGAGAGCAAACTGTAGTGTGGGTAGCAAATAGGGATGATCCAATCAATGGTTCCTCGGGAGTTCTATCAATTGACCAATATGGAAATCTGGTTCTCCGCAGCTATCATAACCAGAAAGTTCCTATATGGTCTACAAATGTCTCAGTGGAGGTTACAGATACTTGTGTGGCTCAGCTCTTGGATACAGGAAATTTGATTTTGGTCCACGATAGAAGTAAAAGTAATGTGTGGGAAAGCTTTGATCATCCTACGGATACTTGGCTGCCAGGAATGAAACTTGGGTTGGACCGAAGGACAGGCATGAACCGGTTCCCGATATGTTGGAGATCAGCAGATGACCCTGGAACTGGAAACTTCTCACTTCAGATCAACCCAAAAGGATCACCACAGTTCTTTATCTACTGGGGTATAAAATATATTTGGCGAGGCATTCCTTGGCCCTGGAAAAGCTATGCAGATGCATCCAATGCCAGTTTTGTCAACAATCAAAATGAGACATATGCGACATACTCTGTTTCTGATGCTTCTGTTATTCTAAGGTTAATGTTGGACTATTCAGGACTTGTTAAGAAACTAATTTGGCATGAAAAAGATGGCAAATGGAATGAATTCCGGTCGATGCCAAAATCTACATGTGATCCATATGGGCATTGTGGTACCTATGGAATATGTGACCCTGACTTTCTTGGTCGAAGATTTGAATGTGATTGTTTACCGGGGTATGAACCCAAGTCCCCAAGGGACTGGCATATTCTAAAAGATGCATCAGGCGGGTGTGTCAGGAAGCGGCTAGAGTCTACCTCATTATGTGGCCATGGAGACGGATTTGTGAAAGTGGCGAATGTTAAAGTACCTGACACTTCAGCAGCAGTTTGGGTGAGCACGAATATGAGTCCAAGGGACTGTGAAAAGAATTGCATGAGGAATTGTTCATGCTCTGCATATGCAAGCATAGATATTGCTAGGAAGGAGACTGGCTGTTTGACATGGTACGGCAAATTGATGGACACTGTGTACAATGGGGCAGAGGGATATGATATTTATGTTCGTGTTGATGCAGTCGAATTAGGTAATGTATTTTTGCCTTCGACAAATTTTGAACAAAACCAATGTGTATAATCAGGTGACAAATTGGATAATCAGCGTTGCATGAATTGTTTGTGCTTGTGTTCTATCATTATACCCTGCCTTTTAACTTCCTTTTCTTTTCCTCTTTGATGGAACAATGATAAATTCTTTTCCCTACTCACACAGCTGAAATTGCCGAAAAATGGAATGGTTTTCTTAAAAGGAAGGATAGCTTAGCCGTTTTAGTAATATCTGTTGTTTCAGCTTGGTTTGTCATCATCTTGTTTACATATTTGTGGCTCAAGAAGAAGAAGAAGAAAAGGGGTAAGAAACAAGATTTTGTATGATGTTTTGTGCCTATCTATTTATATTCATACCTTTGATTTGAGTAAGCATTAAGCATTCTGGTTTCATCGTTTTGATGGCAGTGAGGAACAAATGGAACAAAAGGTGGCTTGATACAATTGGCTCAGTGGAAAATCAAGTCGAAGGTAGCATGAGTCATCCAGAGATTGCTTTTTTCAATCTGAGCACTATACTTGCTGCAACTAACAGTTTCTCTCCAGCTAACAAACTAGGGCAAGGTGGTTTTGGTGTGGTTTATAAGGTGCATATATATAACTTACGTGCAAATGTCTAAAACTATGTACATGTGCTTGTCTTCGTCTCTAGTTGTTGTGAGATTCTAAATGTGAAAACATGACTGTAGGGTAAATTGTCTAATGGAAAGGATGTTGCTGTGAAAAGACTTTCAAAAGATTCGGGGCAAGGAATAGATGAATTTAAAAATGAAGTTTTACTGATTGCAAAACTTCAACATCAGAATTTGGTGAAACTCATAGGATGCTGTATTCAGGGAGAGGAACCGATGCTAGTTTATGAATGCATGCCAAACAAAAGCTTGGACTCCTTTCTTTTCAGTAAGTCCTGTGTATATTCTACTTTATTTAGCATTGTATTCCACAAGTTGTCTAATTCCATTTGGTTCAACAATATGAGTGATGGACATTGAATGCATAAATTGGCACTGATTCAATTGGAAATCTTTTGTTAGATGAAACAAGAAGGTCAATCTTGGATTGGAGAAAACGCTTTGATATTATCGTTGGGATTGCTCGTGGAATCTTATATATTCATCAAGATTCTAGGTTGAAAATTATCCATAGAGATCTAAAAACCAGCAATATCCTATTGGATGAAGAAATGAATCCAAAAATTTCAGATTTTGGCCTAGCTAGAATCTTCAAAGGCGACCAAACTCATGAGATGACAAACAGAATAGTTGGAACATTGTAAGTATACCTACACACTCAGCAGCTAGACACACAGAACCACTGCTAAGAATACCTTTCTATCTTACATTAAATAATTTGAAAGGAGCATTATAACTATTTTTTTTTCTATATGTTTTTCATATGCAGTGGATACATGTCTCCAGAATATGTGGTGTTTGGAAAGTTTTCAACGAAATCTGATGTCTTTAGTTTTGGCATCATATTATTAGAGATTATTACAGGGAAAAGGAATAATAGCTTTTATCAAGAGGATTTTTACCCAAGCATGATAGGAAAAGTAAGTTAAAAAGATATGGGTAAATTATATTAATCATCATTGAATTTTACATTGATTTTCTTTGTGGTCATAAAACTAGAACTTGTTGCAATTTAGTAACTGAAATTCGATTTTGTTGCAATTAGTTTCCTGACTTCAGTGGGAAACCACCAAAAATCTGACATGGCATTCAATTTGGGGCTGGTTTTGTAAGGCTTCTTCAATTTGATTTTTGATCTAAACCTCATTTTTAGTATCTATCTTGACTTGTATATCATCTTAGATGTCCAATGAAATTCTTACCAAAATCACCACTGTCAAGTCAGCATGCACTAGTTGAAAAAAAAATAAATAAATAAAACTAGTGATCAAATTATGAAAAGTTGAATTTTTATGACCACAATAAAGAAATCCTTGTAAAATTCAGTGAGCATAAAAATATTTTACCCTTGAAGATACTTATAGTAACTAATTATTTTCCGAATTGTAATAATTTGTTTATGGGTTCATCTAATGATGAGATGTTATAGATATGGCATTTATGGAGAGAAGAGAGAGCATGGGAGATGGTTGATTCATCACTAAAGCATTCTTGTTCTCCTGATGAAGTATTGAGATGCATCCAAATTGGGCTCTTATGCGTGCAAGAAGATATAATGGAAAGACCGACCATGTCAGCTGTCGTTCTAATGTTAAATAGCGAAATTAGTCTTCCTTCTCCTAAGCAACCTGCATTCACTTTCAGAAAGTCTAGTATTATTAGTTCTAGCTCATTAGAACCAAAAGAAAGATTTTGTTCTGTGGATGAGGAGACAATTACTGAGGTTGTATGTCGTTAAATATCTCTCTCATCAATTACATAAATTTTTAATATAGAAATTCAAAATATGCTTCTTCTGATATATATATATATATATATATATATATATATATATTTTAGACTTAATTCGTCATGAAATTGAATCCAAAACACAAATATATGTAAAATTTATATAATTTATCTGTATAAATATTATAAAGTTAATCCTTAAAAAGGAATATAAAAAATTGTCGAGTTGCACTTTTTTTAGAGGGTGTGAGAGTCTGTTTTCATTACATGTGACATTATACTATAAATTATTGAAAGCCCTTAAAGTTATATGTCATTCAAATGTTTTTTTATTATAATTAGTACACTTTTAATTCATTTAAATAATAAATTAATTAAATTATTGTACTTATAAAAGGAGTTTTGAAATTCGAGCATTAATTTTATGTGAAAATTACTAAAAATGCCAAGGGCTTGATAGTGTCAAAGGCTGCTGAAAATGAGCCACTAAAGCAACGGGACAGGATGATTACGTGAACATAAATGAAAGGTATGTCTTTTTATTTTAGTTAAATTAATTAATTAATTTTTATATTTTGAAAAATAAAGTTATTTTGTTTCTTTATTTTTATGAATTAATTAATTAGTGTTTATATTTTAATGAGAAATAAAAATTTTTTTATAGTGAAGAATAAATTTAAATTTATATTTTTCTAAAATCATTTAAGTATAATTTCATTCAAGTTCTTGTCACATTTTTTATGTTTTCTCTATTGAAAATTAATTTTTATAAATTATCGCCTTAATTACTTGAAATCTATATCAACTAATACTTTACTGAGTATTATTTTTCAGTAGAGAAAATACAAAAATAAAGCACAGAGAATTAAATAAAAATACAAGAATAATTTTTAAAAATTATAAATTTAAATTTAGTTTTCATGCAAAAACATTTTTATTTTTAATCTAGGAATATGTTTTTTAAATATAAGAACTAATTAGTTTTACTGAAATAAAATACTAAAAAGTTGTTTGACTGGATTAAAATTTATTTAAGTAACAAAAAAATTAATAAAAGAACTAAATAGTTTGATAAAATATCAACTAAATAATATATTTTTCAAAATACAATGACTAAATAGTTAATTTCATTAAAATGCAACAGTTAAATAGTAATTTTCTTTAAATAGGAAAGCCAATTTAATTGCGTTTTTTAATTATTTTTTTTCCTCCAGCAATGTTTGTATGGTGCAAAAACTTGTTATGAAAATACTAGGGTAAACTATAATTTAATAACTGAGGTTTGAAAAAAATACTATATATATATATATATATATTAAAATAATAATTACATAAATAGAATTTTATAAATTATAAGGACTTATTTTAAATAGTTATAATATTTAAGGATTTTTGTAAAATATGTGGATAATTTTGTAATAATCAAAATTTTAAGGTCCTTAAAGTAATTAATTCATATTTTAATAATTTAAACTTAAAATTTTTTAATTTTATGGGACTCACATTTTAAAAATATAAGGACTAAATTATCAATAAAAAAATTTAAAAGACTAAATTATTAAAAAAAAAATTAGGAACTAAATTATTTTAAGATTAAAAATAAAAATAAAGGTATTTTGGTTATTTTTGTTAAATTAACAGTAATTTAATGGGATTATAACAATAAGAACTAAATTGTAGATTTTGTCAAATTTCAGCACTAAATTACTTATTTTTAAAAATATAAAAATTAAGTTATAAATTTTTTCAAATCTTAAAGCTAAATCATAATTTACCCAAAATACTAATTTAATTGAGGTTTTCTAATATACTTTATTTTAACAAATTATTTTAGTTTCATAACATATTGATAAATTTTTTTAACCCTTCAAATATTATGAAAAAAAATTATTATTTCCTTTTATAATGTAACATCATATAATATATATATATATATATTATTCAATAGAAATGACAAGAGAATTATTATTTAAAGAAATGACTAGAAAATTTATAGCTTGAGTGATAAGTTCAAGCGGTTAGAATTTTATTGGTTTAATATTATATTTTTATATAAATATACTTAATAATAATATTTAAAATATAAATATTTTTTGTATAAAACTTAGAAAGATAATTGAAATATATGCATATATAATCTAATAAATATTGTTTCAAAAAAAATAATCTAATAAATATTAAAATATTGATTTTAAAAATTAAAAATTAATTAATCAAACATATTTATTTATATTAATAAGCTTTATATTTAATTAATTTGTATTTAGTTAACATATATTTAATTTTTTTTAATAATCCAATATGTGGAGAAATTATTCCATGTACATGCGTTCATTATAATGAGACAAAACGTGAAATCCACCGTAATAGAAGAGCCTCAGCACAGATAATCTTTTCTTGGAAAATTTCTCCTCCTTTCTTTTTAATTTGTATGGTCTACAAATGTCTCAGTGGAGGCTAAAGATACTTGTGTTGTAGCTCAGCTCTTGGATACAGGAAATTTGGTTTTGTTCGACGATAGAAGTAAAAGTACTGTGTGGGAAAGCTTTGATCATCCTACGGATACTATGCTGCCAGGAATGAAACTTGGGTTGGACCGAAGGACAGGCATGAACCGGTTCCTGATATCTTGGAGATCAGCAGCTGACCCCGGAACTGGAAACTTCTCACTTCAGATCAACCCAAAAGGATCACCACAGGTCTTTATCTACTGGGGTACAAAATATATTTGGCGAGGCTTTCCTTGGCCCTGGAAAAGTTATGCATATATATTCAATGCTAGTTTTGTCAACAATCAAAATGAGACATATGCGGCATACTCTGTTTCTGATGCTTCCGCTATCCTAAGGTTAATGTTGGACTATTCAGGACTTCTCAAGAAAATAATTTGGCAAGAAAAAGATGGCAAATGGAATGAATTCCAGTCGACGCCAAGATCTCCATGTGATCCATATGGGCATTGTGGTACCTATGGAATATGTGATCCTGAATTTCTTAGTCGAAGATTTGAATGTGATTGTTTACCGGGGTATGAACCCAAGTCCCCAAGGGACTGGCATATTCTAAAAGATGCATCAGGCGGGTGTGTCAGGAAGCGGCTAGAGTCTACCTCATTATGTGGCCATGGGGAAGGATTTGTGAAAGTGGCAAATGTTAAAGTACCTGACACTTCAGCAGCAGTTTGGGTAAGCATGAATATGAGTCCAAGGGACTGTGAAAGGAATTGCAGGAGGAATTGTTCATGCTCTGCATATGCAAGCATAGATATTGCTGGGAAGGAGACTGGCTGTTTGACATGGTATGGCAAATTGATGGACACTGCACACGATAGGGAAGAGGGAAATGATATTTATGTTCGTGTTGATGCAGTCGAATTAGGTAATGTATTTTTGCCTTCGACAAATTTTGAACAAAACCAATGTGTATAATCAGGTGACAAATTGGATAATCAGCGTTGCATGAATTGTTTGTGCTTATGTTCTATCATTATACCTTGCCTTTTAACTTCCTTTTCTTTTCCTCTTTGATGGAACAATGATAAATTCTTTTCCCTACTCACACAGCTGAAATTGCCGAAAAATGGAATGGTTTTCTTAAAAGGAAGGATATGTTAGCCATTTTAGTAATATCTGTTGTTTCAGCTTGGTTTGTCATCATCTTGTTTACATATTTGTGGCTCAAGAAGAAGAAGAAAAGGGGTAAGAAACAAGATTTTGTATGATGTTTTGTGCCTATCTATGTATATTCATACCTTTGATTTGAGTAAGCATTAAGCATTCTGGTTTCATCATTTTGATGGCAGTGAGGAACAAATGGAACAAAAGGTGGCTTGATACAATTGGCACAGTGGAAAATCAAGTCGAAGGTAGCATGAGTCATCCAGAGATTGCTTTTTTCAATCTGAGCACTATACTTGCTGCAACTAACAGTTTCTCTCCAGCTAACAAACTAGGGCAAGGTGGTTTTGGTGTGGTTTATAAGGTGCATATATATAACTTATGTGCAAATGTCTAAAACTATGTACATGTGCTTGTCTTCGTCTCTAGTTGTTGTGAGATTCTAATTGTGAAAACATGACTGTAGGGTAAATTGTCTAATGGAAAGGAAGTTGCTGTGAAAAGACTTTCAAAAGATTCGGGGCAAGTAATAGATGAATTTAAAAATGAAGTTTTATCGATTGCAAAACTTCAACATCAAAATTTGGTGAAACTCCTAGGATGCTGTATTCAGGGAGAGGAACCGATGCTAGTTTATGAATACATGCCAAACAAAAGCTTGGACTCCTTTCTTTTCAGTAAGTCCTGTGTATATTCTACTTTATTTAGCATTGTATTCCACAAGTTGTCTAATTCCATTTGGTTCAACAATATGAGTGATGGACATTGAATGCATAAATTGGCACTGATTCAATTGGAAATCATTTGTTAGATGAAACAAGAAGGTCAATCTTGGATTGGAGAAAACGCTTGGATATTATCGTTGGGATTGCTCGTGGAATCTTATATATTCACCAAGATTCTAGGTTGAAAATTATCCATAGAGATCTAAAAACCAGCAATATCCTATTGGATGAAGAAATGAATCCAAAAATTTCAGATTTTGGCCTAGCTAGAATCTTCAAAGGCGACCAAACTCATGAGAAGACAAACAGAATAGTTGGAACATTGTAAGTATACCTACACACTCAGCAACTAGACACACAGAACCACTGCTAAGAATACCTTTGTATCTTACATTAATTTGAAAGGAGCATTATAACTATTTTTTTTTTCTATCTGTTTTTCATATGCAATGGATACATGTCTCCAGAATATGTGGTATTTGGAAAGTTTTCAACGAAATCTGATGTCTTTAGTTTTGGCATCATATTATTAAAGATTATTACAGGGAAAAGGAACAATAGCTTTTATCAAGAGGATTTTTACCCAAGCATGATAGGAAAAGTAAGTTAAAAGATATTGTTAAATTATATTAATCATCATTGAATTTTAAATTGATTTTCTTTGTGGTCATTAAACTAGAAATTGTTGCTATTTTGTAACTGAAATTCTATTTTGTTGCAATTAGTTTCTCGACTTGATGGGAAACCACCGTAAATCGACATGGCATTCAATTTGAGTTTGTTTTTGTAAGGCTTCTTCAATTTGATTTTTGATCTAGACCTCTTTTTTAGAATCTATATTGACTTGTAAATCATCTTAGATGTCCAATGAAATTCTTACCAAAATCACCATCACAAGTCAAGATGCACTAGTTGAAAAAAATAAATAAATAAAACTAGTGATCAAATTATGAAAAGTTGAATTTTTATGACCACAATAAAGAAATCCTTGTAAAATTCAGTGAGCATAAAAATATTTTACCCTTGAAGATACTTATAGTAACTAATTATTTTCCGAATTGTAATAATTTGTTTATGGGTTCATCTAATGATGAGATGTTATAGATATGGCATTTATGGAGAGAAGAGAGAGCATGGGAGATGGTTGATTCATCACTAAAGCATTCTTGTTCTCCTGATGAAGTATTGAGATGCATCCAAATTGGGCTCTTATGCGTGCAAGAAGATATAATGGAAAGACCGACCATGTCAGCTGTCGTTCTAATGTTAAATAGCGAAATTAGTCTTCCTTCTCTTAAGCAACCTGCATTCACTTTCAGAAAGTCTAGTATTATTAGTTCTAGCTCATTAGAACCAAAAGAAAGATTTTGTTTTGTGGATGAGGAGACAATTACTGAGGTTGTATGTCGTTGAATATCTCTCTCCTCAATTACATAAATTTTTAGTATATAGATTCAAAATATGCTTCTTCTGATATTATTATTTTTTTTGTTTAGACTTAATTCGTCATGAAATTGAATCCAAAACACAAATATATGTGAAATTTATATAATTTTTCTGTATAAATATTATAAAGTTAGTCCTTAAAAAGGAATATAAAAAATTGTCCAGTTACAATTTTTTTTAGATGATGTGAGAGTTTGTTTTTATTACATGTGGCATTATACTACAAATTATTGAAAGCCCGTAAAGTTATATGTCATTCAAATGTTTATTTATTATAATTAGTACATTTTTAATTCATTTAAATAATAAATGAATTAAATTATTGTATTTACAAAAGGAGTTTTGAAATTCGAGCTTTAATTTTATGTGAAAATTACTAAAAATGCCAAGGGCTTGATAATGTCAAGGGCTACTGAAAATGAGCCACTAATGCGACGGGACAGGATGATTACGTGAATATAAACGAAAGGTAAAAACTTTTTATTTTAGTTAAATTAATTAATTAATTTTTATATTTTAAAAAATATAATTGTTTTGTTTTTTTTTTAATTTTTATGAATTAATTAATTAGTGTTTATATTTTAATGAGAAACGGAAATTTTGTTATAATGAAGAATAAATTTGAATTTATATTTTTTTTAAATTATTTAAGTATAATTCCATTCAAGTTCTTGGCACAATTTTTATGTTTTCTCTATTGAAAATCAATTTTTTTAGATTATCGCCTTAATTATTTGAAAATCTATATCAACTAACACTTTATCGAGTATTGTTTTTCAATAGAGAAAATGTAAAAATATAGCGCAAAGAATTAAATGAAAATACTAGAATAATTTTTTAAATATAGAAATTAATTAATTTTACTAAAATATAATACTAAATAGTTATTTGACTAGACCAAAATTTATTTGAGTAACGAAAAAGTTGATAAATGAACTAAATAGTTTGATAAAATATCGACTAAATAATGTATTTTTCAAAATATAATGATCAAATAGTTAATTTCATTAAAATGCAAGAGTTAAATAGTAATTTTCTTTAAATAAGAAAGCCAATTTGATTGCGTTTTTTAATTGTTTTTTTTCCTCCAGCAATGTTTGTATGATGCAAAAACTTGTTATGAAAATACTAGGATAAACTATAATTTAATAACTGAGGTTTGACAAAACTTATAATTTAATCTTTGTATTTTTAAAGCTAAGTAATTTAGTCTGTAACATTTGATAAAACTTACAATTTAGTCCCCACTATTAAAATTTCAGTTAAGTTATTATTAATTCTTGCAAAAATGACCAAAATATCCTTAACTCTATTTTTAATATAAAATAATTTAATTCTTGAAATTTTATTTTATTGATAATTTAATCTTTGAGATTTAGTTAAACCTATATATTAGTCCCTGTAATTTTAAAATCAAGCAATTCAGTCCTAGAAGTTTTAATAAATCTACAAGTTAATTCCTATTATTAGAAGTACAGTTAATTTCTCATTAAATTTAGCAAAAAATCAACATGTTTTTAACTCTATTTATAATTTGAAAATAATTTAATTTTTAAAATTTTACTTTCATAACAATTTTTGTCCATATTCATATTTTTTTTCTTTTTTTATGTAAAAAAATATAATATAATATATAAAAATACTATATATATATATATATATATATATATATATATATATATATATATATATATATATATATATATATATATATATATTAAAATAATAATTAGATAAATAGAATTTTACAAATTATAAGGGCTTATTTTAAATAGTTATAATATTTAAGCACATTTGTAAAATATGTGGATAATTTTGTAATTAATCAAAATTTTAAGGTCCTTAAAGTAATTAATTCATATTTTAATAATTTAAAATTAAAATTTTTTAATTTTATGGGACTTACATTTTAAAAATATAAGGACTAAATTATTAGTAAAAAAATTTAAAAGACTAAATTATTAAAAAAAAATTTGGGAACTAAATTATTTTAAGATTAAAAAATGGGATTATAACAATAAGAACTAAATTGTAGGTTTTGTCAAATTTTAGAACTAAATTACTTATTTTTAAAAATATAAAATTAAGTTATAAATTTTTTCAAATCTTAGAAACTATATCATAATTTACCCAAAATACTAAAACTATATCATAATTTACCCAAAATACTAATTTAATTGAGGTTTTCTAATATACTCTATTTTAACAAATTATTTTAGTTTCATAACATATTGATAAATTTTTTTAATAATGAATCCAAATTTTTTGTATTTTAATTTTTTTTAACCCTTCAAATATTATGAAAAAAATTATTATTTCCTTTTATAATGTAACATATATATATATATATATATATATATATATATATATATATATATATATATATATATATATATATATATATATTATTCAATAGAAATGACAAGAGAATTATTATTCAAAGAAATGACTAGAAAATTTATAGCTTGAGTGATAAGTTCATCCTGTTAGAATTTTATTAGTTTAATATTATATTTTTATATAAATATACTTAATAATAATATTTAAAATATAAATATTTTTTATATAAAACTTAGAAAGATAATTGAAAAATATGCATATATATTCTAACAAATATTGTTTCAAAAAAAATAATCTAATAAATATTAAAATATTGATTTTAAAAATTAAAAATTAATTAATCAAACATATTTATTTATATTAATAAGCTTTATTTTTAAAAATTAAAAATATTAATAAGTATAGTTCCACTCAAGTTCTTGGCACCATTTTTATGTTCTCTATTGAAAATTAATTTTTTTAGATTATCGCCTTAATTACTTGGAAATCTATATCAACTAATACTTTACCAAGTATTGTTTTTAAAAAAATAAAGCATAAAGAATTAAATAAAAATACTAGAACAATTTTTAAAAACTGTAAATTTATATTTAGTTTTCATACAAAAACATTTTTATTTTTAATCTAGGAATATGTTTTTTAAATATAAAAACTGATTAGTTTTACTAAAATATAATACTAAATAATTGTTTGACTGGACTAAAATTTATTTGAGTAACAAAAAAATTAATAAAAAAACTAAATAGTTTGATAAAATATCGACTAAATAACATATTTTTCAAAATATAAAGATAAAATAGTTAATTTCATTAAAATACAAGAGTTAAATAGGACAGCCGATTTGATTGCGTTTTTTAATTATTTTTGATGCAAAAACTTGTTATGAAAATACTAGGGTAAATTATAATTTAATAATTGAGATTTTACAAAATTTATAATTTAATTTTTGTATTTTTAAAGTTAAGTAATTTAGTTTCTGATATTTAATAAAACTTATAATTTAGTCCCTACTGTTAGAATTTCAGTTAAGTTATTATTAATTTTTACAAAAATAATCAAAATATCCTTAACTCTATTTTTAATATAAAAATAATTTAATCCCTGAAATTTTATTTTATTGATAATTTAATCCTTGACATTTGGTTAAACATATATATTAGTATCTGTAGTTTTAAAATCAAGCAATCCAGTGTTTAAAGTTTTAATAAATCTACAAGTTAATTTTTACAATTAGAATTATAGTTAATTTCTCATTAAATTTAGCAAAAAATTAAAATATTGTTAACTCTATTTACAATATGAAAATAATTTAATTTTTAAAATTTTACTTTCATAACAATTTTTGTCCATACTCATATTTTTTTCTTTTTTTTATGTATAAAAATATAATATAATATATAAAAATACTATAAATTGATATATATATATATATATATATATATATATTATTAAAATAATAATTACATAAATAGAATTTTTAAAATTGGCTTATTTATAAATAGTTATAATATTTAAGGATATTTGTAAAATATATGGATAATTTTGTAATTAATCAAAATTTTAAGGACCTTAAAGTAATTAATTCATATTTAAATAATTTAAACTTAAAATTTTTTAATTTTATGGGACTCATATTTTAAAAATATAAGGACTAAATTATCAATAAAATAAAATTTAAAAGACTAAATTTTTAAGAAAATAAAAATTTAGGAACTAAATTATTTTAAGATTAAAAATAAAGATAAAGGTATTTTAGTTATTTTTGTTAAATTAACAGTAATTTAATGGGATTATAACAATAAAAACTAAATTGTAGGTTTTGTCAAATTTCAACACTAAATTACTTATTTTTAAAAATATAAAAATTAAGTTATAAATATTTTCAAATCTTAGAAACTAAATCATAATTTACCTAAAATACTAATTTAATTGAGGTTTTCTAATATACTCTGTCTTAACAAATTATTTTAATTTCATAACATATTGATAAAGTTTTTTAATAATGAATCCAAATTTTTTGTATTTTAATTTTTTTTAACCCTTCAAATATTATGAAAAAAAATTATTATATCCTTTTATAATGTAACATCATATAATATATATATATATATATATATATATATATATATATATATATATATATATATATATAAATTATTCAATAGAAATGACAAGAGAATTATTATTCAAAGAAATGACCAGAAAATTTATAGCTTGACTGATAAGTTCATCCTGTTAGAATTTTATTGGTTTAATATTATATTTTTATATAAATATACTTAATAATAATATTTAAAATTTAAATATTTTTTATATAAAACTTAGAAAGATAATTGAAATATATGCATATATAATCTAATAAATATTGTTTAAAAAAATCTAATAAATATTAAAATATTGATTTTAAAAATTAAAAATTAATTAATCAAACATATTTATTTATATTAATAAGCTTTATATTTAATTAATTTGTATTTAGTTAACATATATTTAATTATTTTTTTAATAATCCAATATGAGGAGAAATTATTCCATGTACATGCGTTCATAATAACGAGACAAAACGTGAAATCCACCGTAATAGAACAGCCTCAGCACAGATAATCTTTTCTTGGAAAATTTCTCCTCCTTTCTTTTTAATTTATCTAAGTAGAATACAATCTAATATTATTTTTTAAATAAATAAAATTCAAATATTTTATAAAGTTTTAATTTTCTGAAAAATTATTAATAAAAATATTTTTATATAAATTATTAATTAAAAAAGATAAAATTAAACAGATTTCGTATTTCTTATTTAATAGGAAAAGTGACATAACCTTATTTTTATAAGTGTATATTAGTTTGTTAATATTGGCTGGCTTAGTGGAATTGGAAATTCCACCTCTTTTAAATAAAATATGGAAGAGGAGAGGGAGCTCCTCTCATTGCGCTTGCTTGGTTGGGTTTCATGGAACGCAGTCCAAATATTCGATAAAATGTCCCAATGAGTAGGGATTCTGCTGTAGGGTTTAATGGACCTCGTCCATTCTCTTCCTCCGTTGTTTTTGGCTTGCAAGCTCATTTTCCTCCACGTTAGTGCATTTGGTTCAATGGGCACGTTTCTTCAGTCTGCAATGTTCAAAAGTAGGCTACTATTGTCAATGTTCGTTGGTGAAGAAGACAAGAAATATAGTTAAAAAAAAATCTCAGTTTACTTGTCAAAAGTCTTAGCTCCTTGTGGACTTTTCTAGGTTAAAAATATGACTACATCCTGTCGCAAGGGATTTTGCGGTCGCCTGGACGATCACTCACCGAAGTGGGAAAGAGTGAGAAGTCGCCACCTTAGTTTTGAGGGAAATTAAAGAAAACCATTTGGGAAGACAAATTAAAAATGAAACCACTTCTAGACAGAGATTCTAGGTTTGGGGTCCGTAAACGGGTGGGGAAGGTGTTAGGCACCCCACCTCGTCCCTTAATAAGGGTAAGTAGATTTAATTTCACGTTCCTCGTAAATTAGTTAAGAGGGCTTGAACGGCAATGTTAATCCTTTTGACAAAAGGAATATTTGATCTTTCACTAAATTCGGATTACCCAGATACATAAGTAAATGAGACAACCTTAGTGAGTTGACGTCGCGAATCATTTTTTGGCTTTGGGATTATCTTGCGTACAGGTTAAGATTTGGAGTGAGAATCGGATAAGAACTCTCCTCCGATCTCTTTTAAGTTATTTATTAAAATTTTGAGTGGAAACCGGATAAGAACCCTCCTCCGATCTCTGTTAAATATTTATTAAAATTTTGAGTGGAGACCGGATAAGAACCCTCCTCCAATCTCTGTTAAATATTTATTAAAATTTTGAGTGGAGACCGGATAAGAACTCTCCTCCGATCACTATTAAATCATTAAAAATTTGGATTTGAGACCGGATAAGAACTCTCCTCCGATCTCTATTTAATTAAAGTTTTGAGTTGAGAATCGGATAAGAACTCTCTTCCGATCTCTTTTAAATTAACAGGAACCTGAATGGGATCTTTCCGATCTCCCGAATTTTAATTCCAGCTACATGTCATAAAGACCTAAAGATAAGGATTCTGGCATTCAAAGGTGCTAGGGATAAGGTTTCTTTTAACTAATTGGTATTTTTGTGACTAAACGGGGGATACTAGACTTGATTTACCAATCTTCCGTATAGTCACCTTACCAATACCTATTAATGTTCGATCTATTCTGTTTCGTTTATTTTGGTTTTATTCCACTTATGGCATCTTGCCGAATTGCCGTTTACGTCAGCCTGATAGTTTGGCTATTTTCCTGACGTGTTATTCAGACTCTCCCTTTTAAAAGAGACCCTTAAGTTGCAGTTACCCACGTTTTACCCAACCAACCACTCACACGCCACTAGGAGCTAGAGAACTTGCATTCAGAAATGACGAAGATAAATAAAATGATGGACTAATCACTAAAGAGATAACTCGGGAATAACATTCTTTGGGGTCCTTTTGCACAAAATGAACTTGGAGAAAATCACATATGTAAGAAGAACAAAGGAAGTGCGAAAAGTAAACGTAAACACTTAATAAAACAGCAATATGAGCTCTTACCTGTAAGGAGCCAAATCTATTGAAATAACTACGGGGTGACAAATAGTGATAAGACGTCGGACTGATTAGCCTGAGGGCTGATGTTCGTCGTGAACTGAAGTGGGCTTAGCTAAAATGCAATCAGATTAAGATAACAACCGAGTGGAATGAAGTTGAGCTTGGACAACGGGAATGAAAACAAAGATGATAAAGGGCTAAAAGTGAGAGTATGACCAGATACTGAACAAACTGAAAATGTAGAGTTCCAGTATTCAGAATCCCCTTCAAGAAAACACTTCAGAAAACTAGTTTCAAAAGTCTTTCTAATCAACACATTTAAGTAGCAGAGTAACAAACTGAATGAAATTTCAGAGTTCTTCCGCTATAATAACTGCCTCTCTTTTTGCCCGTCCCTTGAACAGTTTTTCATGCAGGTATTTATAGGAATCGGGTGCTCCCCCTGAAGGGTTAGGATTTATTTTGAGGGAGATGGAGGGTCAAGATTTCGAAGGACATGATCGGATGTTCAGGAATTAAAGAGAATCGAAATGAATGGCTGAGATCACTCTTTAGAATATTTGTCCTTTTCTTCTTTCAATCTGACGGTCCCAAATCTTCTTGTCCGGAACGATCTGAGGGTTAAGAGCGAAAGACGCTGGTATTGTCGTCTTCTCTCTTGATCCAATGGTTCCGGGTTCGTCCTTACAAGTGAGATCAACGGTAGAGATTGGGATGTACAGGACTGTCATGACATACTCTGGCATTTGTCAGCATTGTGGGCGATTCTCAGGCGTGCGGTGGAGATCTCGTCTGCAACGCTTTAACTACCTCGGCTCTGATTCTGACGACGGTTATTGGGATTTGTCTTATTCTTTTTGCCTTCCGATCTTCCCTCTTTCTGATCTCTTTTACATGCTCTTTTCCGATCTTTCATGCTGGTCTCCCATCTTCCGATCTATTATTCCGATCTTTCCCTTTCTCAGGTCCGATCTGGTCAAAGCATTAATTTCCCCTCGATTCCCGAAGCGTTTGCTTCGTTTTCTGCTCAGCAATAAATGCCCATTTTCCCCTATATATACCCCTGTCGACAGGGACTTTCCTTCATCCGATTTCCTCTCTTCCTTCTTACTTCCTAGTTCCAGCTGCTCCGGCGGAAGTTCCGGCTACAACTGTGGCTTTGATCCTTTTCCGATAGACTTCCTTACTCCTCGACTGAAAATTTACGATCCCGGTGATCGCATAACCTTGTCTGATGATGGTGAGAGAACCGGGTTAATTGACCGATCTGGATTGCGGACCTTGACCATGCCAATCCCGAGTTGTTCAACTGGCATAATCAGCAGACTGATTTTGGCCGAGCAAATTACTGATGCTCCGCTGACCCTTGGCGGTTGCTTCCTCAAGTTCATTCGGCTTCTCACCACATTGAGTGTTCCGACAGCGGTTTCCTTCCACATTGGGTGTTCCGACAGCGGATTAAGCTCCGGTCGGCGACACCCTTGGGATCAGTTATAAACACGGGCCTCCTTAGATAGGATGTTCCGCTGATCCTTAGATCGGCCTTTTGATGTAATCAGATCTCTAATGTATTCCGATCCTTAGATCGCCCAAATTATGTAATCTGACTTTTGGAAATGTATTATGATCTCCTGAGATCGCCCAAATTATGTAATCTGACTTTTGGAAATGTATTATGATCTCTTGAAATCGCCCAAATGATGTAACCCGATCTTTTAGAAATAAAGATCTTATTTTGCCAATTATCATTTTATTATTATTGCCTTGGTTATTTTCCGATCTCTGATATATTTGTCCGATCTGGTTCCTAACAAAACGACTCTTTAACTGATCCTTTATTCAAAATATTCAACTTATTATGCCGATCTTCAGTTAACCGATCTCTTTGGAATGTTCGAGAGACGTGTCAGAACAGCTGGCAAATCTCGTTAACCGATGCACTGCCTGGAACCTCGTGAGCATTAAATGCTCGGACGAGTATAAATAGGGGTGGGGGGGTTAGCCATTTGCTTCTGTATGTCATTTCAGTCTCTCGCTCACAACCTCAAAGTTCTCTCGTTTATTCAAGTTCTTCCGACGCCGATCAGACTCCGGTAAGGGCTTTGATCTTCTTTTTAGTTTAAGTTCTTTATTTCTTTTGAAAATGAGCGGTGCCGAAGGTCAGAGAGCGGCGAGCCCTCCTTCCATTCAGTTCTCGTGGTCGTCTGACGAAGAAGAGGTGGTCGGGCCAAGCGCACAACCAGAACCTCCTAGGGTCTCCGTTCCAGGTCGGGGGCAGATCGTACCATTAAGGCATGCACCTTCTTCGGGGAGGGAGAATCTTCCTATGGACGAGCTGCCATCGATCTTGCGAGAATCTGATCTGCAATCATTTAGCCAGGAGTACAATATTCATCCTGATTCGTATGAACTTATCCGGTGTCACGGCTATCACCGAGCCGATTACTTCTTTGAAGAGAATGACCGGGTTATGGTATACGAGGAACAGTTAAAGGCCTGTCTGCGGTTCCCTCTAGACGATTTCTTCAAGGAGGTCTTAAAATTTCACCGAGTATGCATTGCTCAAGTTCACCCCAACTCGTGGCGGATCTTGGTAGCTTTCCGAGGCTTGTGCCGAGCTAAGGGAATCAGTCCTACGGCTAAGGTGTTCGCCGAACTGCATAGGTTAACTCGCCGAAAGGACGACGAGCACTGGTTCTTTCAGGCGAAGCCTCATTGTGGGCTCTTTACCGATCTGCCCTCCTCCCTTAAGAATTGGAAGAACCGTTTCTTCATTCTGAGGAGCAAAGATCCGAGCTGCTTTAAGGACTTCCCCCGTAGCTGGTGGCACCAGGGGCCCTTGCTTCCGAAGCGTATCACCCTGAACAAGGAGGAAGACCTAATAGTGATGGAACTGAAGAGTCAGGCGGCCACTCAAAAGTTCTCCTGTTTAAATGTGGTGACTGTCGAGCTGCACCATTGGACCATACAGCTGATCATCGGCCAAGATAGCGAACTTCCGCTCTCTGACCTCGGCATTGGTAATTTCTACATCTCAGATCTCAGGACCTTAGCGATCTCACTGACCTCTTCTTTGTGCAGGTATGGCGGGTGGTGAGGGTTCTAGAAAGTGAAAGAAACAAAGAGAGATCTCCCTGAAAATAAAGGAGATGAAGCGTTCGGCACGACTTCAAACACCCGGCCATGAACCTGGGGGGACACAAGGGGACCCGCCTCGACCTTCGGGACCGCCGATCACAGAAGCTGTCCGATCTCCTCCTTAACGAGAAGAGCAGCCACCACCTCCTTCAGTTGCTCCAAGCACAGAAAGGGGTCCTTCTCAATCTTCTGGGAGGGCCTCTTCTCGTGGCGCTCAAACGCTGATCGACTCCCTGAAGAATAACCGGACTGTTCGGGAGAACCCCGGTTTTGCCAAAGTCTTGGGGTCTTCCATCTGCCTCCGAGAGGATCGGGACAGGCTATCCCCGGACAGCCTCGATGACAACTTGACTCGATCCATGAGCCTGAACGTGGAGTGCCTGGTGAACCAGACTATAGTTCGGGAAAAGGCTCATCGCCTGGGTAAGGAAGTCGAGAAGAAGAGTCAGGAAGTGGCTTCCCTCCGATCCCAACTCTTATCCACTCAGAATTACATCTCTCAAGTTGAGGGGCGGGCGAAGTTCTATGAAGACAAGCTGGCCGAACAAAATCATGTTCTGGCTGAAAGGGATCGTGTTCTCGGGGAAGTCCAGGCGCTTCATGCCAACGGTCGCCGTGTCGCTCAACTTATCGAGGAGCTTAAGGCGAAAGATGAAGAGATGGTGACGGGAATAGCCGGTGCCTATGTGAATGCTCACCAGGATCTCTTGGCCGAGCTCCAGAAGCATTACCTGGAGGAGGACTTCTCTTGGATGGCCGACCTGGCTCCCGGGGGTGAGGGTGAGGATAGTGAGGAGGAGGCCGAGGGTGAGAGAGAGAGTGACCAAAATGTAGATCAGGCTGGGGGTGATCCTCCAGCTGAATAACTTGTACAAATTTTGAAACGAAATGGAATGCCTCTTTTGTTCAATGAATGACTATGATCGGAAAATTTCTAAGCACTTGATTGTTTGAGTATATTGAAATAAATGAAAGCGATTATTATCCTAAGTGTGAGAGATCGGAAAACACAACATGCATGAGATTGGTAAGGAACCAACGCTAAACGGAACTTAATTGAAAATTTGGCTTGAACATCTAAGATCGGGATCTTCATTAAACCGTATTAGAACCTTAGCTTGATTATTCCTAAGCTTTTAAAAGGGAGGTCGACCATGAATACCGGCAGCAAAGATCTAGTGTTAGTTCAATTTCGTCTGACAAGAGAGATCGGGAATATAGTTAACTGGTCAGGATATTTGACAATTGGCTTGAGAGATCGGTGAATGATTTGAGAGACCGATAAGGCTTTAACGGACACGAGAGCTTAGCATCAACTCAACTTTCTGTGAAGAGAGATCGGAACAGTGGTTAGATGGCAAGAAGAGACTTAGTGCTAGAGATTGGTTTCGAAGTTTATTGATTCTGGGGATCGGCCAAAATATGGTGTCGACAGCTGCCCCTCTTTACATAATTTTTATCAAAGGGAAAGGAATTTCCCATGTAAGAATTATGTAAAGATTCAGACCCATATTTTGGACGATTAGGTGTTTGAAGTTAGGGAACTAAAACACACCTAAATTAGTGACCAAGAAACTGGGAATAGAAGTTAAGTTAGAATCAACTTGGATCTAGGAATCAGAGGTTGATAGCAGGAAACATAAATTGCATGAAATTAAAATCAACTTAGATCAAGGAACCAGAGGTTGATAACAGGAAATTTAAATTGCATGAAATTAAAATCAACTTAGATCAAGGAACCAGAGGTTGATAGCAGGAAACATAAATTGCATGAAATTAAAATCAACTTAGATCAAGGAACCAGAGGTTGATAACAGGAAATTTAAATTGCATGAAATTAAAATCAACTTAGATCAAGGAACCAGAGGTTGATAACAGGAAATTTAAATTGCAGGAAATTAAAATCAACTTAGATAAAGGAACCAGAGGTTGATAACAGGAAATTTAAATTGCATGAAATTAAAATCAACTTAGATCAAGGAACCAGAGGTTGATAACAGGAAATTTAAATGCAGGAAATTAAAATCAACTTAGATCAAGGAACCAGAGGTTGATGACATCAAATGTAAATTGCAGGAAATTAAAATCAACTTAGATCAAGGAACCAGAGGTTGATAACAGGAAATTTAAATGCAGGAAATTAAAATCAACTTAGATCAAGGAACCAGAGGTTGATAGCAGGAAATGTAAATGGCAGGAAATTAAAATCAACTTAGATCAAGGAACCAGAGGTTGATGACATGAAATGTAAATTGCAGGAAATTAAAATCAACTTAGATCAAGGAACCAGAGGTTGATAACAGGAAATTTAAATTGCAGGAAATTAAAATCAACTTAGATCAAGGAACCAGAGGTTGATAACAGGAAATTTAAATGCAGGAAATTAAAATCAACTTAGATCAAGGAACCAGAGGTTGATAGCAGGAAACATAAATGCAAAAAATTAAAATCAACTTAGATCAAGGAACCAGAGGTTGATAGCAGGAAACATAAATTGCATGAAATTAAAATCAACTTAGATCAAGGAACCAGAGGTTGATGACATGAAATGTAAATTGCAGGAAATTAAAATCAACTTAGATCAAGGAATCAGAGGTTGATAACAGGAAATTTAAATGCAGGAAATTAAAATCAACTTAGATCAAGGAACCAGAGGTTGATAGCAGGAAACATAAATTGCATGAAATTAAAATCAACTTAGATCAAGGAACCAGAGATTGATGACATGAAATGTAAATTGCAGGAAATTAAAATCAACTTAGATCAAGGAACCAGAGGTTGATGACATGAAATGTAAATTGCAGGAAATTAAAATTAACTTAGATCAAGGAACCAGAGGTTGATAGCAGGAAATTTAAATTGTAGGAAATTAAAATCAACTTAGATCAAGGAACCAGAGGTTGATAGCAGGAAACATAAATTGCATGAAATTAAAATCAACTTAGATCAAGGAACCAGAGGTTGATGACATGAAATGTAAATTGCAGGAAATTAAAATCAACTTAGATCAAGGAACCAGAGGTTGATGACAGGAAATTTAAATTGCAGGCAATTAAAATCAACTTAGATCAAGGAACCAGAGGTTGATAACAGGAAATTTAAATTGCAGGAAATTAAAATCAACTTAGATCAAGGAACCAGAGGTTGATGACATGAAATGTAAATTACAGGAAATTAAAATCAACTTAGATCAAGGAACCAGAGGTTGATAACAGGAAATTTAAATGCAGGAAATTAAAATCAACTTAGATCAAGGAACCAGAGGTTGATAGCAGGAAATGTAAATGGCAGGAAATTAAAATCAACTTAGATCAAGGAACCAGAGGTTGATGACATGAAATGTAAATTGCAGGAAATTAAAATCAACTTAGATCAAGGAACCAGAGGTTGATAACAGGAAATTTAAATTGCAGGAAATTAAAATCAACTTAGATCAAGGAACCAGAGGTTGATAACAGGAAATTTAAATGCAGGAAATTAAAATCAACTTAGATCAAGGAACCAGAGGTTGATAGCAGGAAACATAAATGCAGGAAATTAAAATCAACTTAGATCAAGGAACCAGAGGTTGATAGCAGGAAACATAAATTGCATGAAATTAAAATCAACTTAGATCAAGGAACCAGAGGTTGATGACATGAAATGTAAATTGCAGGAAATTAAAATCAACTTTGATCAAGGAACCAGAGGTTGATAACAGGAAATTTAAATGCATGAAATTAAAATCAACTTAGATCAAGGAACCAGAGGTTGATAGCAGGAAACATAAATTGCATGAAATTAAAATCAACTTAGATCAAGGAACCAGAGGTTGATGACATGAAATGTAAATTGCAGGAAATTAAAATCAACTTAGATCAAGGAACCAGAGGTTGATGACATGAAATGTAAATTGCAGGAAATTAAAATCAACTTAGATCAAGGAACCAGAGGTTGATAGCAGGAAATTTAAATTGTAGGAAATTAAAATCAACTTAGATCAAGGAACCAGAGGTTGATAGCAGGAAACATAAATTGCATGAAATTAAAATCAACTTAGATCAAGGAACCAGAGGTTGATGACATGAAATGTAAATTGCAGGAAATTAAAATCAACTTAGATCAAGGAACCAGAGGTTGATGACAGGAAATTTAAATTGCAGGAAATTAAAATCAACTTAGATCAAGGAACCAGGGGTTGATAACAGGAAATTTAAATTGCAGGAAATTAAAATCAACTTAGATCAAGGAACCAGAGGTTGATGACATGAAATGTAAATTGCAGGAAATTAAAATCAACTTAGATCAAGGAACCAGAGGTTGATAACAGGAAATTTAAATGCAGGAAATTAAAATCAACTTAGATCAAGGAACCAGAGGTTGATAGCAGGAAATGTAAATGGCAGGAAATTAAAATCAACTTAGATCAAGGAACCAGAGGTTGATGACATGAAATGTAAATTGCAGGAAATTAAAATCAACTTAGATCAAGGAACCAGAGGTTGATAACAGGAAATTTAAATTGCAGGAAATTAAAATCAACTTAGATCAAGGAACCAGAGGTTGATAACAGGAAATTTAAATGCAGGAAATTAAAATCAACTTAGATCAAGGAACCAGAGGTTGATAGCAGGAAACATAAATGCAGGAAATTAAAATCAACTTAGATCAAGGAACCAGAGGTTGATAGCAGGAAACATAAATTGCATGAAATTAAAATCAACTTAGATCAAGGAACCAGAGGTTGATGACATGAAATGTAAATTACAGGAAATTAAAATCAACTTAGATCAAGGAACCAGAGGTTGATAGCAGGAAATTTAAATGCAGGAAATTAAAATCAACTTAGATCAAGGAACCAGAGGTTGATAGCAGGAAACATAAATTGCATGAAATTAAAATCAACTTAGATCAAGAAACCAGAGGTTGATGACATGAAATGTAAATTGCAGGAAATTAAAATCAACTTAGATCAAGGAACCAGAGGTTGATGACATGAAATGTAAATTGCAGGAAATTAAAATCAACTTAGATCAAGGAACCAGAGGTTGATAGCAGGAAATTTAAATTGCAGGAAATTAAAATCAACTTAGATCAAGGAACCAGAGGTTGATAGCAGGAAACATAAATTGCATGAAATTAAAATCAACTTAGATCAAGGAACCAGAGGTTGATGACATGAAATGTAAATTGCAGGAAATTAAAATCAACTTAGATCAAGGAACCAGAGGTTGATGACATGAAATGTAAATTGCAGGAATTTAAAATCAACTTAGATCAAGGAATCAGAGGTTGATAGCAGGAAATTTAAATTGCAGGAAATTAAAATCAACTTAGATCAAGGAACCAGAGGTTGATAACAGGAAATTTAAATTGCAGGAAATTAAAATTGCATCTGCAAAGCAAGTCTAACCTAGACACGAGAAGTTCTTCCCCAATGAAGTGTACTTAACAGAATCCCGAAGATCAACGATGGATGGAGGACGAGTTGCAAGACTTAACCCATGACCTCATTTCTTCAAATGCCCCTTTTCTGTTTTTTCTTTCTCCCGGAAAGCACCCTTGCGGGTTTTTTTTACTTCCCCTTCGTTTATATGACTAGAAGCGCCCTTTCGGGTTTTCACCTCTAGTTTTTTTTTTTTTTTTTTTAGGCCTTTTCCTGGTCATTCCCTGCAAATCTCATAGTAAAGTACGTGAAGTTATCAATTGTCCAATCTTAATCTTAGGGCAAAAATTTAATTGATTAATAGCACATTAAATAACGAGAATGCAGAGGGATAATGTTAAAGAATAAATATGAGAGAAAGATAGAAGCATAAGGAATGGAGTATGATTTTATTGCGGTTTTAATAAAAACAAAGATAGAGTCTCAAAGAGGAAGGGTACAAGGATAGATCTCACTTATTCCTTGCGGTTGGCTTTGAAATCCCTTAACTGCCATTATTTCAAGTTCTCTGAAGCCTCATGTCACGACGGTTTATTCCCCTCTCGGTCTCATGCTTCTTTCTTTATTTCTCCTTTTTGGTTCTTGGGATGCCCTTTCGGGTTTTCACCCCTAGTTTTTTTTTTTTTTTTTTTGCTTTTTTTTTTTTTGCTCGCTCTTTCAAGATGCCCTTTCGGGTTTTCATCCTTCACTCATTTTACAGAAAGCGCCCGTTCGGGGTTTTCGCCTTCTTTCATACATTTTGCTAGGAGCGCCCTTTCAGGTTTTCACTCCTACCCCTTTTTTTTTTTTTTTTTTTAAGGCATAGTATCTCTTGACGGTGTCAGCATTCACAGGTCTTGGAAACTCTTCACCGTCCATGTGGGTCAAGATCAAGGCTCCTCCAGAAAATGCCTTTTTAACCACATAGGGTCCCTCGTAAGTTGGTGACCATTTGCCCTGGGATCGCTTTTGGTTCGCAAAGACTTTCTTTAAAACTAGGTCCCCGGTTGGAATTCGTGACGCGAACGCTTTGTCAAATGCTCTAGCCATTCTCCTCTCGTATAATCGCCCATGACATGTCGCCGCTAACCTTTTCTCCTCCAAAGAAGTTTAATCGATCCAACCTTGACTGGATCCATTCTGACTCATCAATTCCTGACTCCTTCAGAATCCTTAGGGAAGGAATTTCAACTTCAATAGGCAATACTGCTTCCATCCCATAAACCAGCGAGTATGGAGTTGCCCCGGTCGAGGTTCTTACCGAAGTCCGGTATGCGTGGAGAGCGTAGGGAAGCATATCATGCCAATCTCTATACGTGACTGTCATTTTCCGGATTATCCTCTTAAGATTTTTGTTCGCAGCTTCTACCGCTCCATTCATCTGGGGACGGTATGGGGAGGAATTGAGATGTCGGATTTTGTATTGATCACATAATTCCCGAATCTTTGGACCATTGAGATTCTTGGCGTTGTCAGTGACAATTTCATTCGGGAGACCATGCCGGCAGATGATGTTGTTCTTGAGGAATTTAAGAAACGTGTTCTGTGTGATGTGAGCATAAGATGTCGCCTCGATCCACTTGGAAAAGTAGTCAATGGCTACAAGGATGAATCTGTGCCCATTGGATGCCTTGGGATTGATGGGACCAATCACATCGAGGCCCCACATTGCGAAAGGCCATGGTGAGACGAGGTTGAACAACTTGTGAGGTGGCACATTTATTGGATCGGCATAGATCTGACACTTATGGCACTTCCGGAAATACTCGATGCAATCTTTTTCCATTGTAGTCCAAAAATATCCCCGTCGCATGATTTGCTTAGCCATCATATGCCCGTTGGCGTGGGTTGCACAATTTCCCTCATGAGTCTCGAAAAGGATTTTCTTTGCCTCCTTTGCATCCACACATCTTAACAGTTCACCGTTGGATCCTCTCTTGTATAAGGTTTCTCCTCTGGGGAAGTATCCCAGTGCCAATCTCCGAATCATCCTCTTTTCGTTTCGGTTTGCCCCTGAGGGGAATTCACTGGTTCTGCAGTAGACCAGGATGTCATGATACCAAGGTTTACCGTCGTGTTCTTCTGCAATCATGAAGCAATAAGCTGGCTCATTCCTTGCTTTAATCCTTAATACTTGAGTTGTCTGCCCTTCATCGATTTGAACCATAACGGCTAGAGTGGCTAAGGCGTCAGCAAATTGATTCTTGTCCCGACTAAGACGAGTGAAAGAGATCTCTTCGAATCTCTTAATCAGCTCCAGTAAGTACTTCTGATATGGGATTAGCTTCGGATCCTTGGTTTGCCATTCTCCCTTGACTTGATAAATAATCAGGGCCGAGTCCCCGTATACCTCCAACTTCCTGATTTTCATCTCGATGGCAGCCTGTAGACCTATCACACAAGCTTCATATTCTGCGACATTGTTGGTACAATCAAACCTCAACTTGACAGCTATCGGAAAGTGTTTCCTATCTGGGGATATCAATACTGCTCCAATTCCATTGCCTGACAAATTGACAGCTCCGTCGAAATACATTTCCCATACATCGGCTGGTCCCTCTTCTTCGCAGTCTACTTCATTAATGTGCTCATCAGGGAACTCAAAATCCAGAGCTTCATAATCCTGAATAGGATTTTCTGCTAGGAGGTCAGCAATCACGCTACCTTTTACCGCCTTCTGGGTCATATAGACTATGTCATATTGAGAGAGTATGACCTGCCATTTGGCTATCCTACCTGGCACGAACGGGCTTTCAAATACATATTTGATAGGATCCATCCTGGAGATGAGCCATGTCTTGTGATTCAACATGTAGTGCTTGAGGCGATTTGCTGTCCAGGTTAACGCGCAGCAAGTCTTTTCTAAGAAAGAGTATCTTGACTCACAATCATTGAACTTCTTGCTCAGGTAATAAATAGCCCTCTCCTTTCGGCCGGTATCATCATGTTGTCCCAAAACACATCCCATCGAGTTCTGCTGAACTGCCATATACAGGATCAGAGGCCTCCCCGCCACGGGTGGAACCAACACTGGTGGGTTGGACAAGCATTGCTTGATTTTCTCAAAAGCGTCTTGGCAAACTGAATCCCATTGGGTGGAGTTGTTCTTTCGGAGTAGTCTGAAAATAGGCTCATCTTTGGCAGTGAGGTTGGAAATAAATCTCGAAATGTAGTTCAACTTTCCCAGAAAACTGCGCACCTCCCTTTCTGTTTTTGGGGATGGCATTTCTTGAATAGCTTGAACTTTGTCTGGATCTACTTCTATTCCTTTCTCGCTTACTATGAATCCCAACAACTTTCCTGATCTAGCTCCGAATATGCATTTGGCAGGGTTCAATTTCAGCTGGTATTTCCTGAGCCTTTCGAATACCCTCCTCATCACCTGCACGTGGCTTTCTTTTCCTCTGGATTTAATGATCATATCATCCACATACACTTCCACTTCTTTATGCATCATATCGTGGAATAATGTGACCATTGCACGCTGGTAAGTAGCACCAGCATTCTTCAACCCGAAAGGCATGACCCGATAGCAAAACACTCCCCATTGAGTGATGAAAGCAGTCTTATCCTTGTCTTCCTCGTCCATCGGGATCTGATTGTACCCTGATGCCCCATCAATACACGAACATCTGCCCAATCCCGCAGCATTGTCAACCAACACGTCAATGTGAGGGAGAGGGAAATCGTCTTTCAAGCTTGCTTTATTAAGGTCCCTGTAGTCAACACACACCCTGACTCTCCCATCCTTCTTCATTACCGGGACGACGTTAGCCACCCATTGGGGGTATTTGACTACTTCCAGGAACCCAGCGTTATACTGTTTCTTGACTTCATCCCGAACTTTGAGCAGTGTATCGGGATTCATTCTTCTTAACTTTTGCTTCACAGGGGTTGCCCCCGGAATTAGGGGAATTTTGTGCGTTACTATTCGGGGGTCCAAACTGACCATATCATCATAGCACCAGGAAAATACGTTGAGGAATTCTCTCAGCAAACTGATCATATCTCCCAATTCTTCACTCTCCACTACCTTGAGTTCCCTTTTTACTTCTTCTGTGCCTAAGTTTACGGTATGCGTTTCATCTCCACAGGGCACTAGGGAGGGTTCATCCTTTTCACTGCTTTCTTGTGTAAGGTCTTCCTCAGAATCACTTGAAGTAATGGCAGTTATGGGGATTTCAAAATTAACCAGAGGAATTTCTGAGCCTATTGGATTATTAGGTGTTAATTGACGAATGGTCCTGAATGAATAAAAATAGAATATATTATTAAGATGGAATTCAAAAGAAAAGAAAGAGAGGATTGGATTTAAAATGTGCTATTAATTCATTAACTTTGATGCCATAAGAAAAAGGTCCATTTACAGTTTTACACTTGTCACCATGGACAAAATGATCAAGTGTTGATAACCAAAGGTACTTTACTCGAAATTGAGTACAGGGATGTCCTCTGCCGTCCAGTTGTCTAGTTCTTGCCCCTCAGCTATCGGTGAGACTAGGGCTTCATACAAGGGATCGGAATGGATGACAGCAATGGATGGTTCATCGGGCGATTCTTCTACCTCTGCCGGATTTTCAATGACCGTCTTGGTGAAGACTTCCGTGATTCTAGGGACTACCTTCCTTTTTCCCATTTCCTGGTCGAATCTCTGATCCCGAAGTCTGTTCCTCATCCAGAATCGCCCATCCATGAGGGCGTCTTCCTCATAACCCAAACCGCAGCGGCCTACCTTCTGGATAGCCGGTATAGGTTCAACAATCCCTTGTAATGCAGTGCCTAGCCCCTTGCCTTCTTCGTACCCATTCTTTAACATCACTTTGGCTACCATAGCCATAGCCCCTTCACTTCTTGAGATGGTTTCTTGTAATTCGAGGGCTTGGAAGGAGCTTTCCAATGACTCCTCAGCTGCCTCCACATAGGGAAGTGATTGTGGCTTGGTGACTAGTAAGGCTTCCTCTCCTTTTACTGTGATGATTTTGCCGTCCATAATATATTTGATCTTTTGGTGCAAAGTTGAAGGAACGGCATTCGCAGAATGGATCCAAGGTCTTCCCAATAGCATAGTGTAGGCCGGCTCAATGTTCATCATCTGAAACGTGACGTTGAAAGTACAGGCACCGACTTAGATTGGCAGGTCAATGTCTCCCAACACTTCTCTCCTTGTACCGTCGAAGGCTCTCCCACCATAGCGCTCTGACGTATATCAGATTGGTCAACCGGCAATTTGGCCAAGGTGGTATTAGGCAGTACATTGAGCGCTGATCCATTGTCAATAAGGACCTTGGCCACTATACAACCTTTGCATTTCACAGTCACATGCAGAGCTTTAGTGTGCGTTAAGCCAGCAAGGTCTATCTCTCCTTCTGAGAAAGTGACAAAACTGGATGCCTGGATTTGTCCCACTATCTTTTCAAACTGCCCCGGAGTAATGTCGAGGTTCACAAAAGCTTGATCCAGGATTTTCTGCAAGGCTTGCCAGTGCACTTCTGAGCTTAGGATCAGTGATAACAGCGAAATTCGGGCAGGCGTTTTTCTCAACTGCTCCACCACATCATACTCGCTCTGTTTCATTATTTGGAGCAGCAGTTCCTCCTCTTCTTTGTGCTCAGCAGACTCTACTTTTTCTGTCTTTTCAACCTCCTCTTTGGTGTTCTTCAGTGACTCTCCCATTTTTACTTTCCCTTTTCTCTTTTCTCTTTCTTCGTTACTATAACACCTCCCACTTCGAGTTATGAACTCGACCTCTTGCTCAAGGGAGGAGGGCTTTGTGGTAGTGACGGGTCGGGGATCAACTTGGGGAGCAACGCTGGTGGCAGGTCTAGCATAAGTCATCTGAAAGTGTGCATGAGGAGTGAAACATGGCTTAGGAGGTGCCTGGGGTGAAGCAATGATAGGAGCCGGTGTACTGCTTGAGGCTCCTTGAGTGAAGACTTGGAAATTGTAGTTCCAAGGTACGGCGTGGGTGTTGGTAACAGGGAGCTGAGATGGGGCTCGGATAACCGTTACTGGTGGCGAGGCTACTGGGGGTGAGAAGGTGATTCTGGGTTTAGAGGTAGAAGCATTCTGGCTGTATCTAGTCGTGTTCACTCCCTCTTCCGTCTTCAACCTTGTCTGGCATCTCAGGACTTTGAGAGATAACAAGTTCCGAACCTCTTACCTGAATTCCTCACAACCCTGCAGCTCATGATCAGCTGCCCCTCCATGGTAAGGACACCCCATACCTTCTTCCGATCCCGTTTCTTGAGGGCAAAGGTAGCCTTCCCTTATTGCCATAGCAAAAATTTCCTTAAAGTAAGGAACCAGCTTGTCTACTTTCAGCGCTGATCCTTTTCCATCAGGCTCTATCATGTTTACACCACTGCCCGCATTATGGTTAGGCAGTGGGTTTGAGGTAACATTGGGGAGGGAACCATTCCCCTCGATTTTTAGCCATCCATTTCGGATTAAAGCGTGCACTCTACCTCTGAGTGCACCACAGTTATCAGTCGAATGCCCTTGTGCTCCCCCATGATACTCACAACGGGCAGTGGTATCATACCACCTGGGATATGGAGGCTGAATTGGGTCAAGGGGGACTGGTACAATTTGGTTTATACTGATAAGGTATCGGTATATTTCACTGAGTGGGAGGGGAAGAGGTAGATCCGGGTTTCTTGGGGGTCTTGGGTTGTTCTGTGGTGGTCTTGGTTGAGCAGGAGGAGGAGGAGGTCTTGGTTGATAATTTGTAGGTGGGGGATATTGTGGGCGCGGGTGTGGATAATTTGGGAAAGGAGGTGGGATATTTGCAACTGTTTGGCCGTGAGGGGGAGTATACGGCCGATTATTATTTTGAGGGAATGTGGAATAATTGTTTTGACGGGTGACAGAATGTACGTCACCCTCCTTCTTCTTGCCAAAGCTGGCAGTCTTCTTCGCAGGGTTCTCAGCCAACTCCTGCAACCGTCCCATTCTTAGATTGGCCTCTATTCTTTCACCGGCCTGTATGATGTCAGAGAAGCTGTTGGAAGTGTTCCCAATCATCAAATTGAAATAGGGGGCTTTCAAAGTCTCAATGAACAGAGAGCACAGCTCATTGTCGGTCACCGGAGGGTGTACTTCTGCCGCCTTTTCCCTCCATCTTTGGGCATACTCCTAGAAGCTTTCCCTGTCTTTCTGCACCAGGTTCTGAAGGTCCCTCCTTGTGGGGGCCACATCGCAGTTGAATTTGTACTGCTTGAGGAAAGCATCGGCTAAATCCTTCTAGGAGCGCAGTTTGCTCCTGTCCAACTGAATACACCACCTCAAAGCTGCCCCGGAGAGACTCTCATGAAAGAAGTGAACTAGCAGCCTATCATCATCTGTCAGGGCGGACATCTTGGCGATATAGGTGGCCAAGTGAATGCGAGGGTCTGAATTCCCTGTGTACTTGTCGAAATCAGGGACCTTGAACTTGGGTGGCACCACCACATCGGGAACCAATCTAAGTGATGCCACATCGACTGAACCATACATATTCAGCCCTTCAATTGCTCTCAATCTCTCCTCTAGAGCAGATAGTTTCTCACTTTCTTTGGACTGACTTTCCCCTCCCATCGCATGATATGCTCCCCCGGCCGGGAGCTGAGGGGTGGAGTAAACTGGAGGGATTAGGATCGGAGGGTGAGGCTCGGTATTTGAGATAGCCGGGTAATAAGAGAAAGGCAGGTCATTAGTCATGGTGACCGGATTGACAGTGACTGTCGGGTCCGGGATAGGTGATTGAAAGGTGAAAGAAGTTGATGCTTGGTGCGGATCATTTGTTATAGGTGGTGGTGGAGGTAATGGTAAGTTAGGCTCTGCTGTGGGTTTATTCTGGGACATTTCCCTCATTAATCTCATAAGTTCTGAGACTTGATCTTTCAGTTCGGAGACTTGCCCCTGTAGGTTCTGTACTTATTCCTGATCTTCCATTATCTTCTTTGTCCGAGATCTCGTTAAGTACACTTGCTTGGGTTGAACCGTGTGCTTGGTCAGACTTGCTTTGTTTGAAGCAATATTGATTTCCTGTAAGGAGAAAATTCCAAATGAATTTTGAATTTTGCAAAGAAACTAAAAGTCCTGGTCTGGACGAAGGATACAGTGGCATCTGGGAGCCGAAATGAAATCTGGGAAAGGATAATTGCATCAACTTTATCATGGCATCGTTCGATAGTCTGACTGTGAATGACTGGATTGAATGCGCATTTATGATACCTGTCCATATAGCGCACTCAATTTTTCACATAACCCTAGCGAGGAAGTTCCTACGGGAGTCATATTATTCATTCACAAATTTGCTAAACAATGGTCCAAAAATCATTTCATTAACTGAATAATGTGTACACCATATTCTTTACATCGGCCTAGGCTCTGGGAGATTCTTTATAATGAGATGACATTTTCTGAGATACTCATATAACCTTTCTTCTTGTTTGGCAGGGTCGAATGCTTTCAGAACGTATTCAAATTCAGGTAATAGTTCTTGTTTTCCCTGTGCTACCGTTCTTTCTAACTGGTCAACATTTTCTTTCAACTCTTGATAGAGAGCAGCTTGTCTTTCCTTCCCTTTCCTTTCCTTAGCACACTCTTTCAAGATATCGTTGATGAGTAGTGCCTGTTCTTTCAATTCGAGCTTCTTCTTTTTGTTTTCTTGTTTATATTCTTCAGCGAGCACCTCTTGGTATTTCATCTTTTCCTGAAGCTTACTATTCTATACTTTCATTTCTTCGACCTCAGCTTGGAGAGAGTCTTTTTCCTTTTCCCACTGTATCTCTTGCTCTTCGAACCCCATCCTTTCGGCCCTTGCCTCTTCCTTGAGTCTTCTAACTTTTCTTTTAAGTTTCTGCTATTGGTCCTCCAACTGTTTTATTTGTTCTTGCAGTTGTGAGTTTTCAGTATTAGCCTTTCGTAGTGAGTCATCCAGACGGTTATCCGCTTCTTCTAATAGGACATTTTGGCGCGGGTCGCTGTCTTCGAATTCCACAGTTGAGTATTCTCGGTCCCTGTCAGCTCTCCATTTAAGATAATCGCCCGAGGCACCTGGGCCTTTAGGTGATCTCTCCATCAGAGTGATGTTTTCCCAAGACTTGCGAGCCATTTTCAACCCTTCCTCTTCCTTGAGTTCATGGTAGAAGTGACCTTGGTGGTATTCTTCAATGTTGATCATGGACTGTGTTGAGCCAAACTGCCTCATTACCAATGCCGGAGTGTAACTTGTGTATCCAAGCACTCGATTAGGATACCGATCGATTACCCCGCATCGATCGTAACAGTTGGCTCGGCGTCCACAGCTTCCTCCAACAGTAATCATGGCTATTGAAACTCGAAATCCGTTCCCACCACTGCTGTTCATTCTTCGGACTGATTACTAACCGGGTCATCTTCTCGATGGGAAGCTGGTCAAGGTACCAAGTCAACCCCTTTGTCTCCACAGGGCATATGTGACTGATAATCCAGAGATATAACAATTGAGAACAACACTTGATGGACCCTTTACCCTATTATCTGCAGTAGGTAAGGGTTAACAGGGTTTCCACAAGAATTGCCGGTATCGGATTGATCCCCTGCCTTTCTACCGTCCAAAATACTTCTACCGCGCTGCAAGTGATGATTCCCAATGGCCCCGGGAACAAAATCAGGCCATAGATTCCTAAGGCGAGTGCCATTGAAGCTTGATCCCACTGTTTCTCTTGGAGGTACTGATCTAACCGCTTCTCGAGGTATGTCCAATACCATCCATGCGTGTTCCCTTTGATTGTTTCTTTTGACTTTACCTCTTCTGGGGAAGTACCCAACATATGTGCCAATCGTTTCCAGGTCTACCTATGTTCGAGGTGTAGGTAGATTCGGTTCTGCAATGAGTAAGGAATCCCTAGTAATGCCTGATATTCTTCTATAGTGGGAACTGTATCAATGTCATTGAAAGAGAATACCCCGTACTTAGGATTCCAAACTGACAGCATGGCCTTTAATGCCGGGATTTGGACCTTAACTCGCATTAAGGTTGCAATCCTCTCGTATTTCTCTTCAAATCGTGCCTTGACCTGATCGGGAAGCGACCTCCATCCATTAAACAGACCCTCAAGACCGTTCATTCTGACCTCTATTTTATTCAGATCTGATGAAGGTAGTAAGCTAGCATGTGCCTTGGAAACATCATTTTGCGAGGGTACCGGACTATGAGCTGATTTGGACCAAAGTTTAGCATTCTGAACCTCTTCTGCCGACTGACTCGAGGACGCCATGATAAAAATGATGCCTATCCTTTTACATACTCTTGGTTTGGTAATTCCTGCGAGAAAACCCGTTAGCAAGATAAATTAGGGTAATTTTGAATCATACTGTTGACAGGGTGGCACATACACATTTATCAAAGTAGGAAAATGTGTAGGTGTTTCAGTAGAATTCAAGATTACCCTCACAAAAACGAACAAAAGGAAATTAAAGCAGAATAGGGTAAGAGTAAGCATGCCCCTTTTGTCCTATAATAGGGAGACTCCTGATACCGGATGAGCGCTACCTATTTGGATAGTTCTATCTTATAAGGCAGTTTACTACGGCTTTCAGCTATCGTGATAGTTTAGCTCAGGATCTAATTTTCTAAAAGCCACAGGTTCCCAAATTGCCCTCATCAGAACAAGAGAGCCCCATTCTACCCCCATGATATTGTCGGGAAAATTCCACGGGTATCACGGTGAATAGAACGAGTTTCAATTTGAGCAGAAGCCCTCACGGATACTAACGGGGTAGAACCCACGGGTACCGCTACATGACTCCCTCCTACTTTCCTAAAAGGGTAAGAAAGCCCGGGTATAGGGCCAAAGTGTGTGAGGACATCGTGTGAGTGTTCAGTGTGTGAAGGGACACCTTTACCTCTTCCCAATTCAGGGGGATTTTATTTTTCCATTTTTCCCCTTTTTCTTTTTTTTTGAAACGAAGAGCACTGTAAGAAGTAAAACAGGCAAAACAAACAAAATAGTTAGCAGCAATAACAATAATTAATGTATAAAACATCGCCGAATGAGCCCATCTAACTATAATTTGATCGGACAAAATTAAATCTACCTTTGGACCACTAGACCGGGGTTAAGTCAGTCTTTGGCCGTCATCCTCAGCGGAGTCGCCAAGCTGTCGCAAGGGATTTTGCGGTCGCCTGGACGATCACTCACCGAAGTGGGAAAGAGTGAGGAGTCGCCACCTTAGTTTTGAGGGAAACTAAAGAAAACCATTTGGGAAGACAAATTAAAAATGAAACCACTTCTAGACAGAGATTCTAGGTTCGGGGTCCGTAAACGGGTGGGGAAGGTGTTAGGCACCCCACCTCGTCCCTTAATAAGGGTAAGTAGATTTAATTTCACGTTCCTCGTAAATTAGTTAAGAGGGCTTGAACGGCAATGTTAATCCTTTTGACAAAAGGAATATTTGATCTTTCACTAAATTCGGATTACCCAGATACATAAGTAAATGAGACAACCTTAGTGAGTTGACGTCGCGAATCATTTTTTGGCTTTGGGATTATCTTGCGTACAGGTTAAGATTTGGTGTGAGAATCGGATAAGAACTCTCCTCCAATCTCTTTTAAGTTATTTATTAAAATTTTGAGTGGAAACCGGATAAGAACCCTCCTCCGATCTCTGTTAAATATTTATTAAAATTTTGAGTGGAGATCGGGTAAGAATCCTCCTCCAATCTCTGTTAAATATTTATTAAAATTTTGAGTGGAGACCGGATAAGAACTCTCCTCCGATCACTATTAAATCATTAAAAATTTTGATTTGAGACCGGATAAGAACTCTCCTCTGATCTCTATTTAATTAAAGTTTTGAGTTGAGAATCGGATAAGAACTCTCTTCCGATCTCTTTTAAATTAACAGGAACCTGAATGGGATCTTTCCGATCTCCCGAATTTTAATTCCAGCTACATGTCATAAAGACCTAAAGATAAGAATTCTGGCGTTCAAAGGTGCTAGGGATAAGGTTTCTTTTAACTAATTGGTATTTTTGTGACTAAACGGGGGATACTAGACTTGATTTACCAATCTTCCGTATAGTCACCTTACCAATACCTATTAATGTCCGATCTATTCTGTTTCATTTATTTTGGTTTTATTCCACTTTATGGCATCTTGCCGAATTGCCATTTACGTCAGCCTGATAGTTTGGCTATTTTCCTGACGTGTTATTCAGACTCTCCCTTTTAAAAGAGACCCTTAAGTTGCAGTTACCCACATTTTACCCAACCAACCACTCACACGCCACTAGGAGCTAGAGAACTTGCATTCAGAAATGACGAAGATAAATAAAATGATGGACTAATCACTGAAGAGATAACTCGGGAATAACATTCTTTGGGGTCCTTTTGCACAAAATGAACTTGGAGAAAATCGCATATGTAAGAAGAACAAAGGAAGTGCGAAAAGTAAACGTAAACACTTAATAAAACAGCAATATGAGCTCTTACCTGTAAGGAGCCAAATCTATTGAAATAACTACGGGGTGACAAATAGTGATAAGACATCGGACTGATTAGCCTGAGGGCTGATGTTCGTCGTGAACTGAAGTGGGCTTAGCTAAAATGCAATCAGATTAAGATAACAACCGAGTGGAATGAAGTTGAGCTTGGACAACGGGAATGAAAACAAAGATGATAAAGGGCTAAAAGTGAGAGTATGACCAGATACTGAACAAACTGAAAATGTAGAGTTCCAGTATTCAGAAACCCCTTCAAGAAAACACTTCAGAAAACTAGTTTCAAAAGTCTTTCTAATCAACACTTTTAAGTAGCAGAGTAACAAACTGAATGAAATTTCAGAGTTCTTCCGCTATAATAACTGCCTCTCTTTTTGCCCGTCCCTTGAACAGTTTTTCATGCAGGTATTTATAGGAATCGGGTGCTCCCCCTGAAGGGTCAGGATTTATTTTGAGGGAGATGGAGGGTCAAGATTTCAAAGGACATGATCGGATGTTCAGGAATTAAAGAGAATCGAAATGAATGGCTGAGATCACTCTTTAGAATATTTGTCCTTTTCTTCTTTCAATCTGACGGTCCCAAATCTTCTTGTTCAGGCTTTGATCCTTTTCCGATGGACTTCCTTACTCCTCGACTGAAAATTTACGATCCCGGTGATCGCATAACCTTGTCTGATGATGGTGAGAGAACCGGGTTAATTGACCGATCTGGATTGCGGACCTTGACCATGCCGATCCCGAGTTGTTCAACTGGCATAATCAGCAGACTGATTTTGGCCGAGCAAATTGCTGATGCTTCGCTGACCCTTGGCGGTTGCTTCCTCAAGTTCATTCGGCTTCTCACCACATTGAGTGTTCCGACAGCGGTTTCCTTCCACATTGGGTGTTCCGACAGCGGATTAAGCTCTGGTCGGCGACACCCTTGGGATCAGTTATAAACACGGGCCTCCTTAGATAGGATGTTCCGCTGATCCTTAGATCGGCCTTTTGATGTAATCAGATCTCTAATGTATTCCGATCCTTAGATCGCCCAAATTATGTAATCTGACTTTTGGAAATGTATTCTGATCTCTTGAGATCGCCCAAATTATATAATCTGACTTTTGGAAATGTATTATGATCTCTTGAAATCGCCCAAATGATGTAACCCGATCTTTTAGAAATAAAGATCTTATTTTGCCAATTATCATTTTATTATTATTGCCTTGGTTATTTTCCGATCTCTGATATATTTGTCCGATCTGGTTCCTAACAAAATGACTCTTTAACTGATCCTTTATTCAAAATATTCAACTTATTATGCCGATCTTCAGTTAACCGATCTCTTTGGAATGTTCGAGAGACGTGTCAGAACAGCTGGCAAATCTCGTTAACCGATGCACTGCCTGGAACCTCGTGAGCATTAAATGCTCGGACGAGTATAAATAGGGGTGGGGGGGTTAGCCATTTGCTTCTGTATGTCATTTCAGTCTCTCGCTCACAACCTCAAAGTTCTCTCGTTTATTCAAGTTCTTCCGACGCCGATCAGACTCCGGTAAGGACTTTGATCTTCTTTTTAGTTTAAGTTCTTTATTTCTTTTGAAAATGAGCGGTGCCGAAGGTCAGAGAGCGGCGAGCCCTCCTTCCATTCAGTTCTCATGGTCGTCTGACGAAGAAGAGGTGGTCGGGCCAAGCGCACAACCAAAACCTCCTAGGGTCTCCGTTCCAGGTCGGGGGCGGATCGTACCATTAAGGCATGCACCTTCTTCAGGGAGGGAGAATCTTCCTATGGACGAGCTGCCATCGATCTTGCGAGAATCCGATCTGCAATCATTTAGCCAGGAGTACAATATTCGTCCCGATTCGTATGAACTTATCCGGTGTCACGGCTATCACCGAGCCGATTACTTCTTTGAAGAGAATGACAGGGTTATGGTATACGAGGAACAGTTAAAGGCCGGTCTGCGGTTCCCTCTAGACGATTTCTTCAAGGAGGTCTTAAAATTTCACTGAGTATGCATTGCTCAAGTTCACCCCAACTCGTGGCGGATCTTGGTAGCTTTCCGAGGCTTGTGCCGAGCTAAGGGAATCAGTCCTACGGCTAAGGTGTTCGCCGAATCATAGGTTAACTCGCGAAAGGACGGCGAGCCTTTGGTTCTTTCAGGCGAAGCCTCATTGTGGGCTCTTTACCGATCTGCCCTCCTCCCTTAAGAATTGGAAGAACCGTTTCTTCATTCTGAGGAGCAAAGATCCGAGCTGCTTTGAGGACTTCCCCCGTAGCTGGTGGCACCAGGGGCCCTTGCTTCCGAAGCGTATCACCCTGAACAAGGAGGAAGACCTAATAGTGATGGAACTGAAGAGTCAGGTGGCCACTCAAAAGTTCTCCTGTTTAAATGCGGTGACTGCCGAGCTGCACCATTGGACCATACAGCTGATCACCGACCAAGATCACGAACTTCCGCTCTCTGACCTCGGCATTGGTAATTTCTACATCTCAGATCTCAGGACCTTAGCGATCTCACTGACCTCTTCTTTGTGCAGGTATGGCGGGTGGTGAGGGTTCTAGAAAGCGAAAGAAAGAAAGAGAGATCTCCCAGAAAATAAAGGAGATGAAGCGTTCTGCACGACTTCGAACACCCGGCCATGAACCTGGGGGGACACAAGGGGACCCGCCTCGACCTTCGGGACCGCCGATCACAGAAGCTGTCCGATCTCCTCCTCAACGAGAAGAGTAGCCACCACCTCCTTCAGTTGCTCCAAGCACAGAAAGGGGTCCTTCTCAATCTTCTCGGAGGGCCTCTTCTCGTGGCGCTTAAACGCTGATCGACTCCCTGAAGAATAACCGGACTGTTTGGGAGAACCCCGGTTTTGCCAAAGTCTTGGGGTCTTCCATCTGCCTCCGAGAGGATCGGGACAGGCTATCCCCGGACAGCCTCGATGACATCTTGACTTGATCCATGAGCCTGAACGTGGAGTGCCTGGTGAACCAGACTATAGTTCGGGAAAAGGCTCATCGCCTGGGTAAGGAAGTCAAGAAGAAGAGTGAGGAAGTGGCTTCCCTTCGATCCCAACTCTTATCCACTCAGAATTACATCTCTCAAGTTGAGGGGCGGGCGAAGTTCTATGAAGACAAGCTGGCCGAACAAAATCATGTTCTGGCTGAAAGGGATCGTGCTCTCGGGGAAGTCCATGCGCTTCATGCCAACGAAGCTGCTCAGGTCGCTCAACTTATCGAGGAGCTTAAGGTGAAAGATGAAGAGACGGTGACGGGAATAGCCGGTGCCTATGTGAATGCTCACCAGGATCTCTTGGCCGAGCTCCAGAAGCGTTACCCGGAGGAGGACTTCTCTTGGATGGCCGACCTGGCTCCCGGGGGCGAGGGTGAGGATAGTGAGGAGGAGGCCGAGGGTGAGAGAGAGAGTGAGCAAAATGTAGATCAGGCTGGGGGTGATCCTCCAGCTGAATAACTTGTACAAATTTTGAAACGAAATGGAATTCCTCTTTTGTTCAATGAATGACTATGATCGGAAAATTTTTAAGCACTTGATTGTCTGAGTATATTGAAATAAATGAAAGCGATTATTATCCTAAGTGTGAGAGATCGGAAAACACAACATGCATGAGATTGGTAAGGAACCAACGCTAAACGGAACTTAATTGAAAATTTGGCTTGAACATCTAAGATCGGGATCTTCATTAAACCGTATTAGAACCTTAGCTTGATTATTCCTAAGCTTTTAAAAGGGAGGTCGACCATGAATACCGGCAGCAAAGATCTAGTGTTAGTTCAATTTCGTCTGACAAGAGAGATCGGGAATATAGTTAACTGGTCAGGATATTTGACAATTGGCTTGAGAGATCGGTGAATGATTTGAGAGACCGATAAGGCTTTAACGGACACGAGAGCTTAGCATTAACTCAACTTTCTGTGAAGAGAGATCGGAACTGTGGTTAGATGGCAAGAAGAGACTTAGTGCTAGAGATTGGTTTCGAAGTTTATTGATTCTGGGGATCGGCCAAAATATGGTGTCGACACATCCCACATAAGTTTCACTTCAATGAAGATTACAGAACCAGAATGGATTTTCGAAAGTTATTCCTACATTCTTCTCTTCTAGTCCTCCATTTCGCATTGTCTTCTTCCAAAGACACCATAACTATAAACCAAACCATTCATGATGGTGACTTTCTGATCTCTAGAGAAAATAAGTTTGCATTAGGATTCTTTAGCCCCAAAAGTTCCAGGTTTAGATATCTTGGAATCTGGTACCATAAAGTCCGAGAGCAAACTGTGATGTGGGTAGCAAATAGGGATGATCCAATCAATGGTTCCTCGGGAGTTCTATCAATTGACCAATATGGAAATCTCGTTCTCCATAGCTACCATAACCAGAAGGTTCCTGTATGGTCTACAAATGTCTCGATGGAGGTTCTGAGATACTTGTGTTGTAGCTCGGCTCTTGGATCTGAAATTTGGTTTTGTTCGACGATAGAAGTAAAAGTAATCTTGTGTGGGAAAGCTTTGATCATCCTACGGATACTATGCCGCCAGAATGAAACTTGGGTTGGACCGAAGGGCATGAACCGGTTCTGATATCTTGGAGATCGTGGTGACCACAGGCTGAAACTTCTCACTTCAGATCAACCCAAAAGGATCACCACATGTCTTTATCTACTGGGGTATAAAATATATTTGGCGAGGCATTCCTTGGCCCTGGAAAAGTTATGTAGATATATTCAATGCTAGTTTTGTTAGAAATATGCCATAGAGTATATCATTTAGTATGTATCTTATACATATTTTATTAATAATAAAATGCATTTTCACTTTTCCGTTTACATAATATATTTATGTGTAATAGAAAAAGTCCATTGATATTTTGTTAGAAATTCTATTCTTAAGTTGTTAAGAATATGAGTGATAGTATTTCTAGTACAAAGTATCATAAATTGGTTTGTAATCGAGGATACTTCACAATAAAGACATGACTTATCCATAAAGATTGCAATCATGTTTGTTCCCAAGTTATTTATATGAGATGTAAATAAGATGGAATGGTGAGTCACATGCCATATAACAAACATGATAAGCACTTATACATGATAAGTAGGCTGAACCAGTGATATTTATGACAAGCACATGGAGTTTACTCTTATCAATGTATTGTCATAAATCATATCAGTGCATATAATCTTTAGACCTGAGATAGCACAGTTATCTTGTATATAGGTGGTTTGAGTTTGATACTGCTTTCATACTTGTACTGTGTATGGGTATATGGGCATGTGTTGGCTCCTACTAGTTATATATAGAGGTAGGTGTTGATCAAGATGGAATTTGTTACCCTAAGTAAATAGGGATAAAATCCTATGTTCATTTAATTGTTCTTGATGTTTCAAGTTCGTGGCCAGGGCAGATAGATTTAATCAGAAAAGAGTTTCTGATGAGAAAATCTTTTTAATTAAGAACTGGAATTAAAAGAGAACATAATATTCATAGTAAATGGGATATGACATAAACCATGACTCCAACTTGAATTGAGAATTTGTAATAGAGAGATTCTAGTGCATGGTAACATATGATTACAGGTTCATTTAAGGTAAACCTTATTACTAATTGGGTTTCTATGACATGCTATGCTAGGTGTTAACCATAGTCTATGAGGGGCCTAAAATGATTTAGAGAAATCATTTATTGTAAGAAAGAGTTCTGATGATATTAAGAGTTAATATCATATTTCATTGCACATACACAAGTAATCACCAAGTTAAATGTAATTTAATTAATTAGTTAAAGAATTTAATTGATTAATTAAAGAGGTTTGGTTTACAATTAAATTGCAAAGTCCCTAGCATGGCTTGAAACCAAGTCTAGGTTATTGGATATATAGTATAAGTTAAATTTATATTTAAAGTGTTTAAATATGAATTTAATTATGAGAAATTAATTAATAGAGATTAATTAATTAATTTATATTTGATATAAATTGATTAGAAGGAGAGAAATAATTATTCTGGGTTAATAACTCAAAATTAAGACACAAAGGTAATTTGGTCATTTCAAAGGGTGACATGTGGCACAATGAGATGGTGACACATGGCACTACACATAAGCTTGCCATTTGTCTTTTAATCATGTAAGATGATCAAAGTAAAGATTAAATCTAGGTTTGACGCTTGGCACAATGTGATTGGGTCAATTAAACTAAGAGCCAATCAGAAGATGACATGTGGCTAGGGTTTTAAGTGATGACCTAGCTATATGAGGGAAAGGATGAAAGAACAAATAGAACAATCTGATTTTCTCAAAAGAGTTGCTGCCACCCTTGTCTTCCTCTTCCTCTCTTCTTATTCATCTCTCATCAATTCAAAGAGAATTGCCAACATTCTCTTGAATTAAAATTGCTAGAAATCGTTTCTAGTGTCCTATATACATCTATAACCTCTCTGAAGGCAAAACCTTAATTTCTAATTGATTGGAAAGGCTTGAGAAACTGTTCAAGGGGCTACCATTGGTGATCTTGGTGTGGACAAGCTAGAGGGACAACATCTGGGGTCCTAGGTGCTTCACAAAAGTACCAAACACAACTACAGTGCATCAAAAGGTTAGTGCACATGTTCTTGATTTAATCTAGGGTTTTAATGAATTAATCTGTTAATTCTAAAAATCTTAAATGGCAAACATAGATCCAAATACATATTAAAAGAGTTTTAATATGCAATTGAACATTGAAATCAATAGGTAAAAATTGAATCTTGCATGATACATGAGACCCTAGAAGAAAATTTTTGAATTCAATGTTCTAATCTAATAATTTTTCATACTTCCGCTCCTTCAATTGGTATTAGAGCCACTATATTTGCCATTTAGATTGTTTAATATCTGATTTAATTGTGTGATTTGATCATAAGATGATTGATCTATTACTGGTTGCCTTCACCAAGAGTGGCGGCATGGTGTAGTGACCACAAAGCATGCGCATAGTTTGAGCACCATGGTATGCGAAAAGGTAAATGGGTTTGTATGTGCAAGTATTGTATGATCTAAGGCCCATTTAATGACTAATTAAAATGTTTAATCAGGAGTTTGAATCACACAATTAAATTTTGATTCAAATCTAAATTTTTAAATTTGTTTGAATGTGATTCAAATATGAATTTTTAAATTTGTTTGAATGTGATTTAAATCTGAATTTTTAAATTTGTTTGAATCATATTTAAATCTGGATTTTTAAGTTGCATATGAGATATTCAATTTAATTTAAGTATGTATGTTTTATTTAATTGTTAAATAGTGATATGCATGATGGATGATCATGGACAATAAAAGACCAATGTGATTGGATTTATTTCTTTTATGTTTCTTTCGGTAGTAAATTAATTAATTTATTTTAATTTATTTTAGTGGCATGTATTATAAAGGTTGTAATATTTTTTGCGTTGTAATTTCATTTATTTGGTTCTTGTTAATTCGCCTTGGTATGCCAAGGATTACTATGTAAATTAGATTGCAAGAAGATCAAGGAGGTCAAGAGCATTGGTGGGACTAGTGGGAGGAATTCAAAATTAAGTGTTGATTATGTACTCCTTCAGCAACTCTTGTAATATGAATGAATGAAATGCACCTAGGAATGCCCTGATTCAATTCTCGGTGGCTTAGAATTGAATCCCTTAGAAAGTCCATGATCATACCATATTTATTGTTTATCCATGAATGCATGAGATGTATAGGATTGTATGCAAGTATATGATATATTCATGCTAAATGGATAAGTGCAAAGTGAGACCATAATAGTAATTAGGACGACCACAAAATCTTCAAAACAAATGATTAAGTGGGAAATGATATAATTAAAGTAATTATAACATGGGCCTTCCATTGAGGCAATTATTTTAAGAAATTTTAAATACTTGCATATGATGCAATTAATTTAAGAGATTTTCTTAAGAGTAATTATTAAGCATGAGATGTTGTAAATATGTAAATAGTTAGGTGGCCAATAATAGATGTGCCTGAGGACATTAAAATTATTTGTATGTTTACTGGCTCAATGGGATCAACTTAACTAATGTAAGATAAACCAATAATGGATGTGCTTGAGATTTTGAGCATTAGGGACTAGGTAAAGGATTGAACCTCACATGAGATGTGATGGGTAAGGAGTTGCTCACTTATAATTTATTGTAATTCCAATAATGGATGTGCCTGAGGATGATCAATAGGATTATAAGAATTCAATCACCCACTAGAAATCTATCCAACTAGGATTTTCGTTTTCTAGTTTGGAAGTGTAGGATTCGCTAAGTTAGTGGGAGGACCAATTTGATTAAAAGACCATAATCATTTTGGCTAAATACATGATACATTTACTAATTAATCTGGTTATTTTCTGCAGTTAATTTTCTGATAATAATGAGCACACCATAACCACCACCATCCAATATCCTTATAAGCATACTTGATCGCAATAGGTTGACAGGACCTAATCTCTTTGATTGGTTAAGAAATTTGAAACTTGTCTTGAATCTTGAACTTATAGGATATGTTCTAGACTCAAATGTTCTTGGTCCCTTACCTCTAGAGGCCACTCAAGAGGAACATGAAACTTTGGGCAAGTGGGAGGAGCATGATATGAGAGCCAAGTGTTACATGCTTGCTTCTATGAGTAATGAGTTACAAAAGTAGCATGAGAACATGCAGAGTGCGAGTGAGATCCTCCTTCACTTATAAGAGTTGTATGGTGAGCATAGCAGGAATGCTAGGTATGAGATATCTAAACAGCTATTCCGCATGAGGATGTCTGAGGTACAGAATGTTGGGGATCATGTCCACAAGATGATTCGGCTGATTGAGCAGCTGGAACATCTTGACTTTAACATAGATTTCCAACTGCAAACGGATTTGATCCTTCAGTCCCCTCCTGAGTCATTTGGAAATTTTGTGACAAATTTCCATATAACTAAGCAGGAATGCACCTTGGCTGGTTTACTCAATATGCTGGTTATTGCCCAAAAGAATATGCCAGGCAATAAAGGAAAAGAGGTAGCTTTGATTGCATCTTCTTCTACTGGAAAGTCCAATAAGAAGAAGGGTAATAAGAAAAAAAAATCTCAAATTCCTGGTCCTTCCAAGAAGATAGCTAAACAAAAAGGGAAGACTAAAGCTGATGGAGGCAAAGAAAAGTGTTTCCACTGCCAGTAGGATGGGCACTGGAAAAGGAACTGCCCAGGGTATCTTGCTTCACTGAAGGACAAGAAGGATACACATTCGGAAGGTATGTCCATATCTTGTTATTTAGATTCTGATGATACTCATAGTTCATTTACAGCTTGGCTTTTAGATACTAGTGCCAGTTCTCATATTTCTTATGATATGCAAGAACTAGCAAAAAGTAGCAGCTTGCGTTCTAGAGATGTTAGACTCTGGATTGGCGATGGCTCAACTGTTGAAGCTTTAGCCATAGGATTTAAATCTTTTTACATGTCTGGACATGTTTTGTGTTTGGATAATATTTTATATGTACCTGATGCTTTTAAGAACATCATTTCTATATCTAGTTTGACTAGAAATGGCTATGAATTTCAGTTCACAGATGATGTTTGCAATATTTATTTTAGAAATAAATATGTTGGCTCGGGTTATATGAATGATGGTCTTTATTATTTAGATAATAATGATAAACACAAATTGAATGCAAGTGATCTAAATGAATGCAATGCCATGGTGAAAATCAACTCAAGTTCAAAATATATTTGGCACTTAAGATTAGGTCATGTTGCAGAAGATAGAATTGCAAAACTGGAGAAAATGGAGATTCTATCCTCATTGGGTTCTGAACCTACTCCAACTTGTGAATCCTGCCTTCAAGGCAAAATGACCAGATCACCCTTTGTTGGACAAGGGCTAAGAGCTGAAAATATTTTGGAGCTAATACATAGTGATGTATGTGGTCCATTTAAAGAAATGGCTAGAGGTAGTTTTCATTATTTTATTACCTTTACTGATGATAAATCAAGGTTTGGGTATTTGTATTTGATGAAATACAAACAAGAATCCTTTGAAAAGTTCAAAGAATTTAAATCTGAAGTACAAAATCAAACATGAAAAAGTATTAAAGCTCTTCGATCAGATCGCGGAGGTGAATACTTGAGTATTGAATTTGATAAATACTTGAAAGAGCATGGCATTGTTTCTCAGCTAACTCCTCCAGGAACACCACAGCTGAATGATATATCTGAAAAGAAAAATCGTAGCCTATTGGATATGGTACGTAGTATGATGAGCTATACTGATATGCCAATCTCCTTTTAGGGATTTGCATTAGAATCAACTTTGTATGTTCTGGATAGGATTCCATCGAAATCAGTATCTTCCACACCTTATAAGATATGACATGGAAGAAAACCAAGTCTTAAGCATGTTAAGATTTGGGGTTGTCCAGCTTATATCAAAAAGCTGAATACTGATAAATTGGAAACTAGATTAGAAAATGGTCGATTTATTGGACATCCAAAAGAGAGTTTTGGATATTATTTTTATTTTCCTACATCACAAAAGGTTGTGGTAAGTAGAGATGCCACATTTCTTGAATAACAGTTTGTTCAAGAAGGAGGCAAAGGAAGGCAAATAGAGTTAGAATTGGAGAATTCTGACCAACCAACAGATCAGATGGATATAGATCCATCTAGTCAACCTACACCTGTTGATGAAACATCTACTGTAATTCCTCGCAGATCAACCAGGATTTCTCACCCACCAGTGAGATATGATTTTCTTCATGAAGAAAAATAAGAGTTGTCTACTCATGAAGAAGTAGATCATGGAGATGATCCATTTACCTATGAAGAAGCTATATTAGATATAGACTCTTCAAAATGGATTGATGCTATGAAATCTAAGATTGATTCCATGTATAAGAATCAAGTTTGGGATCTTGTTGACCCACCTGAAGGTATTGTACCTATAGGGAACAAATGGGTTTTCAAGAAGAAAATTGGTTCTGATGGAAAGGTAGAAACCTATAAAGCAAGGCTAGAAGCGAAAGGGTTTCGCCAAAGGCAAGGAATCGACTATGAGGAGACTTTCTTGCCTGTTGCCATGCTTAAATCAATTAGGATTCTATTAGCAATAGCTACATACTATGATTATGAGATTTGGCAGATGGATGTCAAAACAACTTTTCTCAATGAATACATTGAAGAAAACATTTTCATGGAACAACCTAGGGGTTTTGAATCCCAAGATGGTTCCAAGGTATGCAAGCTAAAGCGATCCATTTATGGGTTGAAACAAGCTTCGAGGAGTTGGAACATCCATTTTGATGAAGCCATTAAGTCATTTGGTTTTATTAAAAATGAGGATGAGCCATGTGTATATAAGAAGGTTAGTGATAGTGCTATCACATTCCTTGTCTTATATGTGGATGACATTTTGTTGATGGGTAATGACACAGGTATGTTGACAACTGTAAAGGTATAGTTGTCAAATACATTCTCCATGAAAGACTTAGAGGAGGCAACCTATATTCTTGGGATTCGCATCTATAGAGATAGAGTGAAAATAATAATTGGTTTATCCTAAAGTCTATACTTGGAAAAGGTGTTAAAGAGGTTTAACATGCTTGATTCCAAGAGAGGATTGTTACCAGTGAGACATGGTATCCACCTTTCTAAAGAGATGTCTCCAAAGACACACGAAAAAAGAGATAAAATGGCTAAGATTCCATATGCTTCGGCTATTGGAAGTTTGATGTATGCAATGTTGTGTACTAAGCCGGATATAGCATATGCTGTTAGTTTGACTAGCAGGTATCAATCCAATCCAGGTTTGGAACACTGGATAACTGTCAGGAATATCCTTAAGTACTTGAGAAGAACTAAGGATTTATTCTTGATATATGGAGGTGGTGACTTGCAATTGGATGGTTATAATGATTCTGACTTCCAATCAGATATCGATGATAGAAAGTCTACCTTTGGTTATGTGCTCATTTGTAATGGAGGTGCAGTCAGTTGAAAGAGTTCTAAACAGAGTATGACTGCAGATTCCACTACCGAGGCTGAGTATATTGCCGTATCAGATGCTGCAAAAGAAGCTGTTTGGATAAAGAAGTTCGTGACAGAACTTGCAGTAGTTCCTTCCATTGAGTCAGCAGTTCCACTCTACTGTGACAACAATGGAGCAGTCATATAGGCTAAGGAACCCCGGTCTCACCAGAAGTCCAAACACATAGAAAGGCACTACCACATTATCAGAGAAATAGTTGGGCGAGGCGATGTAGCCATGTAGAAAATAGCATCAACTAAAAATCCAGCTGATCCATTCACTAAGCCTGTGTCATAAACTCAGCTAGACCTACATCTTAAGAAGATGAGTCTAATATATTGTAATGAATGGCTCTAGTGCTAGTGGGAGATTATTAGTAGTATACCCTAGAGCATATCATTTAGTATGTATCTTGTACATGTTTTATTAATATGTCACGACCCAAAATTCTGAACCGTGACCGGCGCATAATTTAAGTATTCTTAAATCATGCAAGCCTTATCAGAGTATCTTAAATGAATATATTGTCACTTACTAATCCCAAAAATAGACAAAATCCAAATAAAAAAAATGCTGAATAAACATCATAAATATCCCATAGGTAAACTGTGGAGTCTCTACAGATTTCAATAAAAACTTAAACTGTTCAATAAACTAAACTAATTATTAGCCCGAGAAAACATGAATTCGGGCATACCATGAGAACAAATCAAAGTTGTCCCTCTCCAGAAAATGGACTGAATATTTGGATCGGCTGCAGAATTCTACTGATCCAAAGCAGTAATGCAGAAAACGTGGTTTGAGCTAGATGCTCAGTGAATGATAATTATAGCACACAACGGAATAGGAACAGGCAGACGCTTGATTGATTTCACAATAAATTTTCTAGTCAATAAAATCATGCTCATGCTGTCAAAATCATTAATAAAATAACTTCATAAAACATATATGTAAAAGAAATTCATTTAATAAAAATTTTATGGTACAGTGCACCAGGGTGATGATACCCCACATCACCAAAGGCCAGATGGTAAGCGCGCTACCAGATATCAGATACCTTCCTCCTCCTTCACAAATATCAATGCATATGATACTAATGCAAACCATAAACTGCAATGATGCATGACTCGACAATGCAACCTAATACCATGATAGTCCACACGGCGGGGCCAGATAACAGAAACAGATACTGGGCACAGGTACCAATTCAAAATAGAAAATCAATTTGTACAAATCAATCAAAATCAATAAAAAATTTCAGATAGCAAATAATAACTGATAGTGCAATTCCAATAGTATATTTCAATAGTTTCAGAGAGTCAATAAAATCAAATCAATCTCAAATCAATTCAGTAACACATCGGTAAATTTTATAGTCAAATATCAATCAATATAAATACATTAAAGGCCTGTTCCCGGAATCCTAATGGGTCTAATGCAGAGATAGTTGACAAAATCAATTATTTAATCAAAATTGAAATAAAATTCAATAATAAAATAAAACTCTAGAAAGTCACATATAAAATAATTATTAAAATATTAATTTAAAATTTCATTTAATAATAAACTTAATACTAAGAAATTTTGAAAGGGATTAAAACGGTGCCATGTACTATAATTACCACTCACCTGGAACCTCCAAGACAATAGTTATTTTCAATGGAAGAGAGACAATTTCAACTGACTGATTGAATATTCAAATCTCCTACACACCCAAAATATAAGAAAGAAAAAGGAGAAATATATATATATATATATATATATATATATATATATATATATATATATATATATATATATATATATATATATATATTTGCGGAATTGGATCTGTGCACGTGGGATGAACGTTTTGCTGATTTGCGGTGGAGGATTTGTGCTGTGGGAGGAATGGTTATACTGATTGATATATATATATATAAACGTGATGAATGGAATGGGACGGGACGATGGGACGGGACGAACAGTTATACATTTATATATATATATAATAATTAATTATTGTCTAATAATAATTATGATCAATCCAATTTGATCAAAGAAGAAAAAAAAATAGATTTCTAGAGTAGTTATAACAGATCAAGGAAAGAAAATAAAATTAGATTCACTTATTATTGAACAAAGAACGAGGATTTTTACTTTGAAAACAAAATCGAAAGTGATAAATTGAGAAATAAAATTTTAAGAATTATCTGCGCACATCAGATTATTTTATATATATGCGTATAACAATAAATAAAAGATTATGAAAATACCTGTTGAGAGTATTTGGTAGGAAAAGGAGGTGACAAACAGGTTTTGAGAGCAAAGTTTAGCAAAAGAGATGATTAGGGTATATATATATTTCAAGAGTTCTATTAGGTGTAGAATGGGATAAGAGTTATTATTGAACTGGCTTGTTCAGATTGCAGATATATATTTAATTTCAAAAATAATATATATATCTAAAAATAAATAAGCAGACCATCTAATAAAATATATATATATATATATATATATATATATATTTTTATAAATATATTAAATTATTGTTAGCTAATTAAAATAAAATAATAATAAATAATAAATGTATATGGGTTTTCACATAATAATAAAAGGCATTTTTACTTTTCCGTTTACATAATATATTTATGTGTAATAGAAAAGGTCCATTGATATTTTGTTAGAAATTCTATTCTTAAGTTATTAAGAATATGAGTGACAGTATTTTAGTACAAAGTATCATAAATTAGTTCACAATCGAGGATACTTCACAATAAGAACATGACTTATCCATAAAGATTGTAATCATGTTTGTTCCCAAGTTATTTATATGATATGTAAATAAGATAGAATGGTGAGTCTCATGCCATATAACAAACATGATAGGCACTTATACATGATAAGTAGATCGAACCAGTAACACTTATGATAAGCACATGGAGTTTACTCTTGTCAATGTATTGTCATAAATCATATCAGTACATATAATCTTTAGACCTGAGATAGCATAGTTATCTTGTATATAGGTGATTTGAGTTTGATACTGCTTTCATACTTGTACTGTGTATGGGTATATGGGCATGTGTAGGCTCCTACTAGTTATATATGGAGGTAGGTGTTGAACAAGATCGAATTTGTTACCCTAAGTAAATAGGGATAAAATCCTATATTCATTTAATTGTTCTTGATGTTTCAAGTTCCTAGCCAGAACAGATAGATTTAATCAGAAAAGAGTTTCTGATGAGAAAATCTTTTTAATCAAGAACTGGAATTGTAACACCTTAGGCAAATCCCACATCGACAAAACACGGGAGAGATGCTGGGTTTATAAGTTGATGGTTCGTAACTCCTAGTGACGAGTTGTAAAACCGTGAGGGCTTCGGCCCAGAGCGGACAATATCACTAGTGGGCCGGGCCATTACATTTGTGGTATCAGAGCCGCTCCGCGTGCAACCTTGAACGATGGTGGGGCAAACCTCAGCGAGGACGCTGAGTCCCATAAGGGGGGTGGATTGTAACACCTTAGGCAAATCCCACATCGACAAAACACGGGAGAGATGCTGGGTTTATAAGTTGATGGTTCGTAACTCCTAGTGACGCGTTGTAAAACCGTGAGGGCTTCGGCCCAGAGCGGACAATATCACTAGTGCAAGGTGGTTTTGGTGTAACAAACCAGGGCAAGGTGGTTTTGGTGTGGTTTATAAGGTACATATATATAACTTATGTGCAAATGTCTAAAACTATGTATATGTGCCTGTCTTCGTCTCTAGTTGTTGTGAGATTCTAAATGTGAAAACATGACTGTAGGTTAAATTGTCTAATGGAAAGGAAGTTGCTGTGAAAAGACTTTCAAAAGACTCAGTGCAAGGAATAGATGAATTTAAAAATGAAGTTTTGCTGATTGCAAAACTTCAACATCAGAATCTGGTGAAACTCATAGGATGCTGCATTCAGGGAGAGGAACCGATGCTAGTTTATGAATATATGCCAAACAAAAGCTTGGACTCCTTTCTTTTCAATAAGTCCTGTGTATATTCTACTTTATTTAACATTGTATTCCACAAGTTGTCTAATTCCATCTGGTAAAACAATATGAGTGATGGACATAGAATGCATAAATTGGCACTGATTCAATTAAAAATCTTTTGTTAGATGAAACAAGAAGGTCAATTTTGGATTAGAGAAAACGCTTTGATATTATCGTTGGGATTGCTCGTGGAATCTTATATATTCACCAAGATTCTAGGTTGAGAATTATCCATATAGATCTAAAAACCAGCAACATTCTATTGGATGAAGAAATAAATCCAAAAATTTCGAATTTTGGCCTAGTTAGAATCTTCAAAGGCGACCAAACTCATGAGAGGACAAACAGAATAGTTGGAACATTGTAAGTGTACCCACACACCCAGCAGCTAGACACACAGAACCACTGCTAAGAATACCATTCTATCTTACATTAAATAATTTGAATGGAGCATTATAACTATTTTTTTTCCTGTTTTTCATATGCAGTGGTTACATGTCTCCAGAATATGTGGTATTTGGAAAGTTTTCAACGAAATTTGATGTTTTTAGTTTTGGCATCATATTATTAGAGATCATTACAGGAAAAAGGAACAATAGTTTTTGTCAAGATGATTCTTACCCAAGCATGATAGGAAAAGTAAGTTAAAAAGTTATGGGTAAATTATATTAATCATCATTGAATTTTGCATCAATTTTCTTTGTGGTCATAAAACTAGAACTTATTGCAATTTAGTAACTGAAATTCGATATTGTTGCAATTAGTTTCCTGACTTCAGTGGGAAACCACCAGAAATCTGACATGGTATTCAATTTGGGGCTAGTTTTGTAAGGCTTCTTCAATTTGATTTTTGATCCAGACCTCATTTTTAGTATTTATCTTGACTTGTGTATCATGTTAGATTTCCAATGAAATTCTTATCAAAATCACCACTGTCAAGTTAGAGTGCACTAGTTGGAAAAAAAAATAAATAAATAAAACTTGTGATCAAATTATGAAAAGTTGAATTTTTATGACCACAATAAAAAAAATCCATGTAAATTTCAGTGAGCATAAAAATATTTTACCCTTGAAGATGCTTATAATACCTAATTATCTTCTGAATTGTAATAATTTGTTTATGGGTTCAACTAATGATGAGATGTTATAGATATGGCATTTATGAAGAGAAGAGAGAGCATTGGAGATAGTTGATTCATCGCTAAAGCATTCTTGTTCTCCTGATGAAGTATTAAGATGCATCCAAATTGGGCTCTTATGTGTGCAAGAAGATGTAATGGAAAGACCGACCATGTCAACTGTCGTTCTAATGTTAAATAGTGAATGTCTTCCTTCTCCTAAGCAACCTGTATTCACTTTCAGAAAGTCTAGTATTATTAGTTCTAGCTTATTAGAACCAAAAGAAGGATTTTGTTCTGGGGATGAGGAAACAATTACTAAAGTTGTATGTCGTTGAATATCTCTCTCTTCAATTACATAAATTTTTAGTATAGGGATTCAGGATATGCTTCTTTTGATATTGAAATTTTTTTTATTTAGACTTGATTCATTACGAATTTGGACCCAAAATGTAAATATATGTGAAATTTATATAATTTATCTATATAAATATTATAAAGTTGAGTCCTTAAAAAGGAATATAAAAATTTGTCTGAGTTGCACTTTTCTTGAGATGGTGTGAGATTTTGTTTTTATTACATGTGGCATTATTCTAAAATTTTTAAATGTTTTAAAGTTATTTAATAAGCTATGGCCTTTAGTAATGCGCATATAAACTATTGAAAGTTCTTAAAGTTATATCTCATTCAAATGTTTTTTTATTATAATTAGTACATTTTTTATTCATTTAAATAATAAATGAATTAAATTATTATACTTGCAAAAGGAGTTTTGAAATTCAGGCTTCATGTTAGGTGAAAATTACTGAAAATGCCAAGGGCTTGATAATGTCAAGGGTTATTGAAAATGCCAATGAAAATAGCGATTTTAGAGCCATTAACGCTACGGGATAAGACGATTGCAATGAATATAAATAAAAGCGATGTTTTTCTATTTTAGTGAAATTAATTAATTAGTCTCTATTTTTTTAAAAACACAATTATTTTGTTTCTTTATTTTGTGAACTAATTAATCAGTGTTTATATTTTAAAAAACATATTCTTATATGAGAAATAAGAATTTTGTTATAATGAAGAATAAGTTTGAATCTACATTTTTTTAATTGTTTAAGTACAATTTCATTTAAGTTCTTCGAACCTTTTTTGAGTTTTCTATATTAGAAATCAATTTTTTTATATTATCGCCTTGATTATTTGAAAATCTATATCAACTAATCCTTTATCAAGTATTGTTTCCCAATAGAGAAAATACAAAAATGAAACACAGAGAATTAAATGAAAATACTAGAACAATTTTTAAAAAATGTTAATTTAGGTTTAGTTTTCATACAAGAACATTTTTATTTTTAATCTAGGAATATGTTTTTCAAAATATAAGAACTAATTAGTTTTACTAATTCAGAGAATATGTTGAAGACACCATTCATGATTCTCTGAAATTTAGATGAGGCATTTTTTAGTATAAATGACATGACATTCCATTCAAACTAGCCCAAAAGAATAGTGAAACCAATTTTATAGCTATCTTTAGGGGCTATTTGAATTTGCCAAAATCCAGATTTCATGCCAAACTTTGAAAAAATGTTTGTAGCAAAAAGTTTTTGAAAAAGATCTTTCTTGTTTAGAATAGTATACATAATCCACTTTAAAGCTTGGTTAAGAGGTTTATAATTGATAACTAATCTACGAACACCTCTTTCTGTAACACCCCTCACCCGACTACAATGTAGCCGAGCAAGGTGTGCTACAATCGGTGCCGGAGCACCCTAACTTATCTTATTTTATTTTTTTTAATAATTTTGAATTCATTTAATTTAATATCAATTATTTTTTTTTATGGAGAAACCAGTAGAGTTTCCCCTATTTTATTATCGTTTGGCGTATTTCAATATTCACCTGTTTGAAATTCAACAATATTTTAAAATAAAAATCTCATCCATGCTAATCATAATTATCTTATCAATCATTCTCATAATTTTCTCATATTTCAAATCTCATCCATACATTTCAATTTCATAATCATTTCCATACATTTCCATTCATACTCAATTCATATGTAAACATTCTCAAATTATATAAGCCAAAATTTCAAATTTCCTTAATTTACATAATTTACAAAATAATTATAAAATTTCATAATTTACATCATAATACAATATCTAGCATTTTATACAAAATACCAAATAGGATCTATATGGGCCCTATCTACATACATTGCTGAGGAGGTGACAACCTTGAATTCTTCAGATACTTCCGCAGATCAAAACTCCCAAAATTCCCAGTCAAACGTCCATTGGGTTCTAGCTTCAGTACCAGTCAAACGTCCATTGGGTTCTAGCTTCAGTACCTGCGCGAAGGAAACAATTCCATCGCGCTAAGCATTGCTGCTTAGTGGTGCAATAATATAACAAGGAAATAATATACAAATAAAGATAGAAATAAAACATAATTCAAATAATTAAGATTTATTTATACTTCACATGCGGTTTCTAAAATTTAATATGTTTTATCCTAATTTAGTCTTCTTTGAAAGTGTTTGTTTGCCAATGTACAGTAATAATGTACAAAGAAAAATGATTTGAAAATAATAAATTTATGCTTATATTGTTATATAAGCACATTTGCAATATTTATTTATGTTATAATTTTCTTTGCTAATCTTTTAGCATTTTCTCTATACTTGCTAGGTTGTCTCAGATTATTTCATAATAAGTAAATTTTGATATCTGTCCAGTTCATTTCGATTCTTTCTAATAAATAACTATCCTAATTTATTTTAGGTCATCTTACTCATTTATTTTATTTAATTTCTAATATTTTTAATTGCTAATATTCTTAACTTATCTCAATAAATTTCACTGCCCAAGTAACCAATGACAGGCTGACTAAACTGGATAAGGGGTCATTGGCACTGGACACTGCGGTGCCTCGGGCCGTCATACCATGGGACGCAGAACGTCAACCAAGTATGCAGTCAGTATGGCTAAAAAGCCATGATAACACATAATGGGACATAAAAGCCATAAATGTTGGCATAAAGCCATGGATGCGGGCATGAAGCCATGAATACAGGCATAAAGCCATGAATACAGGCATAAAGCCTTTCGCAGTACTGCTAAAATAATACCCTATTGGCATGCCAAACTATCCAATCTGACACACATGTCTAGGCAATACAAGGGCACATAATATCATTAAATATTAATATATTGTGTTTTATGACTTCATTATTTCATGATAAATTTCAATTATAATTCATACATTCATTTGATCATTTATATGATCACAATTCACATCAATTATCCTTTTATACCATTGTACTCAAAATACTTCTCCTCTCTACAATGATGAGAACTAATGTCTCATTCATACATTAATATGGTTCATTTATTCATTAATTATGTTATTCATATTGATCACAATTCTAAACAATGGTTCACATGTACCATTGTATTCAAAACATTTTTCCTTTCTCATTTATACATTCAAGAATCTACTTATGTAATTACAAATTTTATATTTCAAGTTGAGTTACTAATATTTTATGAATTCCATTTGTGATGGGCATATAAGCCCTAACTATCTATTCACATCAATTAAGTGACTTATTTTTCATGTTTCAAGTAATCCATGAATATTTTATGGATTTCAAATTTATGGCCTTAATTTCTTTTTAACAATTTTGACTAGGATGCATAGTCTACATTTGTCATACAATTCTAAGCTAAGCTTAGAATTGGTTCTAGGTCTTCATCTTAATTTACTAATCATTTTGATTACTATTCACCTTACTAGTCAACCAAAATATTGACTTTTTTATACTTAATGGATATATTAATTCTAATTACACTAAGATCCCACATTTTGAGTTTTACATTTGCTAGTATTAATTGCCAATTGCAATTTAAAGTCCCCTAGATGCATTTCTAAATTTTCAGTTTTTACTACCTAAGTTTACTATTCCATTGGACAATTTTAGAGTGGAAACTGGGCTAACCTTTCTCTCTTGATGGGAACCTAAATCACAAATGACACTTTTATCACATTTATTCATTCAACAATTTATTCATGTAAGTACATTTCATATTTCAAGTTTTGGTGTCACTATTCACTTTATTAGTCAACAAAAATGTTGACTTTTGCATAGAAAATAGGTGCATTGGTTTTAACACTCCCAATGTACCACATTTTGCATTTAAAACTTGTTGGAATTAATCACCAAATCCCTTTCCAAGCTTAGCACTAAGAGGCAGAATTTTCAGTTTTTGTACCATAAGTTTACTGTTCCATTAGGGACTGTTACAGTGGAAATTTGAGGAAATGGTAAACATGAAAGTTGTTCCTTATTTTGTCTAGTTGAATTTCTTTTTTTGAATCACTCCATTTGGAGTTTTGTAGCTCCAGATATGGTCCAAAAACCATAGCTGGCCGGATTTCAATTCTGCAGAATTTACCAAATCTACAGTACCATGAACAGTGACTGCCACTGCCTTGTTGGATAGGTTCTGGTCAGAATTTGGGGTAGGTTTCTTCATAAAAGTTGTTTTTCTATGTCTTATCTTGTTGCTGTAAAAATTTCAGGTCAAATGGACCATTCTACAGTGAGTTATGGCCAAATGAACAGTTACTGTTCATTTGGTCATTCTGCAGAACCTATTTGCAGGGTATCCGGATTGGGGCCAACTTTTGGTCCACTTGCTTTGGTCTTTTGGGCATGGTTTCTTCAGCAAAATTGTGCCATTATAAGTCTAGTTTCATGTCCAATTGGCCAAACACCAATTGAACCTACACAGCCAAAGATATGGCAGTCCAAACAGGCTGGATTCACAGCCTCCCTGCTGTTGTCACTAGGCAGCCTACCAAAACACTTTGCAACACTCTAATGCACTTCAAATTATGGTCAACTTCCCTCAAATGGTCACTAATTGACCATTAGAATGTTCTTTAACAATTTCATAAGCCAAATCAAAATTTCACTCCTAAACCCTAGCTCAAATTCATGGTTTTGTACAAAATACCCTAGTTAACTAACTAATTCAATATCCTTATGTTTATATACTTTAAACATGATTTCTAGTTCACTCCAAGTCCATCAAAAACACTCAATCCTATTCCTTCCTTAGGGCAGCCGAAATTCATGGTATGTATACACATGAATTTTAGTCCATTTAATTTACAAATTCCTACTAAATTCAAGTCCTTAACATGGAAATAAAGGAATATTTGCATAGGTAAGCACTAACCTCTTGTAGGGCAGAATTTTCCAAGCTCAAACTTCACTTTCCTTCCTTTTCTAGGCTGCCAAACACTTTCCCAAGGTTAGTGGACAAGTTTTAATGAAGAGAAGAAGGGATTTTATGGTGGAATGGAGAGGGAAATGGAGCTTGAATGGAGTGTTAATGGTCTCTCAACGTTTTTTAGGCTGCCCAAGGTTGAAGATGCAGATTGGTTTTTCATATTTTTGGTCTCTTTTATCTCTTTTAATGAGTTTAACAAATTGTGATTGGTGGAGGAAATTTAAATGACATCATATGATGTCATAATTAGCATTTTCTTTCATTTTCTTTTCTTCTTTCCTCTACTCATTTCCAATTTAATTTTTAGCAATATTTATTCATATTTTATGTCATAATAATTATTTACTCAACTGGACAAGTCGGCCAAAAATCACCTCTGAAGGCGAAATGACCAAAATGCCCTCCGTTTGGCTTAACGGGTCAAAATTGTCTGTACCGATTGAAAAATTTTTCTAAATATTTTCTTGGCATTCTAATGCCATAGGAACCTCAATGACCCTTCTCTGGAGTCCCAAAAATTATTTTATGAATTTTTCCCCGGGTCTAGGGCTCCTAGTTGCGAGAACCGCAACTTCCCTCTGGTTACCCATCGCTTGGGCACCGGCTCATTTGACTTGGTTGTATTTTATTTCTAAAATTTTTACTAAATTTTTCTTATTAATATTTGAGTTAATTATGGTTCCTCACTTTAGTTTAAATATTTTTCCGGACGTTCTAGCTGTCCGGACCGACACTAGTCACCGGAACAGTAGAATGTACGGAGTTGCTACTGGGAGGATGTTACACTTTCAATCTCAGAATATTTATTGACATAAAAAGCAGCACAACTCCAAGGGGACCTAGAAGGGGAGATTAAACCTTTAGAAAGCAAATCATCACTAAATAGTTTTTTGATTGGACTAAAATTTATTTGAGTAACGAAAAAATTGGGAAAAGAACTAAATAGTTTAACTAAATATCAACTAAATGATGTATTTTTTCAAAATATAAAAATCAAATAGTTAATTTCATTAAAATGCAAGAGCTGAATAATAATTTTCTCTAAATAGGCATTTTTTAATTGTATTTTTTTCTCTCTAGCAATGTTTGTATGGTGCAAAAACTTGTTATGAAAATACTTATAATTTAATAATTGAGGTTTGACAAAACTTATAATTTAGTCTTTGTATTTTTAAAATTAAATAATTTAATCTCTGAGATTTGATAAAACTTATAATTTAGTCCCTACTGTTAGAATTTCAGTTAAGTTATCATTAATTCTAGCAAAAATGATCAAAATGTCTTTTAACTCTATTTTTAATTTGAAAACAATTTAATTTTTAAAATTTTGCTTTCATAACAATATTTGTCCATATTCATATTTTTGTTCTTTTTTTATGTATAAAAATATAATATAATATATGAAAATATTATAAATTCATATATATATATATATATATATATATATATATATATATATATTATTCAAATAATAATCACATAAATAGAATTTTACAAATTAAAAGGGCTTATTTATAAATAGTTATAATATTTAAGGATTGTAAAATATATGGATGATTATGTAATTAACTAAAAATTTAAGGATCTTAAAGTAATTAATTCATATTTTAATAATTTAAGTTTAAAATTTTTCAATTTAATGGGACTCGTATTTTAAAAATAGAAGTACTTAATTATCAATAAAATAAAATTTAAGAGACTAAATTATTAAGAAAATAAAAATTTAGGGACTAAATTATTTTAAGATTAAAAATAAAAATAAGAGCATTTTTGTTATTTTTGCCAAAATTAATAGTAACTTAATAGAATTGTAACAATAAGAACTAAGTTACAGATTTTGTCAAATATCATATACTAAATTGCTTCTTTTTAAAAATACAGAAATTAAATTATAAATTTTGTCAAATCTTAGAGACTAAATCATAATTTACCCAAAATACTAATTTAATTGGAGTTTTCTAATACACTCTATTTTAATAAATAATTTTACTTTCATATCATATTGATAATTTTTTTTTAATAATGAATCCAAATTTTTTATATTTTAATTTTTTTTACCCTTCAAATATTATGAAAAAAATTATTATTTCCTTTTATATGTAACATCATATTATATAAAAAAATATTTATTCAATAAAAATGACAAGAAAATTATTATTCAAAGAAATGACTAAAAAATTTATAGCCTGAGTGATAAGTTCATCCGGTTAAAATTTTATTGGTTTAATATTATATTTTTATATAAATATACTTAATAATAATATTTAAAATTTTAATATTTTTTATATAAAACTTAGAAACATAATTGAAATATATTGTACATATAATCTAATAAATATTGTTTAAAAAAATAATCTAATAAATATTAAAATATTGATTTTAAAAATTATATGTTAATTAATCAAACATATTTATTTATATTAATAAGCTTCATATTTAATTAATTTCATATTTAGTTAATATATATTTAATTATTTTTTTTAATAATCCAATATGAAGAGAATTTATTTAATATACGCATGTTGATTATGATGATTATAATGAGCCAGAACGTGAAATCCACCATAATAGAAGAGCCGCAGCATAGACAATCTTTTCTACAGGGAAAATTTCTCATCCTTTCTTTCTGCTTCATCTGACTAGAATACAATCTTATATTATTTTTTTTATATTATTTTTTCAATAAATAAAATTGAAATATTTTATAAAGTTTTAATTTTTTAAAAAATAATTACTATTAAAAATATTTTTATATAAATTATTAATTAACATATATAAAATTAGACAGATTTAACATTTGTTATTTAATAGGAGTAGTGTGATAACCTTATTTTTATAGGGGTGTATTAGTTTGGTAATATTGGCTTACTTAGTGGAATTGGAAATTCCACCCCTTGTAAATAGAATATTGACGTGTCTCCATCTTTTTTCACGTCCGTGGAGGAGAGGGAGCTCCTCCCACTGCGTTTGCTTGCAATGCAGTCCATATATTCGTTAAAATGTCACAATGAATAGGGCTTCTGCTGTAGGATTTAATGGACCTCGTCCATTCTCTTCCTCTGTTGTTTTTGGCTTGCAAGCTCATTAATCATCCTACTCCTGCACCTACGAATTTCAACCTTTCCTCCACGTTGGTGCATTTGGTTCAATGGACACGTTTCTTCAGTCTACAATGTTCAAAAGTAGGCTACTATTGTCAATGTTTGTTGGTGAAGAAGATAAGAAATATAGTTTAAAAAAATCTCAGTTTACTTGTCAAAAGTCTTAGCTCCTTATGGACTTTTCTAGCTTAAAAATATGACCACATCCCACATAAGTTTCATTTCAATGATGATTACAGAACCAGTATGGATTTTCCAAAGTTGTTCCTGCGTTCTTCTCTTCTAGTCCTCCATTTCGCATTTTCTTCTTCCAAAGACACCATAACTATAAACCAAACCATTCATGATGGTGACTTTCTGATCTCTAGAGAAAATAATTTTGCATTAGGATTCTTTAGCCCCGGAAGTTCCAGTTTTAGATATCTTGGAATCTGGTACCATAAAGTCCGAGAGCAAACTGTGGTGTGGGTAGCAAATAGGGATGATCCAATCAATGGTTCCTCGGGAGTTCTATCAATTGACCAATATGGAAATCTCGTTCTCCGTAGCTACCATAGCCAGAAGGTTCCTGTATGGTCTACTAATGTCTCAGTTGAGGTTGCAGATACTTGTGTTATAGCTCAGCTCTTGGATACAGGAAATTTGGTTTTGTTCCACGATAGAAGTAAAAGTACTGTGTGGGAAAGCTTTGATCATCCTACGGATACTATACTGCCAGGAATGAAACTTGGATTGAACCAAAGGACAGGCATGAACCGGTTCCCGATATGTTGGAAATCAGCAGGTGACCCTGGAACTGGAAACTTTTCACTTCGGATCAACCCAAAAGGATCACCACAGGTCTTTATCTATTGGGGTATAAAATATATTTGGCGAGGCTTTCCTTGGCCGTTGAAAAGTTATACAGATATATCCAATGTTAGTTTTGTCAACAATCAAAATGAGACATATATGACCTACTCTGTTTCTGATGCTTCTGTTATCCTAAGGGTAATGTTGGACTATTCAGGACTAGTTAAGAATCTAATTTGGCATGAAAAAGATGGCAAATGGAATGAATTCTGGTCGGTACCAAAATCTCCGTGTGATCCATATGGGCATTGTGGTACCTATGGAATATGTGATCCTGAATTTCTTAGTCGAAGATTTGAATGTGATTGTTTACCGGGGTATGAACCCAAGTCCCCAAGGGACTGGCATATTCTAAAAGATGCATCAGGCGGGTGTGTCAGGAAGCGGCTAGAGTCTACCTCATTATGTGGGCATGGAGAAGGATTTGTGAAAGTGGCAAATGTTAAAGTACCTGACACTTCAGCAGCAGTTTGGGTGAGCACGAATATGAGTCCAAGGGACTGTGAAAAGAATTGCGGGAGGAATTGTTCATGCTCTGCATATGCAAGTATAGATATTGCTGGGAAGGGGACTGGCTGTTTGACATGGTATGGCAAATTGATGGATACTGTGCAAAATAGGGAAGAGGGATATGATATTTATGTTCGTGTTGATGCAGTCGAATTAGGTAATGTATTTTTGCCTTCGACCAATTTTGAACAAAACCAATGTGTATAATCAGGTGACAAATTGGATAATCAGCGCTGCATGAATTGTTTGTGCTTATGTTCTATCATTATACCTTGCCTTTTAACTTCCTTTTCTTTTCCTCTTTGATGGAACAATGATAAATTCTTTTCCCTACTCACACAGCTGAAATTGCCGAAAAATGGAATGGTTTTCTTAAAAGGAAGGATATGTTAGCCATTTTAGTAATATCTGTTGTTTCAGCTTGGTTTGTCATCATCTTGTTTTCATATTTGTGGCTCAAGAAGAAGAAGAAAAGGGGTAAGAAACAAGATTTTGTATGATGTTTTGTGCCTATCTATGTATATTCATACCTTTGATTTGAGTAAGCATTAAGCATTCTGGTTTCATCATTTTGATGGCAGTGAGGAACAAATGGAACAAAAGGTGGCTTGATACAATTGGCACAGTGGAAAATCAAGTCGAAGGTAGCATGAGTCATCCAGAGATTGCTTTTTTCAATTTGAGCACTATACTTGCTGCAACTAACAGTTTCTCTCCAGCTAAAAAACTAGGGCAAGGTGGTTTTGGTGTGGTTTATAAGGTGCATGTATATAACTTATGTGCAAATGTCTAAAACTATGTACATGTGCTTGTCTTCGTCTCTAGTTGTTGTGAGATTCTAAATGTGAAAACATGACTGTAGGGTAAATTGTCTAATGGAAAGGAAGTTGCTGTGAAAAGACTTTCAAAAGATTCAAGGCAAGGAATAGATGAATTTAAAAATGAAGTTTTGCTAATTGCAAAACTTCAGCATCAGAATCTGGTGAAACTCATAGGATGCTGTATTCAAGGAGAGGAACCGATGCTAGTTTATGAATACATGCCAAACAAAAGCTTGGACTCCTTTCTTTTCAGTAAGTCGTGTGTATATTCTACTTTATTTAGCATTGTATTCCACAAGTTGTCTAATTCCATTTGGTTCAACAATATGAGTGATGGACATTGAATGCATAAATTGGCACTGATTCAATTGGAAATCTTTTATTAGATGAAACAAGAAGGTCAATCTTGGATTGGAGAAAACGCTTTGATATTATCGTTGGGATTGCTCGTGGAATCTTATATATTCACCAAGATTCTAGGTTGAAAATTATCCATAGAGATCTAAAAACCAGCAATATCCTATTGGATGAAGAAATGAATCCAAAAATTTCAGATTTTGGCCTAGCTAGAATCTTCAAAGGCGACCAAACTCATGAGAAGACAAACAGAATAATTGGAACATTGTAAGTATACCTACACACTCAGCAGCTAGACACACAGAACCACTGCTAAGAATACCTTTGTATCTTACATTAATTTGAAAGGAGCATTATAACTATTTTTTTTTCTATCTGTTTTTCATATGCAGTGGGTACATGTCTCCAGAATATGTGGTATTTGGAAAGTTTTCAACGAAATCTGATGTCTTTAGTTTTGGCATCATATTATTAGAGATTATTACAGGGAAAAGGAACAATAGCTTTTATCAAGAGGATTTTTACCCAAGCATGATAGGAAAAGTAAGTTAAAAAGTTATGGGTAAATTATATTAATCATCATTGAATTTTACATTGATTTTCTTTGTGGTCCTAAAACTAGAACTTGTTGCAATTTAGTAACTGAAATTCGATTTTGTTACAATTAGTTTCCTGACTTCAGTGGGAAACCACCAGAAATCTGACATGGCATTCAATTTGGGGCTAGTTTTGTAAGGCTTCTTCAATTTGATTTTTGATCTAGACCTCATTTTTAGTATCTATCTTGACTTGTATATCATCTTAGATGTCCAATGAAATTCTTACCAAAATCACCACTGTCAAGTTAGCATGCACTAGTTGAAAAAAAAAATACTAAATAAAACTAGTGATCAAATTATGAAAAGTTGAATTTTTATGACCACAATAAAGAAATCCTTGTAAAATTCAGTGAGCATAAAAATATTTTACACTTGAAGATACTTATAGTAACTAATTATTTTCCGAATTGTAATAATTTGTTTATGGGTTCATCTAATGATGAGATGTTATAGATATGGCATTTATGGAGAGAAGAAAGAGCATGGGAGATGGTTGATTCATCACTAAAGCATTCTTGTTCTCCTGATGAAGTATTGAGATGCATCCAAATTGGGCTCTTATGCGTGCAAGAAGATATAATGGAAAGACCGACCATGTCAGCTGTCGTTCTAATGTTAAATAGCGAAATTAGTCTTCCTTCTCCTAAGCAACCTGCATTCACTTTCAGAAAGTCCAGTATTATTAGTTCTAGCTCATTAGAACCAAAAGAAAGATTTTGTTCTGTGGATGAGGAGACAATTACTGAGGTTGTATGTCGTTGAATATCTCTCATCAATTACATAAATTTTTAGTATAGAGATTCAAGATATGCTTCTTCTGATATTATTATTTTTTTTGTTCAGACTTAATTCGTCATGAAATTGAATCCAAAATACAAATATATGTAAAATTTATATAATTTTTCTGTATAAATATTATAAAGTTAGTCCTTAAAAAGGAATATAAAAAATTGTCCAGTTACAATTTTTTTGAGATGGTGTGAGAGTCTGTTTTTATTACATGTGGCATTATACTATAAATTATTGAAAGCCCTTAAAGTTATATGTCATTCAAATGTTTTTTATTATAATTAGTACATTTTTAATTCATTTAAATAATAAATGAATTAAATTATTGTACTTGAAAAAGGAGTTTTGAAATTCGAGCTTTAATTTTATGTGAAAATTACTAAAAATGCCAAGGGTTTGATAATGTCAAGGGCTACTGAAAATGAGCCACTAATGCGACGAGACAGGATGATTACGTGAATATGAATGAAAGGTAAAGTCTTTTTATTTTAGTTAAATTAATTAATTAATTTTTATATTTTAAAAAATATAGTTGTTTTGTTTTTTTATTTTTATGAACTAATTAATTAGTGTTTATATTTTAATGAGAAATAGAAATTTTGTTATAATGAAGAATAAATTTGAATTTATATATTTTTTAAATTATTTAAGTATAATTTCATTCAAGTTTTTGGCACCATTTTTATGTTTTCCCTATTGAAAATCAATTTTTTTTAGATTATCGTCTTAATTATTTGAAAATCTATATCAACTAACACTTTACCAAGTATTGTTTTTCAATAGAGAAAATGTAAAAATATAGCGCAAAGAATTAAATGAAAATACTAGAATAAATTTTAAAAATTGTAAATTTAGATTTAGTTTTCATACATAAACATTTTTATTTTTAATCTAGGAATATATTTTTTAAATATAGAAATTAATTAGTTTTATTAAAATAGAATACTAAATAGTTTTTTGACTAGATCAAAATTTATTTGAGCAACAAAAAATTAATAAAGAAACTAAATAGTTAGATGAAATATCGACTAAGTAATGTATTTTTTAAAATATAACAATTAAATAGTTAATTTCATTAAAATGCAAGAGTTAAATAGTAATTTTCTTTAAATAGAAAAGCCAATTTGATTGCGTTTTTTAATTGTTTTTTTTTCCTCCAGCAATGTTTGTATGATGCAAAAACTTGTTATGAAAATACTAGGGTAAACTATAATTTAATAATCGAGGTTTGACAAAATTTATAATTTAATCTTTGTATTTTTAAAGCTAAGTAATTTAGTCTCTAACATTTGATAAAACTTATAATTTAATCCTCACTATTAGCATTTCAGTTAAGTTATTATTAATTCTTGCAAAAATGACTAAAATATCATTAATTCTATTTTTAATATAAAAATAATTTAATTTCTGAAATTTTATTTTATTGATAATTTAATCTTTGAGATTTAGTTAAACCTATATATTAGTTCCTGTAATTTTAAAATCAAGCAATTCAGTCCTAGAAGTTTTAATAAATCTACAAGTTAATTCTTATCATTAAAATTACAGTTAATTTCTCATTAAATTTAGCAAAAAATCAACATGTTTTTAACTCTATTTATAATTTGAAAATAATTTAATTTTTAAAATTTTACTTTCATAGCAATTTTTGTCCATATTCATATTTTTTTCTTTTTTTATGTAAAAAAATATAATATAATATATAAAAATACTATAAATTGATATATATATATATATATATATATATATATATATATATATATATATATATATTAAAATAATAATTACATAAATAGAATTTTACAAATTATAAGGGCTTATTTATAAATAGTTATAATATTTAAGGATATTTGTAAAATATGTGGATAATTTTGTAATTAATCAAAATTTTAAGGTCCTTAAAGTAATTAATTTATATTTTAATAATTTAAATATTTTAAAAATATAAGGACTAAATTATCAATAAAATAAAATTTAAAAGACTAAATTATTAAAAAAAATTAGGAACTAAATTATTTTAAGATTAAAAATAAAGCTAAAGATATTTTGGTTATTTTTGTTAAATTAACAGTAATTTAATGGGATTATAAAAATAAGAACTAAATTGTAGGTTTTGTCAAATTTCAGCACTAAATTATTTATTTTTAAAAATATAAAAATTAAGTTATAAATTTTTTCAAATCTTAGAAACTAAATTATAATTTATCGAAAATACTAATTTAATTGAGGTTTTCTAATATACTCTATTTTAACAAATTATTTTAATTTCATAACATATTGATAAATTTTTTTAATATTGAATCCAAATTTTTTGTATTTTAATTTTTTTTAACCCTTCAAATATTATGAAAAAAAAATTTTATTTTCTTTAATAATGTAATATCATATAATATATATATAAATTATTCAATAGAAATGACAAGAGAATTATTATTCAAAGAAATGACTAGAAAATTTATAGCCTGAATGATAAGTTCATTCGGTTAAAATTTTATTGGTTTAATATTATATTTTTATATAAATATACTTAATAATAGTATTTAAAATTTTAATATTTTTTATATAGAACTTAGAAACATAATTGAAATATATTGTACATATAATCTAATAAATATATTTTTTAAAAATAATCTAATAAATATTAAAATATTGATTTTAAAAATTATATGTTAATTAATCAAACATATTTATTTATATTAATAAGCTTCATATTTAATTAATTTCATATTTAGTTAATATATATTTAATTATTTTTTTTAATAATCCAATATGAAGAGAATTTATTTAATATACGCATGTTGATTATGATGATTATAATGAGCCACAACGTGAAATCCACCATAATAGAAGAGCCGCAGCATAGACAATCTTTTCTACAGGCAAAATTTCTCATCCTTTCTTTCTAATTCATCTGACTAGAATACAATCTTATATTATTTTTTATATATTATTTTTTAAATAAATAAAATTGAAATATTTTATAAAGTTTTAATTTTCTAAAAAATAATTATTATTAAAAATATTTTTATATAAAATATTAATTAAAATATATAAAATTGAACAGATTTAACATTTGTTATTTAACAGGAGAAGTGTGATAACCTTATTTTTGTAAGGGTATATTAGTTTGGTAATATTGGCTTACTTAGTGGAATTGGAAATTCCACCCCTTTTAAATAGAATATTGACGTGTCTCCATCTTTTTTTACGTCCGTAGAGGAGAGGGAGCTCCTCCTACTGCGATTGCTTCGTCCATATATTCGTTAAAATGTCACAAGGAATAGGGCTTCTGCTGTAGGATTTAATGGACCTCGTCCATTCTCTTCCTCTGTTGTTTTTGGCTTGCAAGCTCATTAATCATCCTACTCCTGCACCTACAAATTTCAACCTTTCCTCCACGTTGGTGCATTTGGTTCAATGGACACGTTTCTTCAGTCTACAATGTTCAAAAGTAGGCTACTATTGTCAATGTTTGTTGGTGAAGAAGATAAGAAATATAGCTGAAAAAAATCTCAGTTTACTTGTCAAAAGTCTTAGCTCCTTGTGGACTTTTCTAGCTTAAAAATATGACCACATCCCACATAAGCTTCACTTCAATGAAGATTACAGAACCAGTATGGATTTTCGAAAGTTTTTCCTGCGTTCTTCTCTTCTAGTCTTCCATTTCGCATTTTCTTCTTCCAAGGACACCATAACTATGAACCAAACCATTCATGATGGTGACTTTCTGATCTCTAGAGAAAATAATTTTGCATTAGGATTCTTTAGCCCCGGAAGTTCCAGTTTTAGATATCTTGGAATCTGGTACCATAAAGTCCGAGAGCAAACTGTGGTGTGGGTAGCAAATAGGGATAATCCAAACAACGGTTCCTCGGGAGTTCTATCAATTGACCAATATGGAAATCTCGTTCTCCGTAGCTACCATAGCCAGAAGGTTCCTGTATGGTCTACAAATGTCTCAGTCGAGGTTGCAGATACTTGTGTTATAGCTCAGCTCTTGGATACAGGAAATTTGGTTTTGTTCCACGATAGAAGTAAAAGTACTGTGTGGGAAAGCTTTGATCATCCTACGGATACTATACTGCCAGGAATGAAACTTGGATTGAACCAAAGGACAGGCATGAACCGGTTCCCGATATGTTGGAAATCAGCAGATGACCCTGGAACTGGAAACTTTTCACTTCGGATCAACCCAAAAGGATCACCACAGGTTTTTATCTATTGGGGTATAAAATATATTTGGCGAGGCTTTCCTTGGCCGTTGAAAAGTTATACAGATATATCCAATGTTAGTTTTGTCAACAATCAAAATGAGACATATATGACCTACTCTGTTTCTGATGCTTCTGTTATCCTAAGGGTAATGTTGGACTATTCAGGACTAGTTAAGAGTCTAATCTGGCATGAAAAAGATGGCAAATGGAATGAATTCTGGTCGGTACCAAAATCTCCGTGTGATCCATATGGGCGTTGTGGTACCTATGGAATATGTGATCCTCACTTTTTTAGTTGAAGATTTGAATGTGATTGTTTACCGGGGTATGAACCCAAGTCCCCAAGGGAATGGAATATTCTAAAAGATGCATCAGGCGGGTGTGTCAGGAAGCGGCTAGAGTCTACCTCATTATGTGGCCATGGAGACGGATTTGTGAAAGTGGCGAATGTTAAAGAACCTGACACTTCAGCAGCAGTTTGGGTGAGCACGAATATGAGTCCAAGGGACTGTGAAAAGAATTGCATGAGGAATTGTTCATGCTCTGCATATGCAAGCATAGATATTGCTGGGAAGGAGACTGGCTGTTTGACATGGTATGGCAAATTGATGGACACTGTGCACAATGGGGAAGAGGGATATGATATTTATGTTCGTGTTGATGCAGTCGAATTAGGTAATGTATTTTTGCCTTCGACAAATTTTGAACAAAACCAATGTGTATAATCAGGTGACAAATTGGATAATCAGCGTTGCATGAATTGTTTGTGCTTATGTTCTATCATTATACCTTGCCTTTTAACTTCCTTTTCTTTTCCTCTTTGATGGAACAATGATAAATTCTTTCCCTACTCACACAGCTGAAATTGCCGAAAAATGGAATGGTTTTCTTAAAAGGAAGGATATGTTAGCCATTTTAGTAATATCTGTTGTTTCAGCTTGGTTTGTCATCATCTTGTTTACATATTTGTGGCTCAAGAAGAAGAAGAAAAGGGGTAAGAAACAAGATTTTGTATGATGTTTTGTGCTTATCTATGTATATTCATACCTTTGATTTGAGTAAGCATTAAGCATTCTGGTTTCATCATTTTGATGGCAGTGAGGAACAAATGGAACAAAAGGTGGCTTGATACAATTGGCACAGTGGAAAATCAAGTCGAAGGTAGCATGAGTCATCCAGAGATTGCTTTTTTCAATCTGAGCACTATACTTGCTGCAACTAACAGTTTCTCTCCAGCTAACAAACTAGGGCAAGGTGGTTTTGGTGTGGTTTATAAGGTGCATATATATAACTTATGTGCAAATGTCTAGAACTATGTACATGTGCTTGTCTTCGTCTCTAGTTGTTGTAAGATTCTAAATGTGAAAACATGACTGCAGGGTAAATTGTCTAATGGAAAGGAAGTTGCTGTGAAAAGACTTTCAAAAGATTCGAGGCAAGGAATAGATGAATTTAAAAATGAAGTTTTACTGATTGCAAAACTTCAACATCAGAATTTGGTGAAACTCATAGGATGCTGTATTCAGGGAGAGGAACCGATGCTAGTTTATGAATACATGCCAAACAAAATCTTGTACTCCTTTCTTTTCAGTAAGTCCTGTGTATATTCTACTTTATTTAGCATTGTATTCCACAAGTTGTCTAATTCCATTTGGTTCAACAATATGAGTGATGGACATTGAATGCATAAATTGGCACCGATTCAATTGGAAATCTTTTGTTAGATGAAACAAGAAGGTCAATCTTGGATTGGAGAAAACGCTTTGATATTATCATTGGGATTGCTCGTGGAATCTTATATATTCACCAAGATTCTAGGTTGAAAATTATCCATAGAGATCTAAAAACCAGCAATATCCTATTGGATGAAGAAATGAATCCAAAAATTTCAGATTTTGGCCTAACTAGAATCTTCAAAGGCGACCAAACTCATGAGAAGACAAACAGAATAGTTGGAACATCGTAAGTATACCTACACACTCAGCAGCTAGACACACAGAACCACTACTAAGAATACCTTTCTATCTTACATTAAATAATTTGAAAGGAGCATTATAACTATTTTTTTTTTCTATCTGTTTTTCATATGCAGTGGATACATGCCTCCAGAATATGTGGTATTTGGAAAGTTTTCAACGAAATTGATGTCTTTAGTTTTGGCATCATATTATTAGAGATTATTACAGGGAAAAGGAATAATAGCTTTTATCAAGAGGATTTTTACCCAAGCATGATAGGAAAAGTAAGTTAAAAAGATATGGGTAAATTATATTAATCATTATTGAATTTTACATTGATTTTCTTTGTGGTCATAAAACTAGAACTTGTTGCAATTTAGTAACTGAAATTTGATTTTGTTGCAATTAGTTTCCTGACTTCAGTGGGAAACCACCAGAAATCTGACATGGCATTCAATTTGGGGCTAGTTTTGTAAGGCTTCTTCAATTTGATTTTTTATCTAGACCTCATTTTAGTATCTTTCTTGACTTGTATATCATCTTAGATGTCCAATGAAATTCTTACCAAAATCACCACTGTCAAGTTAGCATGCACTAGTTGAAAAAAAAAGAATAAATAAAACTAGTGATCAAATTATGAAAAGTTGAATTTTTATGACCACAATAAAGAAATCCTTGTAAAATTCAGCCAGCATAAAAATATTTTACCCTTGAAGATGCTTATAGTAACTAATTATTTTCCGAATTGTAATAATTTGTTTATGGGTTCATCTAATGATGAGATGTTATAGATATGGCATTTATGGAGAGAAGAGAGAGCATTGGAGATAGTTGATTCATCGCTAAAGCATTCTTGTTCTCCTGATGAAGTATTGAGATGCATCCAAATTGGGCTCTTATGTGCGCAAGAAGATGTAATGGAAAGACCGACCATGTCAACTGTCGTTCTAATGTTAAATAGTGAATGTCTTCCTTCTCCTAAGCAACCTGCATTCACTTTCAAAAAGTCTAGTATTATTAATTTTAGCTCATTAGAACCAAAAGAAGGATTTTGTTCTGTGGATGAGGAGACAATTACTGAGGTTGTTTGTCGTTGAATATCTCTCTCATCAATTATATAAATTTTTAGTATAGGGATCCAAGATATGTTTCTTTTGATATTATTTTTTTTTTTAAACTTGATTCATCATGAAATTAAATTCAAAACATAAATATATATGAAATTTATGTAATTTATCTGTATAAATATTATAAAGTTAGTCCTCAAAAAGGAATATAAAAAATTGTCGAGTTGCACTTTTTTTAGAGGGTGTGAGAGTTTTTTTTTATTGCATGTGATATTATACTATAAATTATTGAAAGCCCTTAAAGTTATATGTCATTCCAATGTTTTTTATTATAATTAGTACATTTTTTAATTCATTTAAATAATGAATGAATTAAATTATTGTACTTCCAAATGGAGTGTTCAAATTCGAGCATTAATTTTATGTGAAAATTACAAAAAATGCCAAGGGCTAAATAGTGTCAAGGGCTGCTGAAAATGAGCCACTAATGCGATGGGACGGGATGACTACGTTTAATTAATTTTTATATTTTAAAATATATAATTGTTTTGTTTCTTTTATTTTTATGAACTAATTAATTAGTGTTTATATTTTAATGAGAAATAAAAATTTTGTTATAATGGAAAATAAATTTGAATTTACATTTTTTTTAAAATTTTTTAAGTATAGTTCCATTCAAGTTCTTTGCACCATTTTTATGTTCTTTATTGAAAATTAATTTTTTTAGATTATCACCTGAATTACTTGGAAATCTATATCAATTAATACTTTGCCAAGTATTATTTTTACAAAATAAAGCATAAAGAATTAAATGAAAATACTAGAAAAATTTTTAAAAACTGTAAATTTATATTTAGTTTTCATATAAAAACATTTTTATTTTTAATCTAGGAATATATTTTTTAAATATAAAAACTAATTAGTTTTACTAAAATAAAATTATTTAACTGGTCTAAAATTTATTTGAGTAACAAAAAAATTAATAAAAGAACTAAATAGTTTGATAAAATATCGACTAAATAACATATTTTTCAAAATATAAAGATAAAATAATTAATTTCATTAAAATACAAGAGTTAAAATAGTAATTTTCTTTAAATAGGAAAGCCAATTTGATTGCGTTTTTTAATTGTTTTTTTTTTTCTCTAGCAATGTTTGTATGATGCAAAAACTTGTTGTGAAAATACTAGGGTAAATTATAATTTAATAATTGAGATTTGACACAATTTATAATTTAATTTTTATATTTTTAAAGTTAAGTAATTTAGTTTCTGACATTTGATAAAACTTATAATTTAGTCCCTACTGTTAGAATTTTAGTTAAGTTATTATTAATTCTTGCAAAAATGATCAAAATATCCTTAACTTTATTTTTAATATAAAAATAATTTAATCCCTGAAATTTTATTTTATTGATAATTTAATCCTTGACATTTGGTTAAACATATATATTAGTATCTGTAGTTTTAAAATCAAGCAATCCAGTCTTTGAAGTTTTAATAAATCTACAATTTAATTTCTACCATTAGAATTATAGTTAATTTCTCATTAAATTTAGCAAATATTAAAATATTTTTAACTCTATTTACAATATGAAAATAATTTAATTTTTAAAATTTTACTTTCATAAAATTTTTTCCATACTCATATTTTTTTTTCTTTTTTTATGTATAAAAATATAATATAATATATGAAAATACTATAAATTGATATATATATATATATATATATATATATATATATATATATGTATATTATTAAAATAGTAATTACATAAATAGAATTTTACAAATTGGCTTATTTATAAATAGTTATAATATTTAAGGATATTTGTAAAATATATGGATAATTTTGTAATTAATCAAAATTTTAAGGACCTTAAAGTAATTAATTCATATTTTAATAATTTAAACTTAAAATTTTTTAATTTTATGGGACTCATATTTTAAAAATATAAGGACTAAATTATCATTAAAATAAAATTTAAAAGACTAAATTTTTAAGAAAATAAAAATTTAGGAACTAAATTATTTTAAGATTAAAAATAAAGATAAATGTATTTTGGTTATTTTTGTTAAATTAACAGTAATTTAATGGGATTATAACAATAAAAATTAAATTGTAAGTTTTATCAAATTTTAGCACTAAATTACTTATTTTTAAAAATATAAAAATTAAGTTATAAATTTGTTCAAATCTGAGAAACTAAATCATAATTTACCCAAAATACTAGAATTAATTGAGGTTTTCTAATATACTCTGTTTTAACAAATTATTTTAATTTCATAACATATTGATAAAGTTTTTTTAATAATGAATCCAAATTTTTTGTATTTTAATTTTTTTTAACCCTTCAAATATTATGAAAAAAAATTATTATATCCTTTTATAATGTAACATCATATAATATATATATATATATAAAATTATTTAATAGAAATGACAAGAGAATTATTATTCAAAGAAATGACTAGAAAATGACAAGAGAATTAATATTATATTTTTATATAAATATACTTAATAATAATATTTATAAATATTTTTTATATAAAACTTAGAAAGATAATTGAAATATATGCATATATAATCTAATAAATATTTTCAAAAAAAATAATCTAATAAATATTAAAATATTGATTTTAAAAATTAAAAATTAATTAATCAAACATATTTATTTATATTAATAAGCTTTATATTTAATTAATTTGTATTTAGTTAACATATATTTAATTATTTTTTTAATAATCCAATATGTGGAGAAATTATTCCATGTACATGCGCTCATTATAATGAGACAAAACTTGAAATCCACCGTAATGGAAGAGCCTCAGCACAGATAATCTTTTCTTGGAAAATTTCTCCTCCTTTCTTTTTAATTTATCTAAGTAGAATACAATCTAATTTAAATAAAATTTTTATATATTATTTTTTAAAATAAATAAAATTCAAATATTTTATAAAGTTTTAATTTTCTGAAAAATTATTAAAAAAAATATTTTTATATAAATTATTAATTAAAAAATATAAAATTAAACAGATTTCGTATTTCTTATTTAATAGGAAAAGTGACAACCTTATTTTTATATTGGCTGGCTTAGTGGAATTGGAAATTCCACCTCTTTTAAATAAAATATGGAAGAGGAGAGGGAGCTCCTCTCATTGCGTTTGCTTCGTTGGGTTTCATGGAACGCAGTCCAAATATTCGATAAAATGTCACAATGAGTAGGGATTCTGCTATAGGGTTTAATGGACCTCGTCCATTCTCTTCCTCCGTTGTTTTTGGCTTGCAAGCTCATTTTCCTTCACGTTAGTGCATTTGGTTCAATGGACACGTTTCTTCAGTCTGCAATGTTCAAAAGTAGGCTACTATTGTCAATGTTCGTTGGTGAAGAAGACAAGAAATATAGTTAAAAAAAAATTTCAGTTTACTTGTCAAAAGTCTTAGCTCCTTGTGGACTTTTGTAGGTTAAAAATATGACCACATCCCACATAAGTTTCACTTCAATGAAGATTCCAGAACCAGAATGGATTTTCGAAAGTTGTTCCTGTATGGTCTACTCTGTTTCTGATGCTTCTGTTATCCTAAGGGTAATGTTGGACTATTCAGGACTAGTTAAGAAGCTAATTTGGCAGGAAAAAGATGGCAAATGGAATGAATTCTGGTCGGTACCAAAGTCTCCGTGTGATCCATATGGGCATTGTGGTACCTATGGAATATGTGATCCTGACTTTTTTAGTCGAAGATTTGAATGTGATTGTTTACCGGGGTATGAACCCAAGTCCTCAAGGGACTGGCATATTCTAAAAGATACATCAGGCGGGTGTGTCAGGAAGCGGCTAGAGTCTACCTCATTATGCAGGCATGGAGAAGGATTTGTGAAAGTGGCAAATGTTAAAGTACCTGACACTTCAGCAGCAGTTTGGGTGAGCATGAATATGAGTCCAAGTGACTGTGAAAAGAATTGCAGGAGGAATTGTTCATGCTCTGCATATGCAAGCATAAATATTGCTGGGAAGGAGACTGGCTGTTTGACATGGTATGGCATATTAATGGACACTGTACATAATTGGGAAGAGGGATATGATATTTATGTTCGTGTTGATGCAATTGAATTAGGTAATGTATTTTTGCCTTTGACAAATTTTGAACAAAACCAATGTGTATAATCACGTGAAAAAATTGCATAATCAGCCCTACATGAATTGTCTGTGCCTATGTTCTATCATTATGCCTTGCCTTTTAACTTTCTTTTCTTTTCCACTTTGATGGAACAATAATAAATTCTTTTTCCTACTCACAAAGCCGAAGTTGCCCAAAAATGGAGTGGTTTTCTTGAAAGGAAGGATATGTTAGGCTTTTTAGTAGTATCTGTTGTTTCAGCTTGGTTTGTCATCATCTTATTTACATATTTGTGGCTCAAGAAGAAGAATAAAGGGGGTAAGAAACAAGATTTTGTATGATGTTTTGTGCCTTTATGCGTATATTCATACCTCTGATTTGAGCAAGCATTAAGCACTCTGGCTTCATCTTTTTGATGGCAGTGAGGAACAAATGGAGCAAACAATGGCTTGATACAATTGGCAGCACATACTACAATGAAACTTCAGTGGAAAATTAAGTCGAAGGTAGCATGAGTTATCCAGAGATTGCTTTTTTCAATCTGAGCACTATACTTGCTGCAACTAACAGTTTCTCTCCGGCTAACAAACTAGGGCAAGGTGGTTTTGGCGTGGTTTATAAGGTACATATATATAACTTCTGTGCAAATGTCTCAAAACTGTGTACATGTGCTTGTCTTCGTCTCTAGTTGTTGTGAGATTCTAAATGTGAAAACATGACTGTAGGGTAAATTGTCTAATGGAAAGGAAGTTGCTGTGAAAAGACTTTCAAAAGATTCAAGGCAAGGAATAGATGAATTTAAAAATGAAGTTTTGCTGATTGCAAAACTTCAGCATCAGAATCTGGTGAAACTCATAGGATGCTGCATTCAAGGAGAGGAACCGATGCTAGTTTATGAATACATGCCAAACAAAAGCTTGGACTGGACTCCTTTCTTTTCCGTAAGTCCTGTGTATATTCTACATTATTTAGCCTTGTATTCCACAAGTTGTCTAATTCCATCTGGTTCAACAATATGAGTGATGGACATAGAATGAATAAATTGACACAGATTCAATTGGAAATCTTTTGTTAGATGAAACAAGAAGGTCAATCTTGGATTGGAGAAAGCGCTTTGATATTATCGTTGGAATTGCTCGTGGAATTTTATATATTCATCAAGATTTTAGGTTGAGAATTATCCATAGAGATCTAAAAACTAGCAACATTCTATTGGACAAAGAAATGAATCCAAAAATTTCAGATTTTGGCCTAGCTAGAATCTTCAAAGGCGACCAAACTCATGAGATGACAAACAGAATAGTTGGAACATTGTAAGTATACCTATACACCCAGCAGCTAGACACATAGAACCACTGCTAAGAATACCATTATATCTTATATTAAATAATTTGAAAGAAGCGTTACAACTATTTTTTTTCTATTTTTTATATGCAGTGGATACATGTCTCCCGAATATGTGACATTTGGAAAGTTTTCAACGAAATCTGATGTCTTTAGTTTCGGCATCATATTATTAGAGATCATTACAGGGAAAAAGAACAATAGCTTTTGTCAAGAGGATCCTTACCCAAGCATGATAGGAAAAGTAAGTTAAAAATATATGGGTAAATTATTCTAATCATCATTGAATTTTGCATTGATTTTCTTTGTAGTCATAAAATTAGAACTTGTTGCAATTTAGTAACTGAAATTCGATTTTGTTGCAATTAGTTTCCTGACTTCAATGGGAAACCCACCAGAAATCTGACATGATATTAAATTTGGGGCTAGTTTTGTAAGGCTTCTTCAATTTGTTTTTTGATCCAGACCTCATTTTCAGTATTTATCTAGACTTGTATATCATGTTAGATTTCCAATGGAATTCTTACCAAAATCACCACTATCAAGTTAGAGTGCACTAGTTAAAAAATAAAAAAATAAAAAAAAAACTAGTGATCAAATTATGACAAGTTGAATTTTTATGACCACAATGAAAAAATCCATGTAAAATTTAGTGAGCATAAAAATATTTTCCCCTTGAAGATGCTTATAGTACCTAACTATCTTCGGAATTTTAATAATTTGTTTATGGGTTCATCTAATGATGAGATGTTACAGATATGGCATTTATGGAGAGAAGAAAGAGCATGGGAGATAATTGATTCATCACTAAAGCATTCTTGTTCTCCTGATGAAGTATTGAGATGCATCCAAATTGGGCTTTTATGTGTGCAAGAAGATGTATTGAAAAGACCGACCATTTCAGCTATTGTTCTAATGTTAAATAGCGAAATTAGTCTTCCTTCTCCTAAGCAACCTGCATTCACTTTTAGAAAATCTAGCTCATTAGAACCAAAAGAACGATTTTGTTCTGTGGATGAGGAAATAATTACTGAGGTTATATGTCATTGAATGTCTCTCTCATGAATTACATAAATTTTTAGTATAGGAATCTAGGATATGCTTCTTCTGATTTTAAAAAATCTTTTTATTTAGACTTGATTCGTCATGAATTTGAACTTAAAATAAAAAAATACGTGAAATTTATATAATTTCTCTGTATAAATATTATAAAGTTGAGTCCTTGAAAAGGAATTATAAAAAATTGTCAAGTTGCACTTTTTTTGAGATGGTCTGAGAGTTTGTTTTTATTACATGTGACATTATTCTAAAATTTTTAAATATTTTAAAGTTATTTAATAAACTATGACAATTAGCAATGCTAATATAAATTATTGAAAGCCCTTAAAGTTATATCTCATTCAAATTTTTTTTATTATAATTGGTACATTTTTAATTCATTTAAATAATAAATGAATTAAATTATTGCATTTACAAAGGGAGTTTTGAAATTCAAGCATTAATTTTATACGAAAATTATTGAAAATCCCAAGGGCTTGATAATGTCAAGGGCTATTGAAAAGGCTAATTAAAATGAGGATTTTAAAGCCACTAATGCGATGGGACAAGACGATTACAATGAATATAAATGAAAGGATAATCTTTTTATTTAAGTGAAATTAATTAATTAATTTTTATATTTTAAAAAATAAAATTATTTTTTTTTATTTTTATGAACTAATTAATCGGCATTTATATTTTAAAAAAATGTTGTTATATGAGAAATAAAAATTTTGTTATAATGGAGAATAAATTTTAAATTTATATTTTTTTAATTTTTTTAAAAAAAAGTATAATACCAAAAAAAAAATGGAATAGATTATTTATTTCCAAGAAGTTATAGAATAAATAAATTATAGAATAAGGCTTTGTTTGGTTAGGGTAAATTACTTAAAGAATTTTAAATTTTGAGGAAGTATAAAAAATTAACTTATTTAATTAGGATTAAATATTCAATTCCTAAAAGTGAGAACTTTTTTTTTTTTTTTTCACTTCTCATAAAATAACTTACTTTTTTTAAAAGGTAAAATTTTTAGAAAGTGATTTATTTAAATCAAGCAAGTCCTAAGTAGCATTGAAAAGTAAGAAAAAGTGACGTTTTGGAAGGGCCATCTTTGGATGGAAAAATAAACGGTACAAAAGAATTGAATTTGGCGCATGTTCCCCAACCAAGCCCAAACATGTGGCCGTAACTCATATTTCGACGAATTTATTTTTTAGAAGTTGTGTATAATTATTTTATTATCAATATTGTCAAAAATACATTTTTCTTAATTTATCTAATTGAAGAGTTATATATAATTAATCTCCCATTTGATTTTGCAATTAAATTCACAATTTTCATTGAATAAAAGGCTCTTTCAATACATGCAGCTGTAATAAATGATATTAAAGCCAGTTTCATGAGCAAGTAAACCAATTGACACATTAGATTTTATTTGTTTAGATTGGCTTTTGAGCAATATCACCCATTTTCTTAATTTACCTTGTGAAATTGAGTTTGTTCACTAGTTTTGGTGACACAAAAATGGAAAGGAAAAAAGATAAAGCCAATTGGTAGAGAATGAGCAAAAAAAAAAAAAATTAGAAAAAGGAAAAGAGAGAAATGAGAGAGGGAAAAAAAAATGTTATTCTATAAATATTAGAAGGAGAAGATGAAAGTTAGAAAAAAGAAGAGGTAGAGAGAAAAGGAGTTAGTTGTGCCCTTTAGAGTTTAATGGATATGTTTTGATTTCACTTAGATATGTAGATTAATTATATATATCAATCATATTTTTATTTTTTAAATAATTATTAATTATTTTCTTTTAAATATTTTTTCTCTAAATATTTTGATAAAAATTGTAACAACATAATATTTTATATTTTAATAATATAATTTTGTACTTAACAAAAGATATAAAGATATATAATTTAATTTTAAATTTTAAAATAAATTGATTAATAAATTATTTTTAAATTATATGTGATGCGGCATTTTTTAATAAGTCAAATGGTATGTATATATATATATATATATAAAAGGAGTTGGCGGCTCAACCGTGCACACGTGGCTAAGAGGTATAAGGGCAATTCTAGGCTTTGACTGGATAGGATATCCTTTTCAGCACAAATGGTATCAGAGTCAACCTTATCACCTCGAAGTTGTGAGTTCGAGATGCTGGAAGCTCTAGATGCCTGCGTGAATTTCCAGCAAGGACTGGCTAGGTATTGTGGGTCCAGGTGCATGAGTCCCACTTGTCACACCCTACCCCTCAGTAAGATGTAACATGATCCCATAGTATATCTAATGAATTACCGTACTTCACCTACCGATAACCCATTAAATATACTACAAGAGATTTTAAAACACTTTTCTTACTTTTTGAAAGTTGTGAGCATTTTTGGTAGAAATAACTTGAACTTTAAAGACTAGTTAAAATTTTTGTCCATTTTTATTTTTACGTAAATTTTAGAAAATTTTCGACAGAGTGTCGGCTATATTGGGAAAAACAGTTCTTCAAACACCTGTAAAAACACTTCCAATATTCTCAAAACAACCACAACTCCAATATACTCATTTTCATATCCTCATTCATCACAATTAATTCAATTCACTTATCAAGCCAAAATCATCATAAAAGAAATTGTCCATAATTTTTTCAATTTCCAAAAGAAAGTAAATAATACATTCATTAAGGTACTAAAATTATTGTTACAATTAAATTTGCATTTCCATTACACACCCAAAATAACATTTTAAAAGTTTTATATATCTGCTCAAATAATTTACACACATATATTTACATGCATAATCAAATCTAATATACAAGGGTATAACTAAATATCCGTACAAAAGTCTCAGTCAGCAGCTCATTTTGTTGCCTGTTTCCTTATTTCTATCTGCGGCAGCAAAGAAAGCTATCACTGAGTATAAAATTACTCAGTGGTGCACAATAAAATATAAAATGCAAAATATAAAATATTTGTTATTAATTCACAGTTCAAATATTTCACAATCACATTTCAATTTTCAAATCACATTTATAACAAATCATAATTTTCAAAGCTTAATGTAACATAACTTTGATCAAACAATTTAATAAACATAGTGTTGCTAATAAATAACACAACTTAGGCCATGACACAAAATTTCTGAACATGCCATGTATACATCACGACAAAGCATACTCACCCCACTAATCGAAATCAATGAGGGAGGTGGCTAGCTAGCTAATGAGTACTCATCCAAACTCACCTCAGACTAGGAAGCCATAGAGGGAGGATTATAGTCATACTCACCCCATAAATGGAGGAGGAACATAGTGAGATTGCCATGCCAAGTGTGAATAAAAAACAATTTAAATCAAGTTATTCAAACATCTCACGCAAAACACAAATCAATTTCCAATTCAAATTTTCATTCATAAAATGGCAACACAGCATTTCTCGAAACTCATAATTAGTACAACAATTCATAATGCATAACTAAATAAGTTTTCAATTAGAAAACGATAAATTAAAGTTTATTGTGCACAAACCTCTTTTGTCCACTCAATTTACTCAAACTTTCGTTTCTCCTTTGAAGATCCCTTTCCAACTGAAACACATAAACTTAAAGTGCTTCAGTATCAATTTTTAATACTTAAATTCCAACAATTTCTTTACAAACTTATCCTTCCTAGTATGGTTTATAAATTTCAGGTCTTTCACATTTTTGTGTATGGTGGCACTATTCAAGTCAAAACGTTGACTTTTCTATACTTAATAGGTTTATTAGTTCTAATTGCACCCATATACCACATTTTGGGTGTCAATTTTGTTGGCATTGATTCAATTTCTAAGTCTCCTAAGAGAAATTACAATTTTTCAGTTTTGGTCCCCTATTTTCTACTGTTCCATTGGTCTGGTTACTATAAGAATTTGGCTAAGTGTCCTTCATCAAAGTTGTTTCTTATTGTCTTAGATTTAATTCCCTTTTTGAATCACTCCATTTGGAGTTTTGTAGCCCAAGTTATGCCTATTTTTCTAAGGCTGGCCGGATTTAGTGTTACCTAGAATTCTGGGCATTTTCTGGATATTGGCAGTTTTTAGTGTGTTGAATGCAGGTGGTTTTTCAAATAGGTTATGGTCAAAAATTGGATTTGTTTTCTTCATAAAAGTTGTAGGGCTATGTCTCAGCTTTATATCGGTATAAAATTCAGGTCATTTGGACCTTCCTAGACCATGTTATGGTTATTTACGTAACTACTATTTATTTGGTCATTTTTGTCAGGTCAGTGTGCCTAATTCCGGATTTGGTCTAATTGTTCACTAAGTTATGGTCACTTTCTGGGCATGATTCTTGAATGAAAAATGTGTCATTTTGTGTCTAGTTTCATTCCTAATTGACCTCACACCAATTGGGTTGATAAATTTTCAGTTTTGATCTCTGAAAGGGACCTAGGTCAAGCTGCCTGTAGATTGACCCTTACCAATCCGAATTGGAACTTGGTTCCAACAATTCATACACACCACAAATGGTCACAATTGACCATTTCTCAATTCAAATAAGGTCAACTACATCAATTGACCAATTCTCAATTTTTTTTCTCCAATTTTTCAAAATGCTCAAAACCCTAATTACATAGAGTTCAATTCTAATAAATTCAAAAGATATACCCATATTTCACATACACAACTCAACCTAAACAACCATTCAAACACCTCAAATTCATTCATTTGAAACCCTAACTAAGGCTGGTCGAAATTCTCTTTTGGTCCTCCAACAATTATTTTCTTTTGATTTTAAACAATTTCTAAGTTATTTTAGCTACATACACAATAAATAAACTAAGATTTTCAAATTCAATCACTTATCTCACTTGACTTTCAATTTTTCAATTTCACTCCTTGTCTCTTCTTTCTTTCTTCTTTAAATGTTTTCTCAAGTTGGTCTAACAAGTTTTTATGGACTAGTTTGGGGTCAAAGTAGGGTTAGGTGATTGTTTTAAAGCTTGGATTCAAGCTTCATGGTGCAACAATGGTGGCTAGTGAGAGAGGTGGGGCGGCAATGAAGAAGAAGAAGACTAAAAATAGTTTTTCTTTCCTTTTTTAGGTATTTTTAAGTCTTTGTCTTAGTTGACTTGGTCAATATTTATAGGAAAATTAAAATTAGTTTTGACATCATGATGATGTCATCCAAGTGATGTAAATAAACTTTTTTTTTAATTTTCTTTTTCTTTTGTATTTATTTTTCCATTAGTTCTTTAATTTAATTCTTGATCCCAAAATTTTCTTTTCTCTGATTTTATTTGACAGTTAAGTCAAGAGTCAGCTCTAGGGGTGAATTGACCAAATCGCCCCTCGCTGGTTCAATTCAGTTTGCAAGTTATTCGATATTTCTTCCGGATCCCTGACCTAATTATTTTGCCTGTTTAATAACTCTTTTCTGTGATTTTCTCTTCTCCATTGTGTTCACAATAGTCCTAAGGACCGCGGCATCATATTTTAAAGTTCGAAATTTGAATTTAGACTGACCTTGCAGTCATTCCCGAGAAGATCACCAATCGCTGTGACTCCCGACTCATTTAACTTCTTGTGCTTTGTTTTTCTTCTTCATACTTAACTATTTGGCAATTACTAATTATTTTCATTCAGGGCTTTTCTAGGTGTCTTAAACATAGTTCTAGTCCTCTTAATTGTCCGAACCGACACCGGTCACCGGAATAGTAACATATACCAGGCTATGCAAATAGGGGTGTTACAATTCTCTCCCCCTTAAAAGAAATTTCGTCCTCAAAATTGTGTCCACTATCTGTCCACAAATAGTCATGCGTGTTGTTTTCTCATGTCTCTCTCACTAGAAACTTTTTCAAAATTAATTCCAATCACACTTATTATCGTAATTCTTATCCTAAAAGAATAATCACTAACACATCAAAATTTATCTCCATGCAAGGGAATAGCAGTAGAACATATAATTTTAGCATTAGCATATAAATAAGTAAAGCTGAAATCAAATAGTACATAATTATTCCTTTCAAAAGTTAAGAACGTACTGGCAACTACATCTGAAGTCTCTGCTACTTCCCCTCGATGCATGGTGTTCCATCTTTCTAGTGTATTCCTGTGCTCAGGTTGGTCCATTGTGCTAGGATTACCCGAAGTGTTGTCTCTACTTCTGCCTCTGCCTCTACTGACTATTAATGAGCCTCTAAAATCATAACCCTGGACTGATTCCTTTGGTGTAGTATGTGGCATAAATCGACGTGCGCTTGTACAATCTCGGGTGTAATGCCCGATTCCACCACAATTGAAGCAGGCTCTAGTAACTTTATAGCAAATACCCCCATGTAACTTGCCACATGCCTCACAGAAACGGATAGGGTAGGAACTTCGAATTCTTTGTGTGACACCCCTTACCCGTCTACAGTGTAGCTGAGCAAGATACGCCACACAGTGTGCCGAAGCACCAAATCATATTTCAATTCAATTTACCTTTTTTTTTCCTCATTTATTTACAATTTTTGATTAATCTGAATTTTTCTCAAATTTTATAGAAAATTCGGCAGAGTGCCAGCTGTAAATTGGAAAAACAGTTCTTCTGAATCTGTTAAAAATACTTCCAATATAATCATAATTTCAATCTCAGTCAACCACCAACATATTTTCAACAATTTCTCAAATTACTTCAGTATCTCAAAATTCAATTCATTTCATATCACACTCAATTCAATGAGAAATGCTCACATTTAATACTGAACATAGTTCATAGATAATTACATTAAAAATATAATTACATGAGTTTATAATATACATTACAGAAGTTTACAAAATACAAAATACCGAAATACCAAAAGTGGCCTAATGTCCTACCAAATGCACTGCAAATGTGAGGTGACTCTGGACTCAATATGCAGCTCTGAAAGTTCACCCGGTCTGATGTCTGCTAGGCTCCCCAGCAATGTCTCTAGTACCTGCGCGTGGCAAAAGCGACACGCTAAGCAATTCTGCTTAGTAGTGACAATATAAAATAAAATAACTAAAATAAAGTAAATATGCAGAATGTATGTTTACATCTTTGGTAGACTTAATTTCTGATATTTATTGCAGTATTACTCGATTAAAATTTGGTAAGATTTATTATCATTGCCTGAGTAACCCATGCTAGTTGACTGGACTGGATAAACGGGTAAACTGGCACTGGGTACAAAGTACCACAGACCATCACACCATCGGTCACATTGTGTCTCCAGCTAATAAGCTGTAATAGTCATCAAGGATAAAATTCAAATATAATAACTCAATTAACATAGCCAAAGGCTATTTTATCACAGAATGGCACGTGAGGCCATAAAACATAGAATGGCATGAAGCCATATGCAGTACTGCTAACAGAACCTTATTGGTATGCCAACCTATCCAAACCAATCTTGCTAGGTGTACTAGGGCATGTTACACTTTTAAATTGTACAATTCTAGAAATTTAAGTTTAGGTGTTACTATTCATTTCATTAGTCAACTAAAATGTGGACTTTTGCATAGGAAATAGGTACATTGATTCTAATACTCCCAACATACCACATTTTGCATTCTAAAATTGTTGGTATTGGTTGCCAATACCATTTCCAAGCTTAATGTTAATTGTTCAAAATTTTTTAGATTTCAAGCTTTGTGTTTACTGTTCGATTAGTTATTTTTGCAGTGGAAATTTGGCAAGATTGTCAACATGAAAGTTGTTCGTTATTGTATCTAGTTACATTTCTTTTTTTGAATCACTCCATTTGGAGTTTTGTAGCTCAAGTTATAGCCTAAACACCATAACTGGCCAGATTGCCAACTTTCCAGATTTTTCTAAACTGACCAAATCTACAGTGTTTGGGGTTGTGACTGCAGGTCACCTTTTGAGAATGTTATGGTCAAAATTTAGGTTAGGTTTCTTCATGAAAGTTGTAGATATATGTCTCAGATATTTGCTGGTAAAATTTTAGGTCAATTGGACCTTTCTATACTGAGTTATAACCAAATGACTAAACACTGTTTATTTGGTCATTTTACCCAGGCAGATTGCAGGTCACCCGGATTAGGGCAATTTTTAGGTCAACTTAGTTTGGTTTTCTGCGCAGGATTTCTTCACCAAAGTTGTGCCATTATGTGTCTAGTTTCATGTCTAATTTGCTTGAATCAATTAAACCTACACAACTGCAGTTATTGCTGCCCAAACCTGCTGGACTAATACTCAGCCCTGCAGGTTAGCCAAGGCAGCAACACTAACTGCAATTCACACTAATCAAACCACTTCATTTCTTGTTTACACATAACCAAATGGTCACTAATTGACCATTAAAACTTACTTTCACCATTACATGATCAAAGTCTCCATTTCATACCCAAACCCTAACCCTAACATTTCAAATCATGCACTTAACTTGCATTTCATCATTTCACTTAAGAGACTAATGTTAAGGCAGCCATACTACCATTTCTAGTTCCATGAAATCCTCAAAACCTCACCATATCCAAGGCAGCCGAAAATTGTGGGATGGCATACACATAATATTTATTCCATTTCCTTGTAAATTTTGCATTCATTTCACTCCCTTAACATGAATTAGAAAAGAAAACTCAAGTTTAGTCACTAACCTCTAATGGAGTGAGTTTCAACCTTGCAAGAGTTCCTCCTTTCTACTTCTTTTTGTTATCTTTAGCTTGCCCAAGATGTATGAATAATTTTTTGTGAAGACAAGGATAGGTTTTATGGTGAGATTGAACAAAAATGGTGGAAGCTCTTGAAGAAGTTTCGGCCACCATGAAAGAAGAAGAAGGTGAAATGTTTTTTTTTTCTTTTTCTACCCATTAAGTCTTTTTAAACAAATTAGTGCCATGTGTCAATATTTGATTGGGTGGGAGGATTATAATGACATCATTATGATGTCATAATTCCAATTTCTCTCATTTTCTATCCTTTTCTTGTCTATTTAATTTCAATTAAATTTTTAACAATATTTATTCACATTTTGTGTCATAATAATTATTTGCTTAACTGGACAAGTCGGCCAAAAATCACCTCTGAAGGCGAAATGACCAAAATGCCCTCCGTTTGGCTTAACAGACCAAAATTGTCTGTACCGATAGAAAATTTTTTCTAAGCATTTTCTTGGCATTCTAATGCCATAGAAACCTCAATGACCCTTCTCTGGGGTCCCAAAAATTATTTTATAAATTTTCCCCTGGGTCTAGGGCTCCTAGTTTCATGGACCGCAATTTCCCACTAGGTTACCCATCGCTAGGGCATCGGCTCATTTAACTTAGTTGTATTTGATTTCCAAAATTTTTCCTAAATTTTTCTTATTAACATTTGAGTTAATTTTGGTTTCTCACTTTAATTTAAATATTTTTCCAAACGTTCTAGCTGTCCGGACTGACACCGGTCACCGGAACAGTAGAATGTACGAAATTGCTACAGGGAGGGTGTTACAACTCTTCCCCTCTAATTTAAATTTCGTCCTCGAAATTTACCTGATGCAAACAATTGAGAGAACTGTTGCCTCATCGTCTCTTCACTTTCCCAAGTTGCCTCCTCGGTGTTGTGGTGCCTCCAAAGCACTTTCACCAATGGAATTTGCTTATTCCTCTTTCACTTCCCTAGCCAGGATCCGTATGGGTTCTTCTTCATATGTCTAATCTGGTTGTACTTCAATTTCTTCCATGGAGATGCCATGTGAAGGGTCTTAGCGATATCTTCTTAGCATAGAAACATGGAATACATTATGGATTTTATCCAGTTCTGGTGGTAAAGCTAGCCTGTAGGCTACTAGACCCACACGTTCAATGACTTCATATGGGCCAATAAACCTAGGGCTTAACTTACCCTTTCTTCCAAACCTCAGTACTTTCTTCCATGGTGAGACTTTGAGAAATACTTTGTCGCCAACTGCATACTCTATCTCTTTCCTCTTCAAGTCGGCATAAGATTTCTGTCTATCTGAGGCAACCTTCAAGTTAGCTTTGATTATCTTCACTTTCTCCTCAGTCTGTTTCACCAGGTTTGGTCCTACCAGCTTATCTTCACCCAATTCAGTCCAACATACTGGGGTTCTACACTTTCTTCCATACAGTGCTTCATACGGGGCCATTTGAATGCTAGTTTAGTAGCTATTATCATATGCAAATTCTGCCAGTGGGAGATATCTATCCCAACTCCCCTCAAACTCAATGACACAACTCCTCAGCATATCCTCCAGGATCTATCACATAATTCACATTGTTACTATCATTTCAATTTGTAAATTGTGACAATTCAATTAGGTTTTAGATTTACCTGGATTACTCATTCTGACTGTCTATCCGTCTGAGGATGAAAAGCCATGCTAAAACGGAGTTGTGTGCCCAAGGCTTCTTGCAACTTCTTCCAAAATCTCGATGAAAATCTCGATGCAAACCTTGGGTCTCGATCAGATATGATGGAAAGTGGGATTCCATGCAGTCTAACTATCTCACTGATATACAATTCTGCTAACTTCTCCAGTGAGTAGTCAATCGTAACTGGCAGGAAATGTGCTGACTTTGTCAATCTGTCCACTATCACCCATACTGCAGCATGTTTCTTCTGGGTGAGAGGTAGACCACTAACAAAATCTATAGTGACCCGGTCCCATTTCCATTCAGGTATGCTTATAGGCTGTAGCAATCCTGATGGAACTTGATGTTCTGCTTTAACTTGCTGACATGTCAAACACTTAGTAACATAGTCAGCTATATCCTTTTTCATACCAGACCACCAATAATAAGGCTTCAAATCATTATACATTTTTGTGCTTCCCGGGTGCATAGCATAAACACTAGTGTGTGCTTCTTTCAGAATACTAGTCTTCAGTTTCCCATCATCTGGTACACACACTCTTCCTCTATAGTACAGACACCCATCTGCTTTCATCTCATAATCCGTTTCTTTCCCCTCTGGAATTTTTCCCACAATAGCCATTAATTTTTCATCTGCTTTCTGCCCATCTTGTATCTGCTGTAGCAGGTTTGGCCTCACTTGTAACTCAGCCAATATAGCTCCATATTGAGCTAAGGACAGACGGACAGTTAGTGATCTTAAAGCTGTGATGGACTTCCTACTCAAGGCATCAGCAACTACATTTGCCTTCCCAGGATGATAATCTATCACACAATCATAGTCCTTTAGGAACTCAATCCATCGCCTCTGTCTAAGATTGAGCTCCTTCTGGGTTGGCAAATATTTTAGACTTTTGTGGTCTGTATAGATATAACATTTTTCACCATACAAATAATGCCTCCATATCTTCAATGCGAAGATAATTGCTGCTAACTCCAAGTTATGAGTAGGGTAATTCTATTCATGTGGCCTTAATTGCTTGGAAGTATAGGCGACCACTTTCCCCCCTTGCATCAATACACACACTAACCCATTATGCAAGGCATCACTATAGACCACAAAGTCTTTTCTCGACACTGGTTGTGTTAACACTAGTGCTTCTGTCAATACAGCCTTTAGCCTCTCAAAACTGGCTTGGCACTTGTCGTTCCAGCCAAATTTCACATTCTTGTGCAACAACTTGGTCATTGGAGCAGCTATAAGAGAGAACCCCTTCACAAATCTTCTGTAATACTCAGCTAGCCCTAAGAAACTTCTGACCTCAGTTGTATTTCTGGGAGGCTTCCATTCCATCACTGCTTCTATCTTTTTGGGATCCACTCTAATCCCCTCTGCTGATACTATGTGTCCAAGGAAGGAGATTTCACTCATCCAAAAGTCACACTTGGACAGCTTAGCATACAGCTTCTTTTCTCGCAGGGTTTGCAGAACAATCCTCAAATGTTCATCATGTTCTTCCCTGGTCTTGGAATACACCAGAATATCATCAATAAAGACCACTACAAACCAATCTAAATATGGATGGAAGATATGGTTCATAAGATCCATAAATACTGCTGGTGCATTTATTAACCCAAACGGCATTACTAGGAATTCATAGTGTCCATACTGAGTTCTGAATGCAGTTTTTGACACATCTGCATCCTTTACCCTTAACTGATGATACCCTGATCTGAGATCAATTTTTGAAAATACACCGGCTCCCTTTAATTGATCGAATAGATCGTCAATTCTGGGCAATAGATATTTATTCTTCACAGTTACTTTGTTCAACTGCCGGTAATCAATACATAATCTCATGGTTCCATCCTTCTTCTTCACAAACAGCGTCGGAGCTCCCCATGTTGACACACTAGGGCGTATGAACCCCTTATCAAGTAACTCCTGTAACTGAATTTTCAACTTTCTCAATTCAGTGGGTGTCATCCTGTAAGGAGCAATAGAAATTGGTGCTGTACCCGGCATTACCTCAATAGTAAACTCGACTTTTCTTTCTGGTGGTAAACTAGGCAATTCTTCAGGAAATACATATGGGAAGTCTCTTACTGTGGGTATATCATACAGATTTGGCTTAGCCTGCCTAGTATCAACCACGTGTGCTAGGTAAGCTTCACAGCCTTTTCTCATCAATCTTTTTGCAACTGTGGCTGAGATAACATTAGACAGGAAATATGTCCTTTCACCCACAACAGTAATCTCATTACCCTCAGAAGTTTTTAGAGAAATCCTCTTCAATTTGTAATCAATTATTGCCTGATGACGTGACAACCAGTCCATTCCCAAAATCACGTCAAACTCGTGGAAGGGCAATTCAATTAGGTCTGCCGAGAATTCATACCCCTGAATCCTCAACGGGCAACCTTTATACACTTTATTCACTACCACACTGTGACCTAGTGGATTTGTGACCAGAATATCTTGATCACTCTCCTCTACTGAAACTCCCCTTTGTGCGGGTAGTTTGATATAGATGTATGAATGAGTGGATCCTGGATCCACTAATGCATGCACATAAGTGTTGTAGAGGGAGAACGTACCCCTGATAATATATGGGGCATCTTGTTCCTCCTGAGCTCTTATGACATAGGCTCTGGCAGGTACTTTGGCCTCTGGCCTCTCAGCTGACTCAGATGCGAGCCTCAGTGATGGACCAGCTGCCTCAGATTTACCTGGCTTCCTACCCCTTTGTGGTGCAAGAGCAGGTCTGTCTGCTTGTGTTGGGGCAATAGTAGTAGTCCTCTTCGGACAATTTTTGATCTGATATTCTGTAGATCCACATCGTAAGCATGCACCAGTCATTGGCCAACAGTCTCCCTTGTGCCACTGCTGGCAGTATGGACAGGCAAAAGATGCTGAGGCTGGTCTCCTAAACACCGTCCCTAGAGAGCTGCCCACTGATCGTGTGGACTGGCCTCTCCTAGGTAGGGGTGTGCAGTTTTCGGTTTAAACCGAAAAACCGAATCGAACCGAACCGATTAATTCGGTTCAATCAGTTCGGTTTTAAAATTTAATCGGTTCGGTTCGGTTTATAATTTTGATAATTTCGGTTAATCGGTTCGGTTCGGTTATTTTCATAAAAAAATCAAAAAAATCGAATCGAACCAAAATTATTAATATATATAGGAAATAAAAAAAATCGAATCAAATTGAATCGAACCGAACCGAAATCAAAGAAAACCGAACCGAACCTAAAGATTTTTGAGTTTTGATTTCTAATTTTTTTTGTTTTTATGTTTTTATTATTTAGATTTAATGTTAAAAATATGAAATTTTATAAATTTCGGTTTGATCGGTTTAAAATCGAACCGAATTTATCGGTTCGATTTGGTTCGATTTTCTCTTATCAATCGGTTCGGTTCAGTTTTTAAAATTTTCGATTTTCGGTTTTCGGTTTTATCGGTTCGGTTCGGTTCAGAACCGAACCGATCGTTTGCACACCCCTACTCCTAGGTGTGAACTGTGGTCTGGGCCCCTGGGACTAACCCTGACCTTGTGGTTATCCTGAACCCTGAGCAGAAGGACACTTACTCTTCTTACTGGGAGCAGAGAATGAACTGGACTGACCTGGACCCCTCTTCTGCTGTCTTTCCCTTCTAGTTTTCTCATTTATTCAGACCCTTTCTACTTTCATTGCAGCATCAACTAGCTTAGCAAAATCTGTAATCTCCAATGTTGTTATCATGACTTTGATATTGTCATTGAGCCCTTCTTCGAACCTTCTGCACCTCTCTGCCTCTATAGGGACTATCTCCCTCTCATACCAGCTCAGTCTGATGAATTCTCACTCATACTCTACCACTGATAGTTGCCTCTGTCTCAGACTGATAAATTCTCTTTTTCTCTCTTTTAAGTACACTTTACAAACATACTTCTTCTTAAACTTTGTGAGGAAGAAATCCCAAGTGATTTGATCCGGTTGCACCTCACTGGTTACTGTGTCCCACCACTGGTATGCATCATCCTGAAGTAAGGACACAGACACTCCAGGTTCTGCTTGGGGGTGCAATGAAGCTATTTCAATACTCTGATTGTTCTATCCAGCCAATTTTCTACTGTCATGGGATCATCTTCCTTCTTCCCAAAGAAATCCACAGCCCCATGTTTTCGCAGTTTCTCCAGATGGGACTTCTGTGGCACTTGTAACACCCTTATGTTCGGTAGTGCGTTCTACTGTTCCTGTGACCAGTGTTGTCCGAACAGCTAGGATGCCTAAAATTACACTTAGATATTGATGAGGAGACATAAAATAATGAAATATAGGAAAAGAAAATACAAGAAAAATAAAGGAAAAATAGTAGCAATAAAATGTAACCAAGTTAAACAAGCAGAGAACCCTAGCGATGGGTGACCGCACCAGAAAGTTGCGGCGTGGACCGTTGACTAGCCCTGGACCACGAGGAACCCTGGAAAATATTTTTAGGACTTAAATAAATGTCTATTGAAGTATAAATATCATTAGAAATATCAAAGAAAAATTAAATAATTAGTACAAAGAAAAACGAAAAATTGAGAAATAGACAAAAATTGGTGTTACCGAAAAATCGAGAATGCAACCCGAACAGGGGCATTGTGGTCATTTGACACCTCGAGTTGTCTTTTGACCTAAATGTCCATTAAAAATAAATGATATTACACTTAGAAAATGTCATGAAAAATTAAATTAGTGGTACATAGTTTAAATAGCAAAAGATAGGAGTTAAATGTGGGAATTTGAAAACTTTAGAATAAAGAAACGTTAAAATGGGTGATAGTGCTCCACTAACTCCATTAAGTGGACCATTAACCTTCATTTGGACAGAAAACTTCATCTTCTTCAACCTTGCCAAAAACCAGCTGAAATTTCCCTTGAAAGAATCCTCCATGGCCGTCCATGGCCAAGCTCCATTCTCCCATGATCCAAGCCAATTTCCTTATATTTTCCTTCACTAAAGTTGTTCTACACAACTTAGGCAGTAGATAGGCAGCAAGAAAATCAAGTTTTGGTGAGGTTTTGAAGAATTTCAAAAGTAGTAAGTATGTATTTTTAATTCTTGTTTCATTAAACTTTGAATGGGTGTTATGGGTAGTTGAATTATGAAAGGATTTTTGAAGTTTGATAAGTTAAGGGAGAGGTACATTTTTGGCAGCCATGAAACTTCAATAAGAGCAGTTTATCCTTGTCTGTAAATGGTAGATTAAAGTGTTGATATAAGTATTTATGTGTGTAGGAATAAATTGGATAATGTATACTAAATGTATGTGTGATAGTACACTTGATTTTGGAAGCTTGAAAACTAATTGAAGGAGATGTACAATCGGCAACTTTGAGTGTAGACCAAAATGTGTTGTTTCATGGTTTGGTTTATGGAATTATATTGTTGAATTATGGTGCTTGTTATTGTAACACCCCTCACCCGACTATAGTGTAGCCGAGCAAGGCGTGCTACAATCGGTGCTGGAGCACCCTATCTTATCTTACTTTATTCCTTTCATATTTTGATCTCGTTATATTTTAATATTAATTATTTTTTTTGACGGAGAAACCAGCGGAGTTTCCCCTATTATTACCAGTTGACGTATTTTACTATTTACCTGTTTGAAAGTTTCAATAATATTTTACAAATAAAATCTCATCAATTATTTTCATAACTATCTCATAATTCATATCTCATTCATATATCTCAATTTCATATTCATTTCCATGCATTATCTATATATTTCAATTCTGTCTTCGAATCCATACAATCTCATTCATGCTCAAATCACATAAGTAAAATTTTCAAATTTCTTTAATTTACATAATTTCATAATTTACATGATATATAAATTAAGTACATATGAAAAAGCTAATTTATTAAATTACATTACATTTCTATTAATTACCTGCTCATACTCTACATTATAATACAATATCTAGCATTTTATACTAAATACAAAATATGATCTATATGGGCCCTATCTACATGCATTGTTGAGGAGGTGACAACCTTGAATACTCCAGCCACTTCTGCAGATCTGGACTCCAAAAATCTTAGTCAAAGTACCTGCGCGAGGAAATAAATCCATCGCGCTAAACATTGCTGCTTAGTGGTGCAATAATAGAACAAGAAAATAAAATATACAAACAAAGAAAGAACGAAGTATAATTTGAATATTTAAGAATCAATTTAATTTAATACAATGTGTCTAATATTAATTATCTTTTGTTCTCATTTGTTTCGCTTTGGAAGCGTTTAATTCCGAAATTCACAGTGATAATGTACAACATACAGAATAAATAAAAATACTCAGTTTATATTTATATGGCAATAGAAGGTACATTTAAAATATTTAGTTAAGTTATACCTATTTTTGCAACTCTTTTATCATTTTACTTAACAATTTTTATGTGGTTCGGATCATTTCATAATTGTAACTAATTCTTTTGAAGTCTTATTAATTCATTTATTTGATTTCTAATATTTTTAATTACTAATAGTCTTATTTTATTTCAATAAATTACACTGCCCAAGTAACCTATGACAGGCTGACTAAACTGGATAATAGGTCGTTGGCACAGGACACCGCGGTGCCTCGGGCCGTCATACCATGAGACGCAGAACGTCAACCACGTATGCAGTCAGTATGGCTAAAAAGCCATGATAACACATAATCGGGCATAAAAGCCATGAATGTTGGCATAAAGCCATGAATACGGGCATAAAGCCATGAATACGGGCATAAAGCCTTAAATACGGGCATAAAGCCTTTCGCAGTACTGCTAAAATAATACCCTATTGGCATGCCAATCTATCCAATCTGACACACGTGTCTAGGCAATACAAGGGCACATAATATCATTAAATATTAATATATTGTGTTTTATGAATTCATTATTTCATGAGAAATTTCAATTATAATTCATACATTCATTTGATCATTTATATGATCACAATTCACATCAATTATCCTTTTATACCATTGTACTCAAAATACTTCTCCTTTCTATAATAATGAGAACTAATGTCTCATTCATACATTAATATAGTTCATTTATTCATTCATTATGTTATTCATATTGATCACAATTCTAAACAATGGTTCACATGTACCATTGTATTCAAAACATTTTTCCTTTCTCATTTATACATTTAAGAATCTACTTATGTAGTCACAAATTTTATATTTCAAGTTGAGTTATTAATATTTTATGAATTCCATTTGTGATTGGCATATAAGCCCTAACTATCTATTCACATCAATTAGGTGACTTATTTTTCATGTTTCAAGTAATCCATGAATATTTCATGGATTTCAAATTTATGGCCTTAATTTCTTTTTTTTTTTTTTAACAATTTTGACTAAGATGCATAGTCCACATTTGTCATACAATTCTAAGCATTTAAGCTTAGAATTGGTTCTAGGTCTTCATCTTAGTTTGTTACTCATTTTGATTACTATTCACCTTACTAGTCAACCAAAATGTTGACTTTTTCATACTTAAGGGATATGTTAATTCTAATTACACAAAGATCCCACATTTTGAGTTTTACATTTGCTAGTATTAATTGCCAATTGCAATTTAAAGTCCCCTAGATGCATTTCTAATTTCAAATTTTGAATTTCAAGTTTTGGTGTCACTATTCACCTCATTGGTCAACAAAAATGTTGACTGTTGGATAGAAAATAGGTATATTGGTTTTGACACTCCCAACATACCACATTTTGCATTTAAAATTTGTTGGAATTAACTCCTAAATCCATTTCCAAACCTAAAACCTAGAGAGCAGAATTTTCAGTTTTTGTGACCCAACTTTACTGTTTCATTGGGCCCTATTGCAGTGGGAATTTGAGGAAATGATAAACATGAAAGTTGTTCCTTATTTTGTCTAGTTGAATTTCTTTTTTTGAATCACTCCATTTGGAGTTTTTTAGCTCAAGTTATGGCCAAAATAAGTTTACTGTTCACGTGTACTGTTCATGCTGCACTTTTGGGTTTTGGCAGATTTTGGTCCAACTTTGGTCAGTAATTTGATCAAGTTAAGTTCATAATTTGGTCTAACCTTCTTCATATGAAATGTTCTACCATACCTTAGGTTTCCATCGGTACAAGAATCGCCTAAATCCGAGTTTTCTAGAGAGAGTTATAGTCCTCCAAACATTACTGCTCAAATAAAAATCTGTAGAGTTGTAGGTTTGATAACTCAACTTTGCCCAATAATTTGAATGGGTTAATGGCATAATTTGGGGTGATGTTCTTCATGAAAGTTGTTTGTCTATATCCTATCTTGTTGCTGTAAAAATTTCAGGTCAATTTGACCATTCTACAGTGAGTTATGGCCAAATGAACAGTTCATTTGGTCATTCTACAGGGGCTGTTTGCAGGGTATCCAGATTGGGGCCAACTTTTGGTCCTCTTGCTTTGGTCTTTTGGGCATGGTTTCTTCAGCAAAAATGTGCCATTATAAGCCTAGTTTCATGTCCAATTGGCCAAACACCAATTGAACCTACACAGCCAAAGTTATGGCAGTCCAATTGGACTGAAATCTCAGCCACCATGCTGCTGTCTTTAGGCAGCCTACCATTCCACTTTTCCATGCCATTTTTCAGTCCAATTTATGGTCAACATACCTCAAATGGTCACTAATTGACCATTAGAATGTTCTTTAACCATTTCATAAGCCAAGTCAAATTTTCATTCCTAAACCCTAGCTAAATTTCAAAGTTTTTCACAATTTCCCTAATTTACTCTTTCATTCTCTATATATATATATATATATATATATATATATATGTATACACTTTAAACCTAAGCTCTAGTTCACTCTAAGTCCATCAAACACTCCATTTCTATTCCTTCAATAGGGCTGCCGAAATTCAAGGAGTACATATACATAAATTTCATTCATTTAATTCACAATTCCTTACTTATTTTAAGTCCTTAATATGGAATAAAAGAAGTATAAGTATAAATAGGCACTAACCTTTTTGAAACCAACCTTGAGCTTGTTATTCTTCAAGATTTCCCCTAGAATCATAATAATCATAATCAATTATAACTTCACTTTCCTAAATTAAATATCCAATAAAAATTCAACAGCATTTCCCCTTAAATTGGACTAAACTCCTATCATAAATCTTAAATCCACAACCACCCATTAATACCCAATCTGGCAGCTTGTGCATTCAAATTTATATATAATGATCTAACCGTTAGATAAATCCCAAATTTTAACCATATATTCAAGACATCCCTATACAATATCAGTAAAAATTTTAGCATCAAATAATCTCTATATCATGAGATATCAAAACATTCATTCAACCCTTCAAAATCTGAATTGTTGCAGAAATCAGTCTTACTCAGACAGCTCATGCAAAACAATTTATATCTCATAAACCACAAGTCTAAAATTCACCAAATTTTAACCCAGCAGCCTCAACATCCCAAATATCATTTGTACCAAATTTCATAATTTTATAAGCATCCTAACTATTTATTTTTCTCAAATTTCAGTAGCCAAAATTCAGAATTCAACCTACAGACAGCCTGTGTTCAACAATATATTTCTCCAAATCCAACCGTTGAACAATCACCAAATTTTAACCATAACTTCCACACATACATACCTCAAACATATCCAAAATCCAGCCATAGATGTTGAGCCAAACTCACCTAGACGGAAGAGAAACATGCTGCCCTGCTGAACCCCTTTTTCTACTACTGTTCATCTCCTTCTCCTTCTTCCTTTCTTTCTTTCTTTTCCTTTTCTCTCTCTTTCTCTCTTATTCCAGCCCGTATGAAGAAGGAAACTGCTGGTTTCCTTTGTTTTTTATCTCATTTTAAGTCATTTTTATCTCTTTTTATTGGTTTGTCAAATGGTGATTGGAGGGGGCTTTTAAATGACATCATCATATGTCATAATTAAGCATTTTCCTTCATTTTCTTTTCTTCTTTTCTCAACTCATTTTCAATTTAATTTTTTAGCAATATTTATTCATATTTTAGATCATTATAATTATTTACTTAACTAGACAAGTCGGCCAAAAATCACCTCTGAAGGCGAAATGACCAAAATGCCCTCCATTTGGCTTAACGGGTCAAAATTGTCTGTACCGATTGAAAAATTTTTCTAATTATTTTCTTGGCATTCTAATGCCATAGGAACCTCAATGACCCTTCTCTGGAGTCCCAAAAATTATTTTATGAAATTTTTCCCGGGTCTAGGGCTCCTAGTTGCGAGAACCGCAACTTTCCTCTGGGTTACCCCTCGCTAGGGCACCGGCTCGTTTAACTTGGTTGTATTTTATTTCTAAAATTTTTACTAAATTTTTCCTTGTCAATATTTGAGTTATTTATGGTTTCTCACTTAAGTTTAAATATTTTTCCGAACGTTCTAGCTGTCCGGACCGACACCGGTCACCGGAACAGTAGAATGTACGGAATTGCTACGGGGAGGGTGTTACAGTTATGGCAGCATAAATATGTGTATAAAGGTTTGAATTTGGACATGTAAATGAGCTATGTCATGTGGTTAAATTGTTTGTAATTGGACTTGGAAAATTTTGTACTATAATGTGCATATTGAGAATGGTTATAACTTCCAAAATGACCAAAAATGAGTTGCTAAATGTGTTTATGTTATGGTACAAACCAGAAATGACATGGAAGAGTGACTTGGTAAGCATAGGATATGTAATTGGTAAAGGGTGAACAATGTACAATAGAGCAGTGTGTGTTTTGGGCTTAGAACCTTAAGTGTGTGACTCCAATTGGTATGAGACCAATTGGAGGTGAAACTAGGCACAAAATGTGCCAACTTTCATGAAGGAAGCTTATCAAAATTCTGCTTAGAAGGTGACTTGAAAAATGACCAAATTCGGATTAGTGCTTTAAAAACCTAAAAATTAACCATTTGGGCATCAGTTAGTGTTTTGGCCATAACTCAAACAGATCCAATTGACCTGAAATTTTTACTATTAATAGTTAAGACATATATCTACAATTCTTATGAAGACACCAACACTCAGAAATGGCCAGAACCAAGCCAAATAGCTTGCACAAGTTCAGGTCCAAAAACTGGCCGAACCAAAAGTGACCTAAAAATGACCTAAACCTACCATTTTGGTACATTCTATCCAGCATTGGTAAATTGACCATAACTTGGTCTACACAACTCAGAATGACCTGAAATTTTGCTCTGCGTGCAATAAGACATAGACCTACAAGTTTTTAGTTTTGATCGAAACCCGAAAACCGAGGGAACTAGGTCATCCTGCTAGGTCAAATTAGTATATTAGAATCGAGAAATTGCAATAAAATACAATATACATGGAAATGAATTTGGTAACATGTACCAATACTAAAAGGCTACAAATGTGACACATTGCTAACATTAAGACCTAATTCACCTAGACTGTATTGAGGGTCAACATCTTAGGTTGACTAAGAAAATAATAGAATTCAATAAATTAAATATTAAGCCTTATTGTTAGAGACAGTTTAAATGAGTACTGAAACACTTCAAATTGTGTGTTTCAGTTAGCAAAGACTCAGGGAAAGGTCAGGAAATACTGAGTCAGAGCCAAGAGATAGTTATCAGAGATTTGTGCACAACAGTTATTTCTCTTGAAATTTTCAATTGAAATAAATTATGACTATTTGTATATTATTGTTTTAAATTGTGAAAAATTGTTTGATTGATATTTGATGGATACTTATTGATTGAAAAGCATTGTAAATGGTTTGAAACCACAACTATCATGTATATTGATTGAATACCTCGCTAGCTTGTCTAGTGGGATGAATTGAATTCCCTCTCTGGCTGAAGTGTTGAGGTGTGTGCCTGTTGAGGATGAATAGAATGAGTACTCATATTATTGCTAGCTAGCTATGTTATTCCTCATTAGCCATCGGCTTTTGGGATGAATTGAATTCCTCACTAGCCATCGGCTTTTGGGATGAATTGGACTTTGGAACATGATTAAACTGTGTGTATGATTTATTGATATTCATTGTGATATTGTGAAATGGAGTTTAAATTCTTATTAACATTCACCGTCTTTGAATTTAACTATGTTTTAAGTATCCACTATTTATTTGACTTATGATTTGTGATTTAAAGTTGTATTTGGTTAATGTTGTGCACCACTGAGACATTGGCTCAGCGATAGCTTTTCATTCTTTGTCGCGCAGTAGACAGATGACGAGCAGACTAGGCTGCTAGTACTACACTGAGAGATCATCGGGTATATTGAGTATACCATATTTTGCATTTTGTATTATAATGTATGTTCACTGTATGTATATAGTGTTCTTAGTTTTGAGCAGTTGTAAATTAAAATTGTACATTAAAGTTGTAAACTAAATTTATAAATTATTTTGGCTTGTAAATATTGTAATATCTTTTATCTCAGCTTTTGAAAATACTGAAAAATTATTGTGGATTTGAGTTGACAATGTTGAGAAACATATTGTGTTGATTAAATGTTGGAGTTTGAGATTGAGAAATATATTTGAAGTGCTTTTTACAGGTTTTTGAAGAACTGTTTTATTCAAAATACAGATGGCACTCCGCCAAAATTTTCATAGAAATTATTAATTCTTCAAATGTGTTAGCTGTTTCACTTCAGTTCAAAAAAAATTTTTTAACACCTGTAAATAGTGCTCACCACTGTAAAAAGAAATAAGAAAAGTTTTAAAATCCCTTGTAGTGTATTTAATGGGTTATCAGTAGACGAAGTTGGTAATTCATTAGGCATACTACGGGATCATGTTATGCCTTACAAAGGGGTAGGGTGTGACATGTTTTAGTGGTATCAGAGCTAGTTTTTAAATTCTGTTTTCACCTGTAATTTGAATATTCTTTCTTCATAGTACAACTGCTCAATGTCATTGTTTGATACATACAGTACATTACATTTAAATATGCATTAATGGGAGGAAATCTCCTTGTGTTATTTGTTTAGGAGGTCTAAGATCCTTGCATTGACTATGGAAGTGGGTGATCGTTCAGTCGATCAATCTATAGAGGCTGAGGTACAATGGGATGCCCCAGCTCTACACAATGTCAGTGGATTAGCAAAGACCCTCAAGACTGCAGTAGTTTTCGCTTCGCTCGTGCCAGATGGCTGCAATGTTTCAACAGATGGCTGATAATATGCCTACTCAAGTCCCACTACAGACACCAGTGGTACAACCACAGTCTTCTGCTAGGCAGTATGACAAATTAATGAAATATGGGGCTACAAAGTTCAAGGGGACAGTAGATCCTCTAGAGGCAGAACAGTGGTTAGAGAGAATGGATAGGGTGTTCAAGAAGCTACATTGTACAGAGGAGCTCAGGTTTGAATATTCAGTATCTCTGCTACAAGGAGATGCATATGATTGGTGGAAAACCATTCCCCATAGTTTGATAGAACCTTCAGTGCTAACATGGAATGATTTTCTGCGGGAGTTCAAACAAAAATATGTCCCTGATGCTTATGTGGACCAGAAGTTGCAAGAGTTCCTAAGTCTGAAACAGGGGAGTAGATCAGTGGCTGAATATGAAAGGGAATTTTCCCGCCTGAGCCATTATGCAGTAAGTCTACTTTCTACCAGTAGGGAGAGATGTAAGAGGTTTGAAACCTACTTGAAGCCCAGTATTAGATTACAAGTGGTCAGATTCAAACATACTAACTTTTCTGAGCTTATTTCTCAAGCACTAGAATTAGAAAGAATTGAGTCAGAAGCGGCCCCAGAGAAAAAGAAATCTGAGAAGACAGAGAAAGAGGGGAAGTCAGTAGATCAGAGTTCCAGTGGTCCTACTGGAAAGAGGAAGAACCATGGGGGACACAGCAGAGGTGGTAAGAAGTCTGGTAGGGGAAGATATTCAGAACAGAAACCTCCTCTATCTGGTCAGCAGAGTACCAGAAGTTCCTACCCTCCCCGCCAATGTGAAACTTGTGGAAGAAATCATGGTGGGGTGTGCTACAAGGCCATAGGAGCCTGTTATAACTGTGGAGGCACAGGACACTTTGCCAAGGACTGCACCAGTGCCCGTAGAGTTGGGCCACCTCCTACTACTGCTGAAGGGTCAATTTAGAGTCCTGTCACCAGAGGTTCACAACCATCTAGCAGAGGTAGAGGCAGAGGTAGAGGTAACCCAACAGGCAGCCAGGGCACAGTGAATCAATCAGAGCAAGGTAGTGCTCCAGTCAGAGTCTATGCAATGAGACAGAGAGAAGAGGCCGAGACATCTGATGTTGTGGCTGGTACCTTCTCAACTTTTAATCAAGATGTGTTTGTGTTATTTGATCCGGGTTCTACCCATTCTTATGTGAGTGCTAGCATCATTGATTGCATTGCTGTTCCATGTACAAAAATGGACTTTGAGGTGCTAGTAACAAGTCCGCTAGGACAAGAGGTCAGGGTTAATAGAATGTATAGAGATTGTCCTTTGGTGATCCAAGGACATACTTTTCTGTCTGATCTCATTGAAATGCACTTCAGAGATTATGATATCATCTTGGCATGGATTGGTTAGCCAGGCATCATGCCATGATTGACTGTAGACTGAAGATAGTCACTTTTGGTCTCCCTCAGTACAATGAAGTGTTAATACATGAGGAGAGGCAATTATTGCCATCAAATGTCATTTTGGCTGCACTAGCTAGAAAAATGATCAGAAAGGGGTGTGAAGCATACTTGGCACATGTGGTAGACACCCAAATGGGGATTCCAGCATTGAGGGACATCCCTACAGTATATGACTTTCTAGATGTGTTTCCTGATGAATTGCCAAGATTACCTCCAGAAAGAGAGGTGCAGTTTGAAATTAATGTTATGCCTGGTGTGGATCCAATCTCCATAACACCATACAGAATGGCACCAGCAGAGTTGAAGGAGTTGAAGATACAATTACAAGAACTACTTGAAAAGGGCTTCATCCGCCCTAGTGTGTCACCTTGGGGAGTGCCAGTATTATTTGTTAAGAAGAAGGATGGCACTCTTCGTTTATGTATTGACTATCGACAATTGAATAAGGTGATAATAAAGAACAGATATCCATTGCCTCGCATTGATGATCTATTTGATCAGTTGAAGGGTGCAGCTGTATTCTACAAAATTGATTTGCGATCTGGTTATTATCAGTTGAAGGTACAAGAGCAGAGTATTTCAAAAACTGCTTTCAGAACTCGATATGGCCACTATGAGTTTCTAGTAATGCCATTCGGGTTAACTAATGCTCCAGCTGCTTTTATGGATCTGATGAACATTATCTTCAGACCATATCTCGACCAATTTGTGGTGGTGTTTATTGATGACATTTTGATATATTCGAGGAATGTATAAGAGCATGACAAACATCTGCGGATTGTACTGCAGACTCTAAGGGAGAAACAGTTATACGCCAAATTATCGAAATGTGAATTTTGGCTGAGAGAAATCTCCTTTTTGGGACATGTTGTGTCAGCTGAAGGGATCAAGGTAGATTCCAGCAAGGTAGAAGCTATCCTTAATTGGAAACTGCCTAGGAATATCATAGAAATTCACAGTTTTCTGGGTTTAGCTGGATATTACTGTCGATTTGTGAAAGGGTTTTCTATGTTATCTTCTCCACTGACCAAGCTGCTTCGGAAAGATGTAAAATTTCAGTGGACATATAAATGTCAGCAGAGTTTTGATGAGTTGAAGAGGTGTTTGACTGAAGCTCCAGTCCTTACTTTACCTACACCAGGTAAAGAATACACAGTTTATAGTGATGCTTCTCATAATGGGTTAGGCTGTGTACTAATGCAAGATCGGAATGTCATTGCTTATGCATCACGCTAGCTGAAACCGCATGAGAGGAACTACCCAACACATGATTTGGAGCTAGCAGCTATTATTTTTGCTCTTAAGATCTGGAGACATTACTTATATGGGGAGAAGTTGTGAAAACCCATATACATTTATTATTTATTATTATTTTATTTTAATTAGTTAACAACAATTTAATATATTTATAAAAATATATATATATTTTATTCGATGGTCTGCTTATTTATTTTTAGATATATATATATATTTTTTGAAATTAAATATAAATCTGCAATCTGAACAACCCAGTTCAATAATAACTCTTATTCCATTCTACACCTAATAGAACTCTTGAAATATATATATACCCTAATCATCTCTTCTGCTAAACTTTGCTCTCAAAACCTGTTTGTCACCTCATTTTTCTATCAAATACTCTCAACAGAGAATCCCTAAATTTTTACTTCTCTATTCATCACATTCGATTCTGTTTTCAAGGTAAAAATTCTCATTCCTTATTTAATAATGGGTGAATTTGATTTTATTTTCTTTCTTCGATTTGTTACAACTACTCTAGAAATTTATTTTTTCCTTTGATCATTGGTATTGAATTGGGTTGATCATGATTACTGTGAAATAATAACCTTCAATTTATATTATATATATATATTTAAACCTTCGTCCCCTGTTCATCCACCACCGAATTCGTCCCATGACCATGCGTCAGTTTTATATATATATATATAAGTTATTTTAATTTATTATTATTTAATATTTTTCTTTTATATTTTGGGTATGTAGGAGATTCAAATACTCAATCAGTCAGTTGAAATTGTCTCTCTTCCATTGAAAATAACTATTGTCTTGGAGGTTCCAGGTGAGTGGTAATTATAGTACATGGCACCGTTTTTGTCCCTTTTAAAATTTCTTAGTATTAAGTTTGTTATTAAATGAAATTTTAAATCAATATTTTAACAATGATTTTATATGTGATTTTCTAGAGTTTTATTTTGTTATTGAATTTTATCTCGATTTTGATTAAATAATTGATTTTGCCAACTATCTCTGCATTAAACCCATTAGGATTCCGGGAACAGGCCTTTAATGTATTTATATTAATTGATATTTGACTATAAAATTTACCGATGTTGTCGACACCATATTTTGGCCGATCCCCAGAATCAATAAACTTCGAAACCGATCCCCAGCACTAAGTCTCTCCTTGCCATTTAACCACATTTCTGATCTCTCTTCACAGAGAATTGAATCAATGCTAAGCCCTCGTATTTGTTAAAGCCTTACCGGTCTATTAAGTCACTTACCGATCTCTCAAACCCATTGTTGAATCTCCTGACCAATCAAGTATATTCCCGATCTCTTTTGACAAACGAAATGAACTGACACTAGATCTTTGTTACCAGTTTTATTGCCGATCTCCCTTTCAAAAGTTTAAGAATAATCAAAGGTTCCGTTCCGGTTTAATGATGATTCCGATCTTAAATGTTCAAGCCAAATTTCCAATTTTAATCAAGTCTCATTTAGTGTTGGTTCTCTACCGATCTTATGCTCATTGTGTTTTCCGATCTCTCACACTTAGGTTAATAATCACTTTCAGTTATTTCAACATACTCAGACAATCAAGTGTTTAATAATTTAGAAATTTTCCGATCACAACCATTCATCGAACAAAAGAGGCATTCCATTTCATTTCATTTCAAAAATTTGTATAAGTCATTCGGCTGGGGGATCACCCCCAGCCTGATCTACATTTTGCTCACCTTCTCTCTCACCCTCAGCCTCCTCCTCACTATCCCCACCCTCGTCCTCGGGAGCCAGGTCGACCATCCAGGAGAAGTCCTCTTCGAGGTAACGCTTCTTCAATTCGGCCAAGAGATCCTTGTGAGCATTCACATAAGCACCGGCTATTCCTGTCACCATCTCTTCTTCTTTCGCCTTGAGCTCCTCGGTAAGGTGAGCGATGTGAGCAGCTTCGTTGGCCCGGAGCGCCTGAACTTCTCCAAGAGCATGATCCCGTTCAGCCAGAACATGAGTTTGTTCGGCCAGCTTGTCCTCATAGTACTTCATCCGCCCCTCAATTTGAGATATGTAATCCTGAGCAGATGAGAGTTGGGATCGGAGGGAAGCCACTTCCTGACTCTTCTTCTCGACCTCCTTACCCAGGTGGTGAGCCTTTTCCCGGACTATGTGCTGGTTCACCAGGCACTCTACATTCAGACTCATGGATCGGGTCAGGATGTCGTCAAGGTTGTCCGGAGACAGTCTGTCCCGATCCTCCCGAAGGCAGATGGAAGACCCCAAGACTTTGGCAAAACCTGGGTTCTCCCGAAAAGTTCAGTTCTTCTCCAGGGAAGCGACTAGCACTTGAGCGCCACGAGAAAGGGGCCTCACAGGAGGCTGAGAAGGACCCCCTTCGGTGCTCGGAACAACTGGAGGAGGTGGAGGCGGCTCTTCCCGGTGAGGAGGAGACCGGATCGCTTCAACATTAGGGATCGGCTGCACTGAAGGTTGAGAAGAACCCCCTTGCATCTCCTCAGCTTCATGACCGGGGGTCTGGAGCAGTTCAGATCGCTTCATCTCCCGTACTTTCGGAGAGATCTCTCTCTTTCGCTTCCGGTTCTCTTTGGAAGCTTCGTCTCTCGCCATACCTGCACGAAGAAAAGGTCAGTGAGATCGCTAAGGTCCTGAGATCTGAGATTTAGAAAATACCGATGCTGAGGTCAGAGAGCGCAAGCTCGCGATCTTGGCCGGTGACCAGTTCCATCGTCCAGTGATGAAGTTCGGCAGTCACTGCATCCAAGCAAGAGAACTTCTCTCTGCTCGCCTGTTCCTTCAGCTCCATCACCATTGCACCCTCTTCCCTATTCAACACGAGACGCTTCGGAATTAAGGGGCCTTGGTGTAGCCAGCTACGAGGGAAACCCTCAAAGCCGTTCGGAATTTTGCTTCTTAGAATGAAGAAGCGGTTCTTCCAATTCTTCAGGGAGGAAGGCAGATCGGTGAAAAGCCCTCAATGTGGCTTTGCCTGGAAGAACCAGTACTCGTCGTCTTTTCGACGGGTTAATCTATGCAGCTCGGCAAATACTTTAGGCGTAGGACGGAATCCTTTAGCTCGGTAGAGGCCTCGGAAGGCTACTAAGATCCGCCACGAGTTCGGATGTACTTGGGCGATGCACACTTGGAAAAATTTTAGAACTTCTTTGAAGAAGTCATCGAGAGGGAACCGCAGTCCGGCTTTTAGTTGTTCCTCGTATATCATGATCATATCGTTCTCTTCGAAGAAGTGATCGGCTCGGTGATCGCCATGACACTGGATAAGTTCGTATGAATCGGGCCGGATGTTATACTCCTGGCTGAATGACTGCAGGTCGGTTTCTTGCAAGATTGACGGCAGCTCGTCCATAGGAAGGTTCTCTCTCCCTGAAGAAGGCGCGTGCCTTGATGATGGTGCTTGCCCTTGAGCCGGAACCGAGACCCTAGGAGGTTCAGGTCGCACGCTTGGCCCAACCACCTCTACTTCATCCGATGACCATGAAACGTGAATGGAAAGGGGGCTTGCCGATCTCTGACCTTCGACACTGCTCATTTTCAAAAGAAATAAAGAACTTAAAGTAAAAGAAGGATCAAAACCCTTACCGGAGCTTGATCGGTGTCGGAAGAGCTTGAAAAATCGAGAGAATTTTGGAATTGTTTGCGAGAGACCGAAAATGGCATAAGAGAGCAACTGGCTAATCCTCACCCCTATTTATACTCGTCCGAGTATTTAATGCTCACGATGTTCCAGGCAATGCATCGGTTAGCGGGACTCGCCAGCTGTTCTGACACGCCTCTCGAATATTCCAAAATTCCATAAAGAGAACGGCTAATTAAAGATCAGCAGGTTGGGGATCGGTTAATTAAGGCGAATGTTTGGGAGAGCGGATCAGTTAAGGGTTGGTCAGTTAGGAACCAGATCGGATAAGCACATAAATAATCAATGCAATAATAATAAGATGATAATCGACAAAATGAAATCTTTATTTCCAAAAGATCGGATTACATCATTTGGGTGATCTCAAGAGATCGGATTACATTTCCAAAAGTCAGATTACATCATTTGGGCGATCTCAAGATCGGATTACATTAAAAATCTGATTACATCAAAAGGCCGATCTCTAAAGATCAGCAGAACATCCTATCTAAAGAGGGCCTATGTCAAAGTCAACATTGTGACTGATCGAAAGGGTGTCACCGACCCGAATCGAGCCGCTGTCGGAACACCCAATGTGGAGGAAAGCCGCTGTCGGAACACCAATGTGGTGAGAAGCCGAATAAACTTGGAAGAGCAACCGCCAAGGGTCGGCGGAACATTAGCAGTCTTCTCGGCCGAAATCGGTTCGCTGATTATACCGGTCGAATGACTCAAGATCGGCACGATCGAGGTCCGCAATCCAGATCGGTTAATTGGTCCAGTTCTCTCACCATCATCAGATAAGGTTATCGCGATTATTCGATCGCCGGGATCGAAAAATTTCAGTCGGGGAATAAAGAAGTCCATCGGAAAGGGATCAAAAGCCACAATCATAGCCGGAACTACAGCCGGAGCAGCTAGAACAGGAAAGTGAGAAGGGAGAGAGGAAAATTGAATGAGGGAAATCTCCTCTGTCAGGAGTATATATAGGGAGAAATCAGGCATTTATTGCTAAACAGAAAATGAAGCGGACCCTTCGGGAATCGAGGGGAAATTAATGCTTTAACCGGACCGGGCCTGACTAAAGAAAGGATCAGAATGATAGAGATCGAAAGATGGGAGACCGGTATGAAAGATCGAAAAGGGAGCGTGTTAAGAAGATCAAAAAAAGGGGAGATCGGAAGGCAAAGAGAATAAGACAAATCCCAATAACCGTCGTCAGAATCAGAGCCGAGGTAGTTAAAGCGTTGCAGACGAGATCTCCACCGCACACCTGAGAATCGCCCGCAATGCTGACAGGTGCCAGAGTATGTCATGACAGTCCTGTACATCCCAATCTCCACTATTAATCTCACTTGTAAGGATGAGCCAGGAGCCCTTGGATCAAAGAGGAAGACGACAAGGCCAGCGCCTTTCATTCTTAGCCCTTGGATCGCCCCGGACAAGAGAATTTGGGACCGTCAGATTAGAGGAGGAAAAGGACAAATATTCTGAAGGGGATCTCGGCCGTCCGTCCTGATTCTCTTTAATTCTTGAGCCTCGGATTATGTCCTTTGAAATCTTGACCCTTCATCTTCTCAAGGAAAATCCTGACCCTTCATGGGAGGCACCCGGTCCCTATAAATACCTGCATCAAAAACTGTTCAAAAGGGGAAAAAAATATTGAAGAGGTGGTAATTATAGTGGAAGAACTCTGAAAATTAATTCAGCTCGTTACTCTGCTATTGGAAAGACTTTTGAAACTAGTTTTCTGAAGTATTTTCTTGCAAAAGGGGATTTTTGAATACTGAAACTCCATTTTCTGGCCGTTCATTATCCTGTGACACTCTCACTGTCTATCTTTGTCATCTTTATTTTCACTCCATTTTAGCAAAGTATCCTTCATTTCACGGTGAACTTTAGTCATCGGGCCATCAGCTCGCCGTTCTATCACGTCTGGTGATTTCGTAGTCGGTTCAATAGATTTGGCTCCCTACAGGTAAGTGTTTATATCGTAGCTTTATCGAGTGTTCTTTTTATTTCACGTATTTCTATTGCTTTTACGTTTATAATTTTTACCGAGTTTACATTTCACGAAGAAAGTTATTCCCGAGTTCATTCCTGAGTTGATCAGTTCGTTCTTTTGTCATTCCTTGTTACCTCTAAAGGCAAGAGTTCTAGCCCCGAGCAGCATGCAAGTAGTTGGATAAACTGTAAACAACTATATCTTAAGCGCTCCTTTAAAATAATAAAAGGTCTGAACAATAAGTCAGGGAAATGGATAAGTTGAATTACTAGGTTAATACAAAAGGCGATTGGGTAAAACGCCATAAGGCGGAATAAAACCGAATCTCAGTTAAACAAACAGAATAGATCGAGTATTGCCCGTCAAAAGGTGTTGGCACGGCGACCACATAGGAGGTCTGTAGAGTTCGGTTTAATGTCCCTTGTCTAATTTCGAGGTGCCAAAGAGTTAAAAAGAACCTTCTTTCTGGTCCTCCGAATCTTCGAATGTCAAAACCCTTAACCTTAGGCTCCCACATTATGTAAGATTTTAAGAGGTCGGAAAAGTCTTTATTCGACCCCCGTTCAAGTAAAAAGAGATCGGAGGAGAGTTCTTATCCGGTCTCAATTCAAAATTTTAATAAATATTTAACAGAGATCGGAGGAGAGTTCTTATCCGATTCTCAACTCAAAATTTTAACAAATAATTTAAAAGAGGTCGGAGGAGAGTTCTTATCCGGTCTCAATTCAAAATTGTAATAAATATTTAACAGAGATCAGGGGAGAGTTCTTATCCGATTCTCAAATTGAATTTTAATAAAATACCCCTTTTAAATAAAATTAACATACAACAGTAACTCACTAAGGTTGTCTCATTTACTTATGTATCTGGGTGATCCAAATTTAGTGAGAAATCAAAATTTCCTTTTGTCAAAAGGATTAACATTTCCATTCAAGCCCTCCTAACTAATTTATGAAGAACGCGAAGTTAAATCTACTTACCCTTATTGAGGGACGAGGTGGGGTGCCTAACACCTTCCCCACCCGTTTACGGGCCCCGAACCTAGAATCTCTGCTTTGAAGTGGTTTCATTTTAATTCATTTTCACAAATGGTTTTCTTTAGTTTCCCTCAAAACTAAGGTGGCGACTCCTCACTCTTTCCCACTTCGGTGAGGGTTCGTTCAGGCGACCGCAAAACTCCTTATGACAGATGTGTTACTGAATTGATTTGAGATTGATTTGATTTTATTGACTCTCTGAAACTATTAAAATACACTATTGGAATTGCACTATCAGTTATTATTTGCTATCTGAAATTTTTTATTGATTTTGATTGATTTGTACAAATTGATTTTTTGTTTTGAATTGGTACCTGTGCCCAGTATCTGTTTCTGTTATCTGGCCCCGCCGTGTGGACTATCACGGTATTAGGTTGCATTGTCGAGTCATGCATCATTGCAGTTTATGGTTTGCATTAGTATCATATGCATTGATATCTGTGAAGGAGGAGGAAGGTATCGATATCCGTAGCGCTTACCATCCGCCTTTGGTGATGTGGGGTATCATCACCACAGTGCAATTGTACCATAAAATTTTATTTGAATGAATTTCTTTTTTATATATGTTTTATGAAGTTATTTTATTAATGATTTTGACAGCATGAGCATGATTTTATTGAATAGAAAAATTATTGTGAAATTAATCAAGCGTCTGCTTGTTCCTATTCCGTTGTGTGCTATAATTATCATTCACTGAGCATCTAGCTCAAACCACGTTTTCTCATGCATTATCTGTTTTGGATCAAGAGAATTCTGGTGATCCAAATATTCAGTCCATTTTCTGGAGAGGGACAACTTTGATTTTGTTCTCATGGTATGCCCGAATTCATGTTTTCTCGAGCTAATAATTAGTTTAGTTTATTGAACAGTTTAAGTTTTTATTTGAAATCTGTAGAGACTCCGCAGTTTACTTATGGGATATTTATGATGTTTATTCAGCATTTTGTCTACTTGGATTTTATCTTTTTTTGGGATTAGTAAGTGACAATATATTCATTTAAGATACTCTGATAAGGCTTGCATGATTTAAAAATACTTAAATTATGCGCCGGTCACGGTTCAGAATTTTGGGTCGTGACAAAGTTGGTATCAGAGCTCGGTTGAGGTCTAGTAAACTTGCGGAGCATAGGATCCTTAACGTCTTCTCAGTTTATCATTGCTTCAGATATCTGCGTCCTTCGTACTTTTTCGCCTGTCTTAATTTAGCTCACATTTTCAAATTTAATGCTTGTTTATTTAAAATGAATAGGTGCCTGGGTCTATTAGACGTAAGAGGAGAACTAAGGCCAAGGGTCTTAATGGTGCAAACCTTGATCCAACAGGGTAGGTACCACCTCAAACTATTAATCAGACATCTGAACAGACGCCTATGGCTAAGATTGGGGCACAACCATTCCAATTAGCTACTGCAGCTCAAGCACCTAGGGCTGGTCAAGTTATTGTGGCAGATCTGACAGCAGGATTGCATGCAGTAAATCGTGCTGTTAATACTATAACTGAGTACCTTACAACTCAACCACAGCAACCAGTGGTTGGCTCTACTTCAGCACCAGCTCAGGATAGGGCTCGATTCTTTGACTCTACAGATTTTCTCAAGCTAAAACCAAAGGAGTTCACTGGAGAGGATGCATTAGCTGATCCCTTAGATTTTCTAGATGACATGGAGAGATGTTATGACACTATGGGTTGCAGTAGTGCTAGGATGGTGATGTTGGCAGGAAATCAGCTTAAGGGAGTTGCTCGTGAGTGGTATATCTCTAAGAAGAATGGGCGACCCGAAGGTTCTATCCTCTGGCCTGAGTTTCACTCTCTCTTCTTAGAGCGATTTCTCCCTCCTAGTGTTCAAGAGGCTAAGGCTTTGGAGTTTGAAACCTTGAAGCAAGGTAAAATGACAGTTACAGAGTATGAGATGAAGTTTACCAAATTATCCCGTTTTGGTAAACACTTGATTCCAAATGAGGAGAAGAAGGCTCACAGGTTTGAAAGGGGCTTACGAGACAGGCTAATTGATCGTGTAGCTCCTTTACGACTACCTAAATATGAGGAGGTGGTTGATCGGGCTAGACAGATGGAGATGTATGATGATGAATGTTGGGCTCGTGAGCAGCACAAGCGATTTAAGAAAGATAGTCAAGGTAATCAATTTAACAGAGGACAGAGTCATCAGGGTTCTTATCAGGATAATAAGCAGGGTTCTCAGTCTACAGTTGGCAATAGGGCACATCAATCTGGAGTTGGTCAGGGACGTGAGCAGAGGACACATGCAGGGAATGCTCGGTATAACCAGATTAGCACTGAGCCTATTACCACTCTTTGTCAGCATTGTGGTAAGCCACATAAGGGCACTTGTCATTGGGTCACTGGAGCATGCTTTGGTTGTGGACAGCTGGGACACCGTAGACAGGACTGTCCTACTAATGAGACAACTCAGGGTGCTGGTCAAGCAACACATTCTGCTCCCCCTCAGGTTCAACCAGTTTCACAGTATAGTGGTAGAAGTCAGGGTTTTGGTGGTCGTGGTCAGGGTGGTAGAGGTTCTGGTGGTAGAGGATTTGCTCAAACTCAGGGACAGACATCTGGTGGTAGAGGTCAAGCTAGAGTTTTTGCTTTGACTCAGCAGGATGCTCAGGCATCTAATGCAGTAGTGACAGGTACACTTCCTATTTGCTCATTTGATGCTAGAGTACTGTTTGATCCTGGTTCCAGTCATTCCTTTGTTTCTCCATACTTTTCCATGAGATTTAGTACACCACCTACTTTGTTAGAGTGTCCTTTATCTGTATCAACACCTATGGGGGATGCAATAGACACTGATATAGTGTATAGGGGATGTATAGTTCACATTGGAGATAGGGAATTAGCTGCAGATCTTGTTTCTTTGGATATGTTTGAGTTTGATGTGATTTTAGGCATGGATTGGTTAGCCACTTATCACGTTTCATTGGATTGTCATAATAAAGTTGTAATCTTTAAAATTCCTGGGGAGGCAGAATTTCAATTTCAGGGAGATCGCAGTATGGCCTCTAGTAATCTTATCTCCGTAGTGAGTGCTAGACGATTATTGCGAAAGAGGTGTAAAGGGTATGTCGCAAGGGATTTTGCGGTCGCCTGAACGAACCCTCACCGAAGTGGGAAAGAGTGAGGAGTCGCCACCTTAGTTTTGAGGGAAACTAAAGAAAACCATTTGTGAAGATAGATTGAAATGAAACCACTTCAAGAAAGAGATTCTAGGTTCGGGGTCCGTAAACGGGTGGGGAAGGTGTTAGGCACCCCACCTCGTCCCTTAATAAGGGTAAGTAGATTTAACTTTGCATTAGTTAGGAGGGCTTGAATGGACATGTTAATCCTTTTGATAAAGGAAATTTTAATTTTTCACTAAATTCGGATCTCCCAGATACATAAGTAAATGAGACAACCTTAGTGAATTGACATCGCATGTCATTTTTGGTTTTGGGATTGTTTTGCGTATAGGTTAAAATTAGGTGTGAGAATCGGATAAGAACTCTCATCCGATCTCTTTTAGATATTTATTAAAATTCTGAGTGGAGATCGGATAAGAACTCTCCTCCGATCTCTTTTGAAGTATTTAAAATTTAGGATTGAGAATCGGATAAGAACTCTCCTCCGATCTCTTTTAAGTATTAAAATTTTAGCTCAAGGATCGGATAAGAACTCTCCTCCGACCTCCTTTTAAATGTTTATGGAAATTTTAGATCAAGAAACGGATAAGAACTCTCTTCCGATCTCTTTTAAATTTTTGTTATAAAATTAGGTGAGGATCGGATAAGAACTCTCTTCCGACCTCTTCGAAATTTGGACACAGCCATATATCATAAGAGTCTAAGTTTAAGAGTTCTAGTATTTAAAGGTGCCAAAGGTCGAAATAAGATTTCTTTTAACTTGTTGGTACTTTGTGACTAAATAAGGAACACCGGACTGAATTTTGCTGACCTCCCCTAAGGTCACTTTACCAGTATCCTATCTGTACCCTTTTACTTACCTGTGTTTTGATTTTTTATTCCGCCTTATGGCATTATGCCGGATCGCCTTCTACGTCAGCCTAGTGATTCAACTTTGCTATTTCCCTGACGTGTTATTTTAGACCCTCTTTTCAAAGACATTTTAAACACAGTTACCTACATTTTGTCTAGCTGCTTCTACGTAACTCGGGACTAGATGACTTACGTTCAGAAATAATAAAGATTAACGAAAGTGTGGGTTAGCCAGCACGGGAGTAAACTAGAACATATCTTTTCTTTGTTGTTTTTTTAGTGTGACATGAATTTAAAGAAAACAACAGGCATAAGAAAGAGAACAAAAGAAATACGTGAAACGAAAACTAGACTTAATAAAATGGCGATATTAACACTTACCTGTAGGGAGTTGAGTCTATTGAGCTAACTACAGAATCGCAAAAGTAGCAAGATTGCATGTTAGCAGCCGGAGGACTATGGTCCGCCTTGAAGTGAAGTATTCTTTGTTAAAATGTAAACGGGTGAAAATAACCAAGCTTCAGCGGAGTTGAGCTTAGACAATATGAATGGAAATAGAGGATAACAAAGACAGAAAGTGAGAGTGCCACAGGATAATGAATGAACTGAAAATGAAAAGTTTCAGTATTCAAGAATCCCTTTTGCAAGAAAACACTTCAGAAAACTAGTTTCAAAAGTTTTTTCCTACGAAAACTCCAAAAATAGCAGAGTAACAAATTGAATTAAGTTTCAGAGTTCTTCCACTATAGTTACTGCCTCTTGTATATATATATTTTTTTCGGTCCGTCCGTTGAACAGTTTTTCATGCAGGTATTTATAGGGACCGAGTGCTTCTCCCTGAAGGGTCAGGATCTATCTTGAGGGAGATGGAGGGTCAAGATTTCAAAGGACATAATCCGAGGCTCAAGAATTAAAGAGAATCAGGACCGACGGCCGAGATCCCCTTTAGAATATTTGTCCTTTTCCTCCTCTAATCTGACGGTCCCAAATTCTCTTGTCCGGGGCGATCCAAGGGCTAGGAATGAAAGGCGCTGGCCTTGTCGTCTTCCTCTTTGATCCAAGGGCTCCTGGCTCGGCACTACTTCAAACACCCGGCCATGAACCTGGGGAGATACAAGGGGACCCGCCTCGACCTTCGGGACCGCCGATCGCAGAAGCTGTCCGATCTCCTCCTCGACGAGAAGAACCACCTCCACCTCCTCCAGTTGCTCCAAGCACAGAAGGGGGTCGTTCTCGACCTCCTGCGAGGCCCCCTTCTCGTGGCGCTCAAGTACTGATCGCTTCTCTGGAGAACAATCGGACTGTTAGGGAGAACCCCGATTTTGCCAAAGTCTTGGGGTCTTCTATCTGCCTTCGGGAGGATTGGGACAGACTGTCTCCGGACAATCTTGACGACATCCTGACCCGATCCATGAGTTTGAATGTAGAGTGCCTGGTGAACCAGCACGTAGTCCGGGAAAAGGCTCACCGTCTGGGTAAGGAGATCGAGAAGAAGAGTCAAGAAGTGGCATCCCTCCGATTCCAACTCTCATCCGCTCAGAACTATATATCCGAGATCGAGGGGCACATGAAACTTTATGAGGATAAGCTAGCCGCACAGAGTCATGTTCTGGCCGAAAGGGATCACACTCTTGGAGAAGTCCAGCGCTCGGGCTACGGCTGCTCAGTCGCCCTTCTTCGAGGAGCTTAAGGCAAAAGATGAAGAGATGGTGACAGGAATAGCCGGTGCTTATGTGAACGCTCACCAGGATCTCTTGGCCGAGCTCCAGAAGCGTTACCCAGAGGAGGACTTCTCTTGGATGGCCGACCTGGCTCCCGGAGGCGAGGAGGAAAGCGAAGAGGAGGCCGAGGTTGAGAGAGAAAATGAGCAAAATGTAGATCAAGCTGGGGGACGAATGACTTGTATAAAATTTGAAATGAAATGGAATGCCTCTTTTGTTCAATGAATGGATGTGATTGGAAAATCTCTGAATTGCCTAAGTATTTGATTGTATGAGCATAGCAAAACAAGAACTAAATGCAATTATTAATCTAAGTGTAAGAGGTCGGAAAGCACAATAAGCATGAGATCGGTAGGGAAGAAACGCTGAACAGGACTTGATTAAAATTGAAAATTTAACTTGAACACTTAAGATCGGAATCCTCATTAAACCGGACCAAAACCCTAGTTCTTAAACTCTCGAAAGGGAGATCGGCAATAAAACTGGTAAGAAAAGATCTAGTGCCAGTTCATTTCGTTTATCATCAGAGATCAGGAATATACTTGACGGGTCCGGAGATTCGACAATGGGTTTGAGAGATCGGTGAGCGATAGACTGGTAAGGCTTTGACTAATGTGAGGACTTAGCATTGATTCAATTCTTTGTGAGGAGAGATCGGAAATGTGACTGCCTATCAAAGAGGGATCGGAAATGTGATTAGCTGTCAAAAAGAGACTTAGTACTGGGGATCGGTTTCAAAGTTTTGGGGATCGGCCAAAATATGGTGTCAACAGCTGCCCCTCTTTACATAATTTCTATTAAAGGGAAAATTTCCCGTGTAGGAATTATGTAAAGATTTAGACTCATATTTTGGACGATTAGGTGTTCGAAGTTAGGGAGCTAAAGCACACTTAAGTTGGTGACCTAGAAATTCGCAACAAAAGTTGAACTAAAATCAACTTGGATCAAAGAACCAGAGGTTGATAACAGAAAGTTTAAATTGCAGGAAATTAAAATTGGCAGGAAATTGCTGGAAATTAAAATCAACTTAGATCAAGGAACCAGAGGTTGATAACAGGAAATGTAAATTGCAGGAAATTAAAATCAACTTAGATCAAGGAACCAGAGGTTGATAACAGGAAATTTAAATGGCTGGAAATTAAAATCAACTTAGATCAAGGAACCAGAGGTTGATAACAGGAAATTTAAATTGCAGGAAATTAAAATCAACTTAGGTCAAGGAACCAGAGGTTGATAACAGGAAATTTAAATTGCAGGAAATTAAAATCAACTTAGATCAAGGAACCAGAGGTTGATAACAGGAAATTTAAATTGTAGGGAATTAAAATCAACTTAGATCAAGGAACCAGAGGTTGATAACAGGAAATTTAAATTGCAGGAAATTAAAATCAACTTAGATCAAGGAACCAGAGGTTGATAACAGGAAATTTAAATTGTAGGGAATTAAAATCAACTTAGATCAAGGAACCAGAGGTTGATAACAGGAAATTTAAATGGCTAGAAATTAAAATCAACTTAGATCAAGGAACCAGAGGTTGATAACAGGAAATGTAAATTGCAGGAAATTAAAATCAACTTAGATCAATGAACCAGAGGTTGATAACAGGAAATTTAAATTGCAGGGAATTAAAATCAACTTAGATCAAGGAACCAGAGGTTGATAACAGGAAATTTAAATGGCTGGAAATTAAAATCAACTTAGATCAAGGAACCAGAGGTTGATAACAGGAAATGTAAATTGCAGGAAATTAAATTCAACTTAGATCAAGGAACCAGAGGTTGATAACAGGAAATTTAAATTGCAGGGAATTAAAATCAACTTAGATCAAGGAACCAGAGGTTGATAATCGGACATTTACATGGTGGAAATTAAAATCAACTTAGATCAAGGAACCAGAGGTTGATAACAGGAAATTTAAATTGCAGGAAATTAAAATCAACTTAGATCAAGGAACCAGAGGTTGATAACAGGAAATGTAAATTGCTAGAAATTAAAATCAACTTAGATCAAGGAACCAGAGGTTGATAACAGGAAATTTAAATTACAGGAAATTAAAATCAACTTAAATCAAGGAACCAGAGGTTGATAACAGGAAATTAAAATCAACTTAGATCAAGGAACCAGAGGTTGATAACAGGAAATTTAAATTGCAGGGAATTAAAATCAACTTAGATCAAGGAACCAGAGGTTGATAACAGGAAATTTAAATGGCTGGAAATTAAAATCAACTTAGATCAAGGAATCAGAGGTTGATAACAGGAAATTTAAATTGCAGGGAATTAAAATCAACTTAGATCAAGGAACCAGAGGTTGATAACAGGAAATTTAAATTGCAGGGAATTAAAATCAACTTAGATCAAGGAACCAGAGGTTGATAACAGGAAATTTAAATTGCACTTACAAAGTAAGCCTGATCCGGACACAAGAAGTTTTTCCCCAATGAAGTGTACTTAACAGAAACCCGAAGGCCAAAGATTAATGGAGGACGAGTTGCGAGACTTGACCCAAGACCCCACTTTTCAAATACCCTTCCTCTGTTTTCGACTTTTCCCTGAAAAAGCGCCCTTGCGGGTTTTCACTTCCCCTTCGTGTATATGACTAGAGATGCCCTTTCGGGTTTTCACCTCTAGTGTTTTTTTTTTTTTTTTTGGGTCATTCCCTGCAAATCTCATAGTAAAGTACGTGAGGTTATCAATTGTTAAATCCTAATCTTATGGCAAAAATTTTAATTGATTAATAGCACATTAAATAACGAGAATGCAGAGGGATAATGTTAAAGAATAAATATGAGAGAAAGATAGAAGCATAAGGAATGGAGTATGACTTTATTGCGGTTTTAATAGAGTTTCAAAGAGGAAGGGTACAAGGATAGATCTCACATATTCCTTGTGGCTGGCTTTGAAATCCCTTAACTGCCATTATTTCAAGTTCTCTGAAGCCTCATGTCACGACGGTTTATTCCCCTTCTCGGTCTCATGCTTCTTTCCTTATTTCTCCCTTTTGGTTCTTGGGATGCCCTTTCGGGTTTTCACCCCCAGATTTTTTTTTTTTTTTTTGCTCACTCTTTCAAGACGCCCTTTCGGGTTTTCATCCTTCACTCATTTTACAGAAAAGCTCCCCTTCAGGGTTTTCGCCTTCTTTCACGCATTTTGCTAGGAGCGCCCTTTCGGGTTTTCACTCCTACTTTTTTTTTTTTTTTTTTTTTTTCAGGCATAGTATCTCTTGACGGTGTCAGCATTCACAGGTCTCGGAAACTCTTCGCCATCCATGTGGGTCAAGATCAAGGCTCCTCCAGAAAATGCCTTTTTAACCACATAGGGTCCCTCGTAGGTTGGTGACCACTTGCCCCGGGGATCGTTTTGATTCGACAGCACTTTCTTTAGAACTAGGTCCCCAGGTTGGAATTCGCACGGGCGAACGCTTTTGTCAAATGCTCTAGTAATTCTCATCTGGTATAACTGTCCATGACATGCTGCTGCTAACCTTTTCTCATCCAGCAAGTTTAACTGATCCAACCTTGACTGGATCCATTCTGACTCATCAATCCCTGATTCCTTCAGAATCCTTAGGGAAGGAATTTCAACTTCAATAGGCAATACTGCTTCCATCCCGTAAACCAGCGAGTATGGAGTTGCCCCGGTTGAGGTTCTCACGGAAGTTCGGTATGCGTGAAGAGCGTAGGGAAGCATATCATGCCAATCCCTATACGTGACCGTCATTTTCCGGATTATCCTCTTGAGATTTTTGTTCGCAGCTTCCACCGCTCCATTCATCTGGGGACGGTATGGGGAGGAATTGAGGTGTCGGATTTTGTATTGATCACAATTTTTGAATCTTTGGACCATTGAGATTCTTGGCGTTGTCAGTGACTATTTCATTGGGGAGACCATGCCGGCAGATGATATTGCTTCTGAGGAATTTGAGAAACGTGTTCTGTGTGATGTGCGCATAAGATGTCGCCTCGACCCACTTGGAGAAGTAGTCGATGGCTACAAGGATGAATCTGTGCCCATTGGATGCCTTGGGATTGATGGGACCAATCACATCGATGCCCCACATTGCGAAAGGCCATGGTGAGACGAGGTTAAACAACTTGTGAGGTGGCACATTTATCGGATCGGCATAAATCTGACACTTATGGCACTTTCGGAAATACTCGATGCAATCCTTTTCCATTGTAGTCCAAAAATATCCCCGTCGCATGATTTGCTTAGCCATCATGTGCCCATTGGCATGGGTTGCACAATTTCCCTCATGAGTCTCAAAAAGGATTTTCTTCGCCTCTTCTGCATCCACACATCTCAATAGTTCACCGTTGGACCCTCTCTTGTATAGGGTTTCACCACTAGGGAAGTATCCCAATGCTAATCTCTGAAGCATCCTCTTTTCGTTTCAGTTTGCCCCTGAGGGGAATTCTCTGGTTCTGCAGTAGACCAGGATGTCATGATACCAAGGTTTACCATCGGGTTCTTCCTCAATCATGAAGCAGTAAGGTGGCTCATCCCTTGCTTTAATCCTCAATGCTTGAGTTGTCTGCCCTTCTTCGATTTGAGCCATAACGGCTAGAGTGGCTAAGGCATCAGCAAATTGATTCTTGTCTCGACTAAGGTGAGTGAAAGAGATCTCTTCGAATTTCTTGATCAGCTCCAGTAAGTACTTCTGATATGGGATTAGCTTGGGATCCTTGGTTTGCCATTCTCCCTTGACTTGATAAATAATCAGGGCTGAGTCTCCATATACTTCCAACTTCCTAATTTTCATTTCGATGGCAGCCTGTAGACCCATCACACAAGCTTCGTATTCCGCAACGTTGTTGGTGCAGTCAAATCTCAACTTGATGGCTATCGGCAAGTGTTTTCCATCCGGGGATATCAATACGGCTCCAACTCCATTACCAGACAAATTGACAGCTCCGTCGAAATACATTTCCCATACATCGGTTGGCCCCTTTTCTTCGCAGTCCACTTCATTAATATGCTCATCAGGGAACTCAAAATCCAGAGCTTCATAATCTTGGATAGGATTTTCTGCTAGGAGGTCAGCGATCACACTACCTTTCACCGCTTTCCGGGTCATGTAGACTATGTCGTATTGGGAGAGTATAACCTGCCATTTGGCTATCCTACCTGGTACGAATGGGCTTTCGAACACATATTTGATAGGATCCATCCTGGAGATGAGCCATGTCTTGTGATTCAACATGTAGTGCTTGAGGCGATTTGCTGTCCAGGCTAACGCGCAGCAAGTCTTTTCTAAGAAAGAGTACCTTGACTCACAATCATTGAACTTCTTGCTCAGGTAATAAATAGCCCTCTCCTTTCGGCCGGTATCATCATGTTGTCCCAAAACACATCCCATCGAGTTCTGTTGGACCGCCATATACAGGATCAGAGGCCTCCCTGCCACGGGTGGAACCAACACTGGTGGTCTTGACAAGTATTGCTTGATCTTCTCAAAAGCCTCTTGGCAACCTGAATCCCATTGAGTGGTGTTGTTCTTCCGGAGTAGTCTGAAAATAGGCTCAGCTTTGGCAGTGAGATTAGAAATAAATCTTGATATGTAGTTCAATTTTCCCAGGAAACTGCGCACCTCCCTTTCTGTTTTTGGGGATGGCATTTCTTGAATAGCTCGAACTTTGTCTGGATCAACCTCTATTCCCCTCTCGCTTACTATAAATCCCAACAACTTTCCCTATCTAGCTCCGAATATGCATTTGGCAGGGTTCAGTTTCAGCTGATATTTCCTGAGCCTTTCGAATACCCTCCTCAGCACCTGCACATGGCTTTCTTTTCCTCTGGATTTAATGATCATATCATCCACATACACTTCCACCTCTTTATGCATCATATCGTGGAATAATGTGACCATTGCACGCTGGTAGGTAGCACCAGCATTCTTCAACCCGAAAGGCATGACCCGATAGCAAAACACTCCCCATTGAGTGATGAAAGCAGTCTTATCCTTGTCTTCCTCGTCCATCGGGATCTGATTGTACCCTGACGCTCCATCAATGCACGAACACCTGCCCAATCCCACAGTATTGTCAACTAACACATCAATGTGAGGGAGAGGGAAATCGTCTTTCAAGCTTGCTTTATTAAGATCCCTGTAGTCAACGCACACTCTGACTCTCCCGTCCTTCTTCATTACCGGGACGACGTTAGCCACCCATTGGGGATATTTGACCACTTCCAGGAACCCAGCGTCATACTGTTTCTTGACTTCATCCCGAACTTTGAGCAGTGTGTCGGGATTCATTCTCCTTAACTTCTGCTTTACAGGGATTGTCCCCGGAATTAGGGGAATTTTGTGCGTCACTATTCGGGGGTCCAAACCAACCATATCATCATAGCTCCAGGAAAATACGTCGAGGAATTCTCTAAGCAAACTGATCATATCTCCCAATTCTTCACTCTCCACTACCTTGAGTTCCCTTTTTACTTCTTCTGTGCCTAAGTTTACGGTATGCGTTTCGTCTCCACAAGGCACTAGGGAGGGTTCATCCTTTTCACTGCTTTCTTGTGTAAGGTCTTCCTCAGAATCACTTGAAGTAATGGTAGTTATGGGGATTTCAAAATTAACCAGAGGAATTCCTGAGTCTATTGGATTATTAGGTGTTAATTGATGAATGGTCCTGAATGAATAAAAATAGAATGTATTATAAGGATGGAATTCAAAAGGAAGGAAAGAGAGAATTGGATTTAAAATGCGCTATTAATTCATTAACATTTATGCCATAAGAAAAGGTCCATTTACAGTATTACACTTGTCACCATGGACAAAATGATCAAGTGTAGATAACCAAAGGTACTTTACTCGAAATTGAGTACAGGGATGTCCTCCGCCGTCCAGTTGTCCAGTTCTTGCCCTCCAGCTATCGGTGAGACTAGAGCTTCATACAAAGAATCGAAATGGATGACACCAATGGATGGTTCATCGGGCGATTCTTCTACCTCTGCCGGATTTTCAATGACCGTCTTGGTGAAGACTTCCGTGATTCTAGGGACTACCTTCCTTTTTCCCATTTCCTGGTCGAATCTCTGATCCCGAAGTCTGTTCCTCATCCAGAATCGCCCATCCATGAGGGCATCTTCCTCATAACCCAAACCGCAGCGGCCTACCTTCTGGATAGCCGATATAGGTTCAACAATCCCTTGTAATGCAGCCCCTAGCCCCTTGCCTTCTTCGTACCCATTTTTTAACATCACCTTGGCTACCATAGCCATGGTTTCTTGTAATTCGAGGGCTTGGAAGGAGCTTTCCAATGACTCCTTAGCTGCCTCCACATAGGGAAGTGATTGTGGCTTGGTGACTAGCAAGGCCTCCTCTCCTTTCACTGTGATGATTTTGCCGTTCATAATATATTTGACCTTTTGGTGCAAAGTTGAAGGGACAGCATTTGCTGAATGAATCCAAGGTCTTCCCAATAGCATAGTATATGTGGGCTTAATGTTCATCACCTGAAACGTGATATTGAAAGTACATGCACCGACTTGGATTGGCAGGTCAATGTCCCCCAGCACTTCTCTCCTTGTGCCGTCAAAGGCTCTTTCCACCATAGCACTCTGGCGTATATCAGATTGGTCAACTGGCAGCCTGGCTAAGGTAGCATTAGGCAGTACATTGAGAGCTGACTCGTTATCAATAAGCACCTTGGCTACTATACAACCCTTGCACTTCACTGTTACATGCAGAGCTTTAGTGTGCCTTAAACCCGCAGGATATATCTCATCCTCCGAGAAAGTGACAAAACTGGATGCCTGGATTTGTCCCACTATCTTCTCAAACTGCCCCGGTGTGATGTCGGGGTTCACAAAGGCCTGATCCAGGATTCTCTGCAAGGCTTGTCGGTGCACTTTCGAACTCAAGATCAGCGATAACAGTGAAATTCGGGCAGGTGTCTTTCTCAACTGCTCCACCACATCATACTCACTCTGTTTCATTATTTGGAGCAGCAGTTCCTCCTCTTCTTTATGCTCAGCAGGCTCTACTTCCTTTGTCTTCTCAACCTCCTCTTCAGCATTCTTCAAAGACTCTCCCATCTTTATTTTCCCCTTTCTCTTTTCTTTTTCGTCTTTCCCATAACACCTCCCAATTTGAGTTATGAACTCGACCTCTTGCTCAAGGGAGGAGGGTTTTGTGGCAGCGACGGGTTGGGGATCAACTTGGGGAGTAGCGCTGGTGGCAGGTCCGGCATAAGTCATCTGAAAGTATTCATGAGGAGTGAAACATGGCTTAGGAGGTGCTGGGGGTGAAGCAAGGCTAGGAGCCGGTGTACTGCTTGGCGCTCCTTGGGTGAAGACTTGGAAATTGTAGTTCCAAGGTACGGCATGGGTTTTGGTAATAGGGAGCTGAGATGGGGCTCGAATAACCGTTACTGGCGGCGAAGCTACTGGGGGTGAGAAGGTGATTCTGGGTTTAGGGGTAGAAGCATTCTGGCTGTATCTAGTTGTGTTCACTCCCTCTTCCATCTTCGACCTTGTCTGGCATCTCAGAACCTTGAGAGATAACAAGTTCTGAACCTCTTGCCTGAATCCCTCACAGCCCCGTAGCTCATGATCAGCTGCCCCTCCATGATAGGGACACCCCGTACCTTCTTCTAATTCCGTTACCTGAGGGCAGAGGTAACCTTCCCTCATTGCCACAGCAAGAATTTCCTCAAAGTAAGGAACCAGCTTGTCTACTTCTGGGGTTGATCCTTCTCCATTAGACTCTATCATGTTTACACCACTGCCCGCGTTATGATTGGGCAGTGGGTTTGAAGTAACATTGGGGAGGGAACCATTTCCCTTAATTTTCAGCCACCCGTTCCGGATTAAGGCGTGCACTCTTCCCCTGAGTGCTCCGCAGTTGTCAGTTGAGTGCCCTTGTGCTCCTCCATGATATTCACAACGGGCAGTGGCATCATACCACCTGGGATATGGAGGTTGAATTGGGTCTAGGGGAACTGGCACAATTTGGTTTATACCGACAAGGTATCGGTATATTTCACTGAGTGGGAGGGGAAGAGGTGGATCAGGGTTTCTTGGGGGTCTTGGGTTGTTTTGTGGTGGTCTTGGTTGAGCAGGAGGAGGAGGTGGTCTCGGTTGGTAATTTGTAGGTGGGGGATATTGTGGGCGCGGGTGTGGATAATTTGGGAAAGGAGGAGGAATGTTTGCGACTGTTTGGCCATGAGGGGGAGGATATGGCCGATAATTGTTTTGAGGGAATGGGGAATAATTGTTTTGACGGGTGACAGAATGCACATCACCCTCCTTCTTCTTGCCGAAGCTGGCAGTCTTCTTCGCAGGGTTCTCAGCCAACTCCTGCAACCGTCCCATTCTTAGATTGGCCTCTATTCTTTTACCGGCCTGTATGATGTCAGAGAAGCTGTTGGAAGTGTTCCCAATCATCAAATTGAAATAGGAGGCTTTCAAAGTCTCAATGAACAGAGAGCACAGCTCATTGTCAGTCATCGGAGGGTGTACCTCTGCCGCCTTTTCTCTCCATCTCTGGGCATACTCCTTGAAGCTTTCCCTGTCCCTCTGCACCAGGTTTTGAAGATCCCTCCTCGTGGGAGCCACATCACAGTTAAATTTGTACTGCTTTAAGAAGGCATTAGCTAAATCTTTCCAGGAGCGTAGTTTGCTCCTGTCCAACTGAATATACCACCTCAGGGCTGCCCCGGAGAGGCTCTCATGAAAGAAGTGGACTAATAGCCTATCATCATCCGTCAGAGCGGACATCTTGGCGATATAGGTGGCCAAGTGAATGCGAGGGTCTGAATTCCCAGTGTACTTGTCGAAATCAGGGACCTTGAATTTAGGCGGCACAACCACATCAGGAACCAACCTGAGCGATGCCACATCGACTGAACCATACATATTCAGTCCTTCGATTGCCCTTAATCTCTCCTCTAGAGCAGATAGTTTCTCACTTTCTTTTGTCTTATTTTCCCCTCCCACTGCATGATATGCTCCCCCGGCCGGGAGCTGAGGGGTGGAGTAAACTGGAGGGATTAGGATTGGAGGGTGAGGCTCGGTATTTGAGACAGCCAGGTAATAAGAGAAAGGCAGGTCATTATTCATGGCGACCGGATTGACAGTGACTGTCGGGTCCGGGATAGGTGATTGAAAGGTGAAAGAAGTTGTAGCTTGATGGGGATCCATCGTTGTAGGTGGTGGGGGAGATAGTGGTAAGCTAGGCTCTGCTGTGGGTTTATTCTGGGACATTTCCCTCATTAGTCTCATAAGTTCTGAGACTTGATCTTTCAGTTCGGAGACCTGCCCTTGTAGGTTCTGTACTTGTTCCTGATCCTCCATTATCTTCTTTGTCCGGGATCTTGTTAAGTACACTCGCTTGGGTTGAACCGTGTGCTTGGTCAGACTTGCCTTGTTTGAAGCAATATTGATTTCCTGTAGGGAAAAAAAAGGTTTTTTAATGAATTTTGAATTTTGTAAAGAAACTAAAAGTCCTGGTCTGGACGAAGGATACAATGGCATTTGGGAGCCAGAATGAAATCTGCGAAAGGATAATTGCATTAATTTTATCATGGCATCGTTCGATAGTCTGACCGTGAATGATGGGATTGAATGCGCATTTATGATACCAGTCCATATAGCGCATTCAATTTTTCACATAACCCTAGCGAGGAAGTTCCTACGGGAGTCATATTATTCATTCACAAATTTGCTAAACAATGGTCCAAAAATCATTTCATTAACTGAATAGTTTGTACACCGTATTCTTTACATCGGCCTAGGTTCTGGGAGGTTCTTTATAGTGAGATGGCATTTTCTGAGATACTCATATAACCTTTCTTCTTGTTTGGCAGGGTCGAATGCTTTCAGAGCGTACTCGGATTCAGGTAATAATTCTTGTTTTCCCCGTGCTATCGTTCTCTCCAGCTGGTCAACATTTTCTTTCAACTCTTGATAGATAGCAGCTTGTCTTTCCTTCCCTTTCCTTTCCTTAGCACACTCTTTCAAGATATCGTTGATGAGTAGTGCCTGTTCTTTCAATTCGAACTTCTTCTTTTTGTTTTCTTGTTTATACTCTTCAACGAGTATTTCCTGGTATTTCATCTTTTCCTGAAGCTTACTATTCTGTACTTTCATTTCTTTGACCTCAGCTTGAAGAGAGTCTCTTTCCTCTTTCCACCGTTCCTCTTGTCCTTCGAACCCCCTCTTTTTGGCCCTTGCTTCTTCCTTGAGCCTTCTCACCTTTCTTTTAAGTTTTTGCTGTTGGTCCTCCAATTGTTTCATTTGTTCTTGCAATTGTGAGTTCTCAGTATTTGCCTTTTGTAGCGAGTCAACCAGGCGATCATCAGCTTCTTTTAATAGGACGTCTCGGCGAGGGTTGTTGTCTTCGAATTTCATAGTTGAGTGTTCTCGGTCCCTGTTAGCCCTCCATTCAAGATAATCGCGTGAGGCACTTGGGCCTTTAGGCAACCTTTCCATCAGGGAGATGTTTTCCCAGGATCTGCGAGCCATTTTCAATCCTTCCTCTTCCTTGAGCTCATGGTAGAAATGACCTTGGTGGTATTCTTCAATGTCGATTCTGGTCTGTGTTGAGCCAAACTGCCTCATTACCAATGCCGGAGTGTAACTTGTGTATCCGGTTACTCCGATTAAGGACACTGACTGATTACCTCCCGTGTTGATCAAAACAGATTGGCCTGACACCCACAGCTTCCTCCAACAATAATCATGGCTATTGAAACTCAAAATCCGTTTCCGCCATTGCTGTTCATTCTTCGGACTGATTACTAACCGGGTCATCTTCTCGATGGGAGGCTGGTCAAGGTACCAAGTCAATCCCTTTGTCTCCACAGGGCATATGTGACTGATAATCCAGAGATATAACAATTGAGAACAACACTTGATGGACCCTCTACCCTGTTGTCTGCAGTAGGTAAGGGTTAATAAGGTCTCCGCAAGAATTGCCGGGATCGGATTGACCTCCTGCCTTTCTACCGCCCAGAATACTTCCACCGTGCTGCAGGTTATGATTCCTAATGGTCTCGGGAACAAAATCAGGCCATAGATTCCCAATGCGAGTGCTACTGAAGCTTGATCCCATTGTTTCTCTTGGAGGTATTGATCTAACCGCTTCTCGAGGTAGGTCCAATACCATCCATGCGTGTTTCCTTTGACAGTTTCTTTTGACTTTGCCTCCTCCGAAGGAATACCCAACAAATGTGTTAATCGCTTTGTGTCCGCCTAGGCTCAAGGTGTAGGTAGATCCGATTCTGTGTTGAGTAAGGAATCCCTAATAATGCCTGATATTCTTCCATGGTGGGAACCGTATCAATATCATTGAAAGAGAATACCCCGTACTTTGGATTCCAAACCGACAGCATGGCCTTTAATGCCGGGATTTGGACCTTGACTCGCATTAAGGTTGCAATCCTCCCGTACTTCTCTTCAAATCGTGCCTTGACCTGATCGGGAAGCGGCCTCCAACCATTAGACAGACTCTCGAGATCGTTCATTCTGACCTCCATTTTATTCAGATCTAATGAAGGTAGTAAGCTAGCGTGTGCCTTGGAAACATCATTTTGCCAGGGTACTGGACTATGAGCTGATTTGGACCAAAGTTTAGCATTCTGAACCTTTTCTACCGACTGAATCGAGGATGCCATGATAAAAATGATGCCTATCCTTTTTACAGACTCTTGGTTTGGTAATGCCTGCGGGAAAACTCGTTAGCAAGATAAATTAGGGTAATTTTGAATCATACTGTTGACAGGGTGACACGTACACATTTATCAAAGTAAGAAAATGTGTAGGTGTTTTAGTAGAATTGAAGATTACCCTCACAAAAATGAACAAAAGGAAATTAAAGCAGAACAGGGTAAGAGTAAGTATGCCCCTTTTTGTCCTATAATAGGGAGACTCCTGATACCGGATGAGCGCTACCTATTTGGATAGTTCTATCTTATAAGGTAGTTTACTACGGCTTTCAGCTATTGTGATAGTTTAGCTCAAGGTCTAATTTTCTAAAAGCCACAGGTTCCCAAATTACCCCTACTATAAATAGTAGAGCCCCATTCTACCCCCATGATATTATCGGGAAAATTCCACGAGTATCACAGTGAATAGAACGAGTTTCAATTTGAGCAGAAGCCTTCACGGATACTAACGGGGTAGAACCCACGGGTACTGCTACATGACCCCCTCCTATTTTCCTAAAAGGGTAAGAAAGCCCACGTATAGGGCCAAAGTGTGTGAGGACATCGTGTGAGTGTTCAGTGTGTGAAGGGACACGTTTACCTCTTCCCAATATAGGGGGATTTTCTTTCTTTTTCTTTTTTCTACCTTTCCCTTTTTTTCAAACAATAAGCGCTGTAGGGAATAAAACAGGCAAAACAAGTAAAACAGTTAGCAAGAATAACAATAATTAACGTATAAAATATCGCCGAATGAGCCCACCTAATTTGATCGGAAAAAAAAATTAAATCTACTTTAGGACCTCTAGATCGGGGTTAAGTCAGTGCGTCCTCAGTGGAGTCGCCAAGCTGTCGCAAGGGATTTTGCGGTCGCCTGAACGAACCCTCACCGAAGTGGGAAAGAGTGAGGAGTCGCCACCTTAGTTTTGAGGGAAACTAAAGAAAACCATTTGTGAAGATAGATTGAAATGAAACTACTTCAAGACAGAGATTCTAGGTTCGGGGTCCGTAAACGGGTGGGGAAGGTGTTAGGCACCCCACCTCGTCCCTTAATAAGGGCAGGTAGATTTAACTTTGCATTAGTTAGGAGGGCTTGAATGGACATGTTAATCCTTTTGATAAAGGAAATTTTAATTTTTCACTAAATTCGGATCACCCAGATACATAAGTAAATGAGACAACCTTAGTGAATTGACATCGCATGTCATTTTTGGTTTTGGGATTGTTTTGCGTATAGGTTAAAATTAGGTGTGAGAATCGGATAAGAACTCTCATCCGATCTCTTTTAGATATTTATTAAAATTCTGAGTGGAGATCGGATAAGAACTCTCCTCCGATCTCTTTTGAAGTATTTAAAATTTAGGATTGAGAATCGGATAAGAACTCTCCTCCGATCTCTTTTAAGTATTAAAATTTTAGCTCAAGGATCGAATAAGAACTCTCCTCCGACCTCCTTTTAAATGTTTATGGAAATTTTAGATCAAGAAACGGATAAGAACTCTCTTCCGATCTCTTTTAAATTTTTGTTATAAAATTAGGTGAGGATCGGATAAGAACTCTCTTCCGACCTCTTCGAAATTTGGACACAGCCATATATCATAAGAGTCTAAGTTTAAGAGTTCTAGTATTTAAAGGTGCCAAAGGTCGAAATAAGATTTCTTTTAACTTGTTGGTACTTTGTGACTAAATAAGGAACACCGGACTGAATTTTGCTGACCTCCCCTAAGGTCACTTTACCAGTATCCTATCTGTACCCTTTTACTTACCTGTGTTTTGATTTTTTATTCCGCCTTATGGCATTATGCCGGATCGCCTTCTACGTCAGCCTAGTGATTCAACTTTGCTATTTCCCTGATGTGTTATTTTAGACCCTCTTTTCAAAGACATTTTAAACACAGTTACCTACATTTTGTCTAGCTGCTTCTACGTAACTCGGGACTAGATGACTTGCGTTCAGAAATAATAAAGATTAACAAAAGTGTGGGTTAGCCAGCACGGGAGTAAACTAGAACATATCTTTTCTTTGTTGTTTTTTTATCGTGACATGAATTTAAAGAAAACAACAGGCATAAGAAAGACAACAAAAGAAATACGTGAAACGAAAACTAGACTTAATAAAATGGCGATATTAACACTTACCTGTAGGGAGTCGAGTCTATTGAGCTAACTACAGAATCGCAAAAGTAGCAAGATTGCAGGTTAGCAGCCGGAGGACTATGGTCCGCCTTGAAGTGAAGTATTCTTTGTTAAAATGTAAACGGGTGAAAATAACCAAGCTTCAGCGGAGTTGAGCTTAGACAATATGAATGGAAATAGAGGATAACAAAGACAGAAAGTGAGAGTGCCACAGGATAATGAATGAACTGAAAATGAAAAGTTTCAGTATTCAAGAATCCCTTTTGCAAGAAAACACTTCAGAAAACTAGTTTCAAAAGTTTTTTCCTACGAAAACTCCAAAAATAGCAGAGTAACAAACTGAATTAAGTTTCAGAGTTCTTCCACTATAGTTACTGCCTCTTGTATATATATTTTTTTCGGTCCGTCCGTTGAACAGTTTTTCATGCAGGTATTTATAGGGACCGGGTGCTTCTCCCTGAAGGGTCAGGATCTATCTTGAGGGAGATGGAGGGTCAGGATTTCAAAGGACATGATCGGATGCTTGAGAATTAAAGCGAATCAAAATGAATGGCCGAGATCATTCTCAGGATACCTGTCCTTTTCTTCTTCTGATCTGACGGTCCAAAACTTTGTTGACCTGGGTGATCCGAGGGCTGGGAATAAAAGGCGCCGGTCTTGTCGTCTTCCTCTTTGATCCAAAGGCTCTGGACTCGTCCTTGCAAGTGAGACCAACGGTGGAGATTGGGATGTACAGAACTGCCATGACATACTCTGGCATTTGTCAGCATTGTGGGCGATTCTCAGGCGTGCGGTGGAGATTTCGTCTGCGATGCTTTAACTACCTTGGCTCTGATTCTGACGACGGTTATTGGGATTTGTCTTATTCCCTTTGCCTTCTGATCTTCCCTCTTTCTGACCTCTTCTACATGCTCTTTTTCCGATCTTTCACGCTGGTCTCCCATCTTCCGATCTATTATTCCGATCTTTCCCTTACTCAGGTCCGGTCCGGTCAAAGCATTAATTTCCCCTCGATTCTCGAAGCGTCCGCTTCGTTTTCTGCTTAGCAATAAATGCTCGTTTTCCCCTATATATACCCCTGACGGAAGAGACTTCCCTTCATTCGATTTTCCTCTCTTCCTTTTCTTTCTTTCCAGTTCTAGCTGCTCTGGCGGTCATTCCGGCCATGATTGTGGTTTTTGATCCCTCTCCGATAAACTCCTTTGTTCCTCGACTAAAAATTTACGATCCCGGTGATCGAATAATAGTGATAACCTTATCTGATGATGGTGAGAGAACTGAATCAATTAACCGATCTGGATTGCGGACCTCGATCGTGCCAATCTCGAGTCGTTCCACCGGCATAATCGGTGAACCGATTTTGGCCGAACAAATTGCTGATGTTCCGCCGACCCTTGGTTGCTCTTCCGAGTTTATTCGGCTTCTCATCACATTGGGTGTTCCGACAGCGTCTTTACTCCACATTGGGTGTTCCGACAGCGGGTTAAGCTCCGATCGGCGACAACCTGTGGATCAGTCACAATGTTGACTATTGACATAGGCCTTTTTAGATAGGATGTTCCGCTGGTCTTTAGAGATCGGCCTTTTGATGTAATCAGATCTCTAATGTATTCCGATCTTTAGATCGCCCAAATTATGTAATCTGACTTTTGGAAATGTATTCCGATCTCTGAGATCGCCCAAATGATGTAATCCGATCCCTTGGAAATAAAAATCTTATTTCGCCAATTATCATCTTATTGATTATTTTCCGATCTCTGATATATTTGTCCGATCTGGTTCCTAACAAAATGACTCTTAACTAATCTTTTATTCAAAGTATTCAACTTAATATGCCGATCTCCAGTTAACCGATCTCTTTATGCAATTTGGAATGTTCGAGAGACGTGTCAGAACAGCTGGCGAGTCCCGTTAACCGATGCACTGCCTGGAACCTCGTGAGCATTAAATGCTCGGACAAGTATAAATAGGGGGCGGGGTTAGCCAGTTGCTCTCTCATTCCATTTTCAGTCTCTTGCTCACAACTTCAAAGTTCTCTCATTTTCTCAAGTTCTTCCGACGCCGATCAGACTCTGGTAAGGACTTTGATCTTCTTTTTAGTTTAATTTCTTTATTTCCTTTGAAAATGAGCGGCGCCGAAGGTCAGAGAGCGACGAGCCCTCCTTCCATTCAGTTCTCGTGATCGTCCGATGAAGAAGAGGTGGTCGGGCCAAGCGCACAACCAGAACCTCCTAGGGTCTCCGTTCCGGCTCAGGGGCAGATCGCACCATCAAGGCATGCACCTTCTTCAGGGAGGGAGAATCTTCCTATGGACGAGCTGCCATCGATCTTGCAAGAATCCGATCTACAATCGTTTAGCCAGGAGTACAATATTCGTCCTGACTCGTATGAACTTATCCGGTGTCACGGCTATCACCCAGCCGATTACTTCTTTGAAGAGAATGACATGGTCATAGTATACGAGGAACAGTTAAAGGCCGGTCTTCGGTTCCCTCTGGATGACTTCTTTAAGGAGGTCCTGAAATTTCACCGAGTGTGCATTGCTCAAGTTCACCCTAACTCATGGCGGATCTTAGTAGCCTTCCGAGGCCTCTGCCGAGCAAAGGGAATCAGACCTACGGCTAAGGTGTTCGCCGAACTGCACAGGCTTACTCGCCGAAAGGACGACGAGCACTGGTTCTTCCAGTCGAAGCCTCATTGTGGGCTCTTTACCGATCTGCCCTCCTCCCTTAAGAATTGGAAGAACCGCTTCTTCATTCTGAGGAGCAAAAATCTGACCTGCTTTGAGGACTTCCCCCGTAGCTGGTGGCACCAGGGGCCTTTGATTCCGAAGCGTATTACCCTGAACCAGGAGGAAAGCTTAATAGTGATGGATCTGAAGAATCAGGCTGCCACTCAAAAGATCTCCTGTTTAGATGCGGTGACTGCCGAGCTGCACCATTGGACCATACAGCTGATCACCGGCCAAGATCGCAAACTTCCGCTTTCTGACCTCGGCATTGGTATTTTCTACATCTCAGATCTCAGGACCTTAGCGATCTCACTGACCTCTTCTTTGTGCAGGTATGGCGGGTGGTGAGGGTTCCAAGAAGCGGAAGAAAGAAAGAGAGATTTCCCGGAAAGTAAAAGATATGAAGCGTTCGGCACTACTTCAAACACCCAGCCATGAACCTGGGGAGATACAAGGGGACCCGCCTCGACCTTCGGGACCGCCGATCGCAGAAGCTGTCCGATCTCCTCCTCGACGAGAAGAACCGCCTCCACCTCCTCCAGTTGCTCCAAGCACAGAAGGGGGTCGTTCTCGACCTCCTGCGAGGCCCCCTTCTCGTGGCGCTCAAGTACTGATCGCTTCTCTGAAGAACAATCGAACTGTTAAGGAGAACCCCGATTTTGCCAAAGTCTTGGGGTCTTCTATCTGCCTTCGGGAGGATCGGGACATCGTCTCGACAATCTTGACGACATCGACCGATCCATGAGTTTGAATGTAGAGTGCCCGTGAACCAAAGACGTAGTCCGGGAAAAGGCTCACCGTCTGGGTAAGGAGATCGAGAAGAAGAGTCAAGAAGTGGCATCCCTCTGATTCCAACTCTCATCCGCTCAGAACTATATATCCGAGATCGAGGGGCAGATGAAACTTTATGAGGATAAGCTAGCCGCGCAGAGTCATGTTCTGGCCGAAAGGGATCACACTCTTGGAGAAGTCCAGGCGCTCCGGGCTAACGAAGCTGCTCAGGTCGCCCGCCTTACTGAGGAGCTTAAGGCAAAAGATGAAGAGATGGTGACAGGAATAGCCGGTGCTTATGTGAACGCTCACCAGGATCTCTTGGCCGAGCTCCAGAAGCGTTACCTAGAGGAGGACTTCTCTTGGATGGCCGACCTGGCTCCTGGAGGCGAGGAGGAAAGCGAAGAGGAGGCCGAGGTTGAGAGAGAAAATGAGCAAAATGTAGATCAGGCTGGGAGTGATCCCCCAGCCGAATGACTTGTATAAATTTTGAAATGAAATGGAATGCCTCTTTTGTTCAATGAATGGATGTGATTGGAAAATCTCTGAATTGCCTAAGTATTTGATTGTATGAGCATAGCAAAACAAGAACTAAATGCAATTATTAATCTAAGTGTAAGAGGTCGGAAAGCACAATAAGCATGAGATCGGTAGGGAAGAAACGCTGAACAGGACTTGATTAAAATTGAAAATTTAACTTGAACACTTAAGATCGGAATCCTCATTAAATCGGACCAAAACCCTAGTTCTTAAACTCTCGAAAGGGAGATCGGCAATAAAACTGGTAAGAAAAGATCTAGTGCCAGTTCATTTCGTTTATCATCAGAGATCAGGAATATACTTGACGGGTCCGGAGATTCGACAATGGGTTTGAGAGATCGGTGAGCGATAGACTGGTAAGGCTTTGACTGATGTGAGGACTTAGCATTGATTCAATTCTTTGTGAGGAGAGATCAGAAATGTGACTGCCTATCAAAGAGGGATCGAAAATGTGATTAGCTGTCAAAAGGAGACTTAGTACTGGGGATCGGTTTCAAAGTTTTGGGGATCGGCCAAAATATGGTGTCAACAGGGTATCTAGCTTATGTTAGAGATGTTCAGGTAGAAGGTGCAGGTTTGGAGAATGTTGCAGTGGTTAAGGAGTTTCCTGATGTGTTTCCAGAAGATTTATCAGGTTTACCCCCAGAGCAAGAGGTAGAGTTTGGTATAGACTTAGTTCCTGGAACTGAGCCCATATCTATGCTACCTTATCGTATGGCACCCGCAAAACTTAAGGAGTTGAAGGAGAAACTACAGAACCTACTAGATAAGGGGTTCATTCGCCCTAGTGTTTCTCTATGGGGTGCTCCTGTGTTATTTGTACGGAAGAAGGATGGGTCTTTGAGAATGTGCATTGATTATAGGCAATTGAATAAGGTAACTGTGCATAATAAGTATCCTCTTCCACGCATAGATGACCTGTTTGACCAACTTCAAGGTGCAAAGTATTTTTCCAAGATTGATCTTCGATCTGGGTATCATCAATTGAGGGTTAAGAAAGAAGACATACTCAAGACGGCCTTTAGGACTAGGTATGGACACTATGAATTTCTTGTAATGTCTTTTGGTCTTACCAATGCTCCGGCCGCCTTTATGGATCTCATGAACAGAGTTTTCAAGCCTTTCTTAGATCAATTTGTTATAGTGTTCATCGATGACATTCTAGTGTACTCAAAGAGTAAGGAGGAGCATGAACAGCATTTGAGAATTGTCCTTCAGACCTTACGAGAACACAAGCTATATGCCAAGTTCTCAAAATGTGAGTTTTGGTTAGATAGTGTGGCTCTCCTAGGCCATACAGTATCTAAGGATGGGGTGTGTGTTGATAAGAAGAAAGTTGAGGCAGTGCTTCATTGGCCTAGACCCATAACTGTGTCAGAGATTCGTAGTTTCTTGGGTTTAGCAGGGTATTATAGACGGTTTGTTCAAGACTTCTCTCGTATTGCAGCACCTTTAACTAAGTTGACACAGAAGAATGTGAAATTTCAGTGGTCTGAGGCTTGTGAAAAAAAGTTTTCAGGAGCTTAAGACTCGTTTAACTACAGCACCAGTGTTAGCCCTTCCATATGGATCAGGGGGTTATGTAGTATATTGTGATGCTTCTAGGATTGGTTTAGGATGTGTTTTGATGCAGCATGGACGGGTTATTGCATATGCTTCTCGTCAGTTGAAAAGACACGAGCAGAATTATCCAACTCATGATTTGGAAATGGCTGCAGTAATTTTTGCTTTGAAAATCTGGAGGCACTATCTGTATGGTGAGACTTGTGAAATCTTCACTGACCACAAAAGTCTCAAATACATATTTGACCAACGTGATCTTAATCTTAGGCAAAGAAGATGGGTAGAATTGCTGAAGGATTATGATTGCACCATACAGTATCATCCTGGAAAAGCTAATGTAGTGGCTGATGCTCTAAGCAGGAAGTCTTCTGGTAGTTTAGCCCATATATCTACCAAGATGAGGCCTCTGATTGGTGAATTACATGGGTTGCTAGATCAGGGAGTAGAGTTTGAAATCATAGCTGGATCATTCTTAGCACATTTTCGAGTTAGGCCTATCTTGATTGATCGAATTAAGGCTGCTCAAAAGAGGGATTCTCAGCTGTGTGAGATTATAGATAATATTCATCAAGACCAAGCTCAAGGATTCATGTTGAATGATGATGGAGTTCTTCGTTATGGCACTAGACTTTGTGTCCCCAATGTTGATGAGTTGAGAAGAGAAATCATGGAGGAGGCACACCATTACACAAAGACACCCAGGTTCAACTAAGATGTACCGTGATTTAAGGGAGCATTATTGGTGGGGTGGCATGAAGAGGGATATTGCAGACTTTGTTGCTAAATGTTTGACTTGTCAGCAGGTTAAGGCAGAACATCAGAGACCATCTGGGTTACTTCAGCCATTGCCTATTCCCGAGTGGAAATGGGAGCATATTGCTATGGACTTTGTTGTGGGTTTACCTAGTATACGAGGTGGTTACAATGCAATCTGGGTGATAGTGGACAGATTGACAAAATCTGCTCATTTCCTTCCTGTGAAGACTACATATAACTTTGCTAAACTTGCACAGTTGTATATAAATAAGATTGTTAGTCTTCATGGAGTTCCAGTTTCCATTGTCTCTGATCGTGGTACTCAGTTTACTTCTCGATTTTGGAAGAAATTCCAAGAAGCTTTAGGAACACGAGTAGACTTTAATCGCTTTCACCCTCAGATGGATGGACAGTCAGAAAGGACCATACAGACATTAAAGGACATGCTTCGTTCATGCGTTATGGATTTTGTTGGATTTTGTGATCATCAGTTGCGTTTAGTGGAGTTTGCTTATAATATTTGTGATCCGGGAAGTATAGAGATGGCTCCATATGAGGCATTATATGGTCGGAAGTGTAGGTCACCGGTTTGTTGGGATGAAGTTGGAGAAAGAAGGCTTACTAGACCAGAGTTGATACAATTAACTTCAGAGAAGGTTCGACTAATTCGTGATCGACTTTTGACTGCTCAAAGTCGACAGAGAAGTTATGCTGACCCTAAGCGTAAAGATGTAGAATTTATGATTGGTGATCATGTATTTCTGAGAGTTTCCCTATGAAAGGAATCATGAGGTTTGGGAAGAAAGGGAAGCTTAGCCCTCGTTTTGTTGGTCCATTTGAAATTTTGGAGAGAATTGGAGCAGTTGCTTACCGTTTAGCCCTTCCACCTGGTTTTGCACATGTACATCCAGTTTTTCATATTTCTATGCTTAGGAAGTATGTACCAGATCCATCTCATGTTTTACAACCTCAAACCATGCAATTTAAGGATGATATGTCATATGAGGAGAAACCAGTAAAGATTTTAGATCGACAAATTAGGAAACTCCGGTCTAAGGAAGTGGCTTTGGTCAAAGTCTTGTGGCATAATCACTCAAGTAGTGAGGCCACATGGGAGATAGAATCTGAAATGCGAGCCAAATATCCTCACTTATTTGATTCTTCAGGTTAGAATTTTATCTATTCAAATTCGGGAACCGAATTTTTTTAAGGGGGGAAGTATGTGAAAACCCATATACATTTATTATTTATTATTATTTTATTTTAATTAGCTAACAATAATTTAATATATTTATAAAAATATATATATATTTTATTCGATGGTCTGCTTATTTATTTTTAGATATATATATATATATTTTTTGAAATTAAATATAAATCTGCAATCTGAACAACCCAGTTCAATAATAACTCTTATTCCATTATACACCTAATAGAACTCTTGAAATATATATATACCCTAATCATCTCTTCTGCTAAACTTTGCTCTCAAAACCTGTTTGTCACCTCATTTTTCTATCAAATACTCTCAACAGAGAATCCCTAAATTTTTACTTCTCTATTCATCACATTCGATTCTGTTTTCAAGGTAAAAATTCTCATTCCTTATTTAATAATGGGTGAATTTGATTTTATTTTCTTTCTTCGATTTGTTACAACTACTCTAGAAATTTATTTTTTTTCCTTTGATCATTGGTATTGAATTGGGTTGATCATGATTACTGTGAAATAATAACCTTCAATTTATATTATATATATATATATATATATATATTTAAACTTTCGTCCCCTTTTCATCCACCACCGAATTCGTCCCACGACATGGGACGAATTCGGTGGTGGCTGACGTATGGTCGTGGGACGAATTCGGTGGTGGATGAACAGGGGACGAAAGTTTAAATATATATATATATATATATATATATATATATATATATATATATATATATATATATATATATATATATATATAAGTTATTTTAATTTATTATTATTTAATATTTTTCTTTTATATTTTGGGTATGTAGGAGATTCAAATATTCAATCAGTCAGTTGAAATTGTCTCTCTTCCATTGAAAATAACTATTGTTTTGGAGGTTCCAGGTGAGTGGTAATTATAGTACATGGCACCGTTTTTGTCCATTTTAAAATTTCTTAGCATTAAGTTTGTTATTAAATGAAATTTTAAATCAATATTTTAACAATGATTTTATATGTGATTTTCTAGAGTTTTATTTTGTTATTGAATTTTATCTCGATTTTGATTAAATAATTGATTTTGCCAACTATCTCTGCATTAGACCCATTAGGATTCCAGGAACAGGCCTTTAATGTATTTATATTGATTGATATTTGACTATAAAATTTACCGATGTGTTACTGAATTGATTTGAGATTGATTTGATTTTATTGAATTGATTTGAGATTGATTTGATTTTATTGACTCTCTGAAACTATTGAAATACACTATTGGAATTGCACTATCAGTTATTATTTGCTATCTGAAATTTTTATTGATTTTGATTGATTTGTACAAATTGATTTTCTGTTTTGAATTGGTACCTGTGCCCAGTATCTGTTTCTGTTATCTGGCCCCGCCGTGTGGACTATCACGGTATTAGGTTGCATTGTCGAGTCATGCATCATTGCAGTTTATGGTTTGCATTAGTATCATATGCATTGATATCTGTGAAGGAGGAGGAAGGTATCGATATCCGTAGCGCTTACCATCTGGCCTTTGGTGATGTGGGGTATCATCACCCTGGTGCACTGTACCATAAAATTTTATTTGAATGAATTTCTTTTATATATATGTTTTATGAAGTTATTTTATTAATGATTTTGACAGCATGAGCATGATTTTATTGAATAGAAAAATTATTGTGAAATTAATCAAGCATCTGCCTATTCCTATTCCGTTGTGTGCTATAATTATCATTCACTGAGCATATAGCTCAAACCACATTTTCTCTGTCTGTTATCTGTTTCAGATCAGTAGAATTCTGCAGCTGATCCAAATATTCAATCAATTTTCTGGAGAGGGACAACTTTGATTTTGTTCTCATGGTATGCCCGAATTCATGTTTTCTCGGGCTAATAATTAGTTTAGTTTATTGAACAGTTTAAGTTTTTATTTGAAATCTGTAGAGACTCCGCAGTTTACTTATGGGATATTTATGATGTTTATTCAGCATTTTGTCTATTTGGATTTTATCTATTTTTGGGATTAGTAAGTGACAATATATTCATTTAAGATACTCTGATAAGGCTTGCATGATTTAAGAATACTTAAATTATGCGCCGGTCACGGTTCAGAATTTTGGGTCGTGACAGAAGTGTTATACCTACACAGATCATAAGAGCTTGAAGTATTTGGGCACCCAGAAGGAATTGAATTTGAGGCAGAGGAGATGGTTAGAACTGATTAAAGACTATGATTGCTTAATAGACTATCAGCCAGGGAAAGCAAATGTGGTGGCTGACGCCTTAAGTCGCAAGACTATGGCAAGTCTCAAAGTTTCTCCTTTGTCCATGGTACATGAGTTGAAAGCACAACATGCGAGTTTGGAGATTGATGATAAGGGACAGATAGTAGTTGCATGGCATGTACAGCTAGTGTTGATTGATCAGATTAGAATGGCTGCTCAGAGTGATGAAAAATATCAGAAGCTACTGAAAGAAGTCCAGCAGAGCAAGAAACCTGAATTCTCTGTGAGAGATGATGGTTTATTGCTACATCAGGGCAGAATGTGCGTTCCTAGTGATGTGGAATTGAGACAGATCATTATGAAGGAAGCACATGAGTCTCCTTTGCTATGCACCCTGGTGGAACTAAAATGTACAGAGGGCTGAAAGAGCATTACTAGTGGATGGGTATGATGAGGGATACAGCTGAATTTGTTTCCAAATGCCTAACTTGTCAGCAAGTAAAGGCAAAACATCAAGTTCCAACTGGTTTGTTGCATCCATTGCCAGTACCAGAGTGGACATGGGAACGGATAACTATGGATTTTGTGATGGGACTTCCGAGGACACAGAATAGTCATGATGCAGTATGGGTTATAGTTGATAGACTAATCAAGTCTGCTCACTTTTTGCCAGTTCGGATGGACTATAGCCTGAAAAGATTGGCCAGATTGTACATATATGAGATTGTAAAATTGCATGGAGTGCCAGTATCGATTGTATCTGATAGAGATCCTAGGTTCACTTCTAGATTCTGGGGTAGTCTTCAGAGAGCCCTAGGAACTAGATTAAACTTTAGCACAACATTCCACGCACAGACAGATGGCCAGTCTAAGAGGGTAATTCAGATATTGGAGGATATGCTACGGGCTTATGTGATTGAGTTTGGAGATAGTTGGGATACACACTTGCCTTTGATTGAGTTTGCTTATAACAACAGCTACCAATCAAGCATTGGGATGTCTCCATATGAAGCTTTATATGGCAGGAAGTGCAGAACTCCCCTATGTTGGGATGAAGTTGGTGAAAGAAAGATGATTGGGCCAGAAATTGTTCAGCAGACAGAGGAAAAGATCAGATTGATCAGAGATCGACTCAAGGCTGTATCAGACCGTCAGAAGTCCTATGTTGATCTGAAGAGAAGAAACATTGAATATGCAGTGGGTGATAAGGTATTCCTCAAAGTTTCTCCTTGGAAGAGGATTATGAGATTTGGCAGAAAGGGTAAACTGAGTCCTCGTTTCATCGGACCATATGAGGTTCTGGAGAGAGTGGGTCCTTTGGCATATCGGTTAGCATTACCTCCAGAGCTAGAAAGGATATATAGTGTCTTCCATGTGTCCATGTTAAGGAGGTACAGATCTGACCCATCTTGTGTACTATCAGTTGAAGAGATTGAGGTAAATCCAGACCTCTCATATGAGGAAGAACCCATAGAAATTCTGGCTTATGAGGTGAAGCAGCTGAGGAATAAACAGATACACCTAGTTAAAGTGCTGTGGAACCATCATTCAGGCCAGGAAGCTACTTGGAAACATGAAGAGGATATGAGGAGACAGCACCCACAGCTGTTCAGAGCTTGATGCCAGGTAAAATTTCGAGACGAAATTTATTTTAAGGGGGGGAGAATTGTAACACCCCTATGTTCGGTAGTGCGTTCTACTGTTCCTGTGACCAGTGTTGTCTGGACAGCTAGGATGCCTAGAACTACACTTAGATATTGATGAGGAGACATAAAATAATGAAATACAAGAAAAAAAATACAAGAAAAATGAAGGAAAAATGATAGCAATAAAATGTAACCAAGTTAAACGAGCCGAGAACCCTAGCGATGGCTGACCGCACCGGGAAATTGCGGCGTGGACTGTTGATTAGCCTTGGACCGCGGGAAACCCTGAAAAATATTTTTAGGACTTAAATAAATGTCTATTGAAGTAAAAATATTATTAGAAATATCAAAGAAAAATTAAATAATTAGTACAAAGAAAAACGAAAAATCGAGAAATAGACAAAAATCGGTGTTACAGAAAAATCAGAAATGCAACCCGATTAGGGGCATTGTGGTCATTTGACACCCCGAGTTGTCTTTTGACCTAAATGTCCATTAAAAATAAATGATATTACACTTGGAAAATGTCATGAAAAATTAAATTGGTGGTACATAGTTTTAATAGCAAAAGATAGGAGTTAAATATAGGAATTTGAAAACTTTAGAATAAAGAAACATTAAAATGGGTGATAGTGCTCCACTAACTCCATTAAGTGGACCATTAACCTTCATTTGGATAGAAAACTTCATCTTCTTCAACCTTGCCAAAAACCAGCCGAAATTTCCCTTGAAAGAATCCTCTATGGCCGTCCATGGCCAAGCTCCATTCTCCCATGATCCAAGCCAATTTCCTTACATTTTCCTTCACTAAAGTTGTTCTACACAACTTGGGCAGTAGATAGGCAACAAGAAAATCAAGTTTTGGTAAGGTTTTGAAGAATTTCAAAAGTGGTAAGTATGTATTTTTAATTCTTATTTCATTAAACTTTGAATGGGTGTTATGGGTAGTTGAATTGTGGAAGGATTTTTGAAGTTTGATGAGTTAAGGGAGAAACTCCACCTAAGTAGTTTGCGCTTAGCCGGTCCCAAGCCCGGACGAAGGAGGAGGGTTGCGGTAGGTGACAACCAGCGTAAAAATTTCGTCACACCCTATGATATGGATTCAAATGATATAAACGTTGGGGTGTCCTCTACTAACGACGAGCTACATCGGAGCCCGGGTGTAGTGAGAAATATGCAAGGGTGTAGGGCGTTCACCGAAAGCGACGCCATGCCGGTGCCCAGGTGTGGTGTTAAGTGAGCAAGGGTTCCCACATCATGGACGGGTGTGGGTAAAGAAGTTAGTCCATAGGACAGATAGTAGAATAAATAGTGTAACAGAACACAAGATAGACATAGAAAACAATAGAAGATATCATAGAAGGAGACCAATTAGGAATGAGCAGGATAGGAGGAGGATCAGGGTTGGTACTTGGAATGTTGGATCACTTACAGGAAAATTAATGGAGCTTGTGGATACCTTGGAAAGGAGAAGGGTGAATATTGCTTGCATTCAGGAGACTAAATGGGTAGGAGAGAAAAGTAAGGAAGTGGGTAATTCAGGGTACAAACTATAGTTTACCGGAAAGGAGAGAAATAAGAACGGAGTGGACATAATCATAGACAGGACATTGAAAGATGCAGTAATAGCTGTGAAAAGAGTAGGAGATAGAATTATACTAGTAAAGCTAGTACTAAAAGGAGAAACAATAAATATAGTCAGTGCTTATGCCCCACAAATAGGACTAGACAGTGAGAGTAAATAAAGGTTTTGGGAAGATATGGATGATTTAATGCAAAGCATACCGAATGAAGAGAATGTTTTCATTGGTGGAGATTTGAATGGGCATGTAGGAAGTGATAGACAAGGTTATGAGAATGTTCATGAAGGTTTTGGTTTTGGCAGTCGAAATGAGGACGGAAAAAGCATCCTGGATTTTGCTATGGCATATGACCTAATACTAGCAAATACCTACTTTATAAAATGAGAGTCACATTTAGTGACTTTCAAAAGTGGGCAACATAGAAGCCAAATCGACTTCCTCTTAACTAGGAAGACAAATAGAGCTCTATGCAAGGATTGCAAGGTCATTCCAGGAGAGGCTTTAATAAGTCAATATCGATTGGTGGTCTTGGATGTCAAGTTTAGGAACAATTCAAGTAAGGTCAGAAGAAATAGTGTAGCTCGAACAAAGTGGTGGGAGTTCAAAGGAGTAAAGCAAGTGAAGTTTAAAAATGAGCTTCTCGAGTCCGAAGTATGGAAGCTGGATATGGAGGCCAATGATATGTGGATACAGATGGCATCAAAGATTAGAGAAGTAGCTAGAAAAGTACTTGGAGAGTCTAAAGGACATGGACCACCCTCAAAAGAGAGATGGTGGTGGAATAAGGAAGTACAAAAGGCAGTGAAGAGAAAAAGGGAATGGTATAAGAAATTACCTAAATGTGATAATAATGAGGCATATGAACAGTACAAGATAGCAAAAAAAGAGGCAAAAAAGGCAGTTAGTCAAGCAAGAGCATAGGCCTTTGAAAAGTTATATGAGAAACTTGAAACTAAAGAAGGGAAGAAAGATATTTATAGATTAGCAAGGAGGAGAGAAAGGAAATGTCAAGATCTCAATCAAGTTAGGTGCATTAAGGATAAAGAAGGAAAAGTGTTGGTGAAAGATGAGGACATTAAAGAAAGATGGAGAAATTATTTTAATGATCTCTTTAATAATAGTCAAAATGGTAATAGCGTGAATATAGATTATAGAACAATAGAAAAGAATGTGAATTATACTAGAAGGATTAGATCTTTAGAAGTAAAGGAAGCACTTAAGAGATTGAAAGTGGGTAAAGCCTATGGACCCGATGAAATACCAATTGAAGTGTGGAAGTATTTGGGAGATATGGGAGTGGCATGGTTAACTAAATTATTTAATAAGATTCTAAACTCAAAGAAAATGCCTGATGAATGGAGGAAGAGTATTTTAGTACCTATTTTTAAAAATAAGGGAGACATACAGAGTTGCTCAAACTATAGGGGAATTAAACTAATGAGCCATACTATGAAGTTGTGGGAGAGAGTTGTGGAGCATCGACTACGTCATGATACTTCTATCTCTCTCAATCAATTTGGTTTCATGCCCGGTCGTTCAACTATGGAAGCGATCTTTCTCATTAGAAGCTTGATGGAGAAATATAGAGATGTGAAGAAAGATCTACACATGGTTTTTATTGATTTGGCGAAGGCTTATGATAGTGTTCCAATAGAGGTCTTATGGAATGTGTTAGAACAAAAGAGGGTATCTATTAGGTACATACAAGTATTGAAAGATATGTATGAAGGAGCAACTACTATTGTGTGCACAGTGGGAGGGGACACAAGAGATTTTCCGATCTCAATTGGATTACACCAAGGATCAGCCATAAGCCCTTACCTTTTTACATTAGTTTTAGATGAATTGACGAAGCATATACAAGAGAGTATTCCTTGGTGCATGATGCTTGCGGATGATATTGTTCTGATAGATGAGACACAAGAAGGAGTCAATAGAAAGCTAGAACTTTGGAGAAGTACTCTAGAGTCAAAGGGTTTTAAGTTAAGTAGAACGAAGACAGAATACATGCATTGCAAGTTCAGTGAAGGCCAAACTGGTGATAGGGAAGAAGTTAGTTTGAATGGAGTGATATTGCCCCAAAGTAATCACTTTAAATATCTAGGCTCAGTCCTTCAAGTAGATGGAGGATGTGAGGATAATGTTAGTCATAGGATTAAAGCCGGATGGTTAAAGTGGAGACGTGCCACGGGAGTTTTATGTGATCGTAAGATTCCCAATAAATTGAAAGGAAAATTTTACTGTACAGCCATACGACCGGCTATGTTATATGGTAGTAAGTGCTGGGCACTGAAAGAGTCGTATGCATCTAAGATAAGAGTTGCAGAGATGAGAATGTTAAGGTGGATGAGTGGCCATACTAGACTAGATAAAGTCCGTAAGGAGAGTATTAGAGAAAGGTAGGAGTGGTGCCAATTGAAGATAAATTGAGAGAAGGGAGATTGAGGTGGTTTGGTCATGTGAAGCGTAGACATACGGAGGCTCCAGTTAGACAGGTAGAGCACATTAGGTTAAAGGATAGAAAGAAAAAAAGGGGTAGACCTAAATTAACTTGGAGGAGAGTAGTACAACATGACCTAGAAGCATTACACATTTCTAAGGATTTAACCCAAAATCGTTCAGAGTGGAGAAAGTGAATCCATATAGCCGACCCCAAATTTTTGGGATAAAGGCTTAGTTGAGTTGAGTTGAGTTGAGTTGATAAGTTAAGGGAGAGGTACATTTTTGGCAGCCATGGAACTTCAATAAGAGCAATTTATCCTTGCATGTAAATGGTATATTAAAGTGTTAATGTAAGTGTTTATGTTTGTAGGAATAAATTGGATAATGTATAGTAAATGTATGTGTGATAGTATACTTGATTTTGGAAGCTTGGAAACTAATTGAAGGAGATGTAAAATCGGCAACTTTGATTGTAGGCCAAAATGTGTTGTTTCATGGTTTGGTTTGTGGAATTATATTATTGAATTATGGTGCTTGTTATGGCAGTATATATATGTGTATAAAGGTTTGAATTTGGACATGTAAATGAGCTATGTCATGTGGTTAAATTGTTTGTAATTGGACTTGGAAAATTCTATACTATAATGTGCATATTGAGAATGGTTATAAGCTGCCGAAATGACCAAAAATGAGTTGCTAAATGTGTTTATGTTATGGTACAAACCAGAAATGACATGGAAGAGTGACTTGGTAAGCATAGGATGTGTAATTGTTAAAGGGTGAACAATGTACAATAGGGCAGTGTGTGTTTTGGGCTTAGAACCTTAAGTGTGTGACTCCAATTGGTATAAGACCAATTGGAGGTGAAACTAGGCACAAAATGTGCCAACTTTCATGAAGGAAGCTTACCAAAATTCTGCTTAGAAGGTGACTTGAAAAATGACCAAATCCGGATTAGTGCTTTAAAAACCTGAAAATTGACCATTTGGGCATTAGTTAGTGTTTTGGCCATAACTCACTCAAAATAGGTCCAATTGACCTAAAATTTTTACCATGAATAGTTAAGACATATATCTACAATTCTTGTGAAGACACCAAAACCCAGAAATGGCCAGAACCAAGCCAAATAGCTTGCACAAATTCAGGTCCAAAAACTGGCCGAACCAAAAGTGACCTAAAAATGACCTAAACCTACCATTTTGGTACATTCTGTCCAGCATTGGTAAATTGACCATAACTTGGTCTACACAACTTAGAATGACCTGAAATTTTGCTCCACGTGTAATAAGACATAGACCTACAAGTTTGTAGTTTTGACCGAAACCCAAAAATCGAGGAAACTTGGTCATCCGACTAGGTCAAATTAGTATACCAGAATCCGACAAATTGCAATAAAATGCAATATACATGGAAATGAATTTGGTAACATGTACCAATACTAAAAAGCTACAAATGTGACACATTGGTAACATTAAAACCTAATTCACCTAGACTGTATCGAGGGTCAACATCTTAGGTTGACTAAGGAAATAATAGAATTCAATAAATTAAGTATTAAGCCTTATTGTTAGAGACGGTTTAAATGAGTACTGAAACACTTCAAATTGTGTGTTTCAGTTAGCAAAGACTCAGGGAAAGGGAAGGAAACACTGAGTCAGAGCCAAGAGACAGTTATCAGAGTTTTGTGCATAATAGTTATTTCTTTTGAAATTTTCAATTGAAATAAATTATGACTATTAGTATATTATTATTTTAAATTATGAAAAATTGTTTGATTGATATTTGATGGATACTTATTGATTGAAAAGCATTGTAAATGGTTTGAAACCACAGCTATCATGTATATTGATTGAATACCTCGCTAGCTTGTCTAGTGGGATAAATTGAATTCCCTCTCTGGCTGAAGTGTTGAGGTGTGTGCCTGTTGAGGACGAATAGAATGAGTACTTATATTATTGCTAGCTAGCTATGTTATTCCTCATTAGCTATCGGCTTTTGGGATGAATTGAATTCCTCACCAGCCATCGGCTTTTGGGATGAATTGGACTTTGGAACATGATTAAGCTATGTGTATGATTTATTGATATTCATTATGATATTGTGAAATGGAGTTTAAATTCTTATTGACATTCACTGTCTTTTGAATTTAACTATGTTTTAAGTATCCACTATTTATTTAACTTATGATTTGTGATTTAAAGTTGTATTTGGTTAATGTTGTGCACCACTGAGACATTGGCTCAGCGATAGCTTTTCATTCTTTATCGCAGTAGACAGATCGACAGGCGATGAGACTAGACTGCTAGTACTACACTGAGAGATCATCGGGTATATTGAGTATACCATATTTTGCATTTTGTATTGTAATGTATGTTCACTGTATGTATATAGTGTTCTTGGTTTTGAGCAGTTGTAAATTAAAATTGTACATTAAAGTTGTAAACTAAATTTGTAAATTATTTTGGCTTGTAAATATTGTGATATATTTCTTTTATCTCAGCCTTTGAAAACACTGAAAAATTATTGTGGATTTGAGTTGACAATATTGTGATATATTTCTTTTATCTCAGCCTTTGAAAACACTGAAAAATTATTGTGGATTTGAGTTGACAATGTTGAGAAACATATTGTGTTGATTAAATGTTGGAGTTTGAGATTGAGAAATATATTTGAAGTGCTTTTTACATGTTTTTGAAGAACTTTTTTATTCAAAATACAGATGGTACTCTGCCAAAATTTTCACAGAAATTATTAATTCTTCAAATGTGTTAGCTGTTTCACTTCAGTTCAAAAAAAAAAAATTTTAACACCTGTAAATAGTGCTCACCACTGTAAAAAGAAGTAAGAAAAGTTTTAAAATCCCTTGTAGTGCATTTAATGGATTATCAGTAGACGAAGTTGGTAATTCATTAGGTATACTACGGGATCATGTTATGCCTTACAGAGGGGTAGGGTGTGACAGTACTGGTGGAGGTTGTGGCTGTGGTTGTGGTGGTGGAATTACCCCCATCATTTACCAGTAAAATTCAGTCATTTGTTGAAATAATGCAAACTGAGGTTGGGTAGGTGCCTCAGCTGCTAGTGGAGCAGATTCTCCTCTGTCTCCAGATTCAGCTCTTGGTGGAGCACGACTCGCCACCTCTTCATCAACTGCTCTTTGAGAAGCAAGATCCATATCCTAATCAAAATAAGAAAATAAACAGTTCTGCATCAGTGTCACCTCAACACTTACAAATGCAATGCAATGGTATGCACTCTATCTAGGCTCAGAAACACCTAAACCGATGCTCTAATACCACTAAATGTGACACCCCTTACCTGTCTACAGTGCAGCCAAGCAAGATACGCTACACAGTGTGCCGAAGCACCAAATCATATTTCAATTCAATTTACCCTTTTTTTTACTCATTTATTTACAAGTTTTGATTAATCTGAATTTTTCGCAAATTTTATAGAAAATCCGGCAGAGTGCCGGCTGTAAATTGGAAAAACAGTTCTTCTGAATTTATTAAAAACAGTTCCAATATAATCATAATTTCAATCTCAGTCAACCACCAACATATTTTCAACAATTTCTCAATTTACTTCAGTATCTCAAAATTCAATTCATTTCATATCACACTCAATTCAATGAGAAATGCTCACATTTAATACTGAACATAGTTCATAGATAATTACATCAAAAACATAATTACATGAGTTTATAATATACATTACAGAAGTTTACAAAATACAAAATACCGAAATACCAAAAGTGGCCTAATGTCCTACAAAATGCACTACAAATGTGAGGTGACTTTGGACTCAGTATGCAGCTCTGAAAGTTCACCCGGTCTGATGTCTGCTAGGCTCTCTAGCTATGTCTCCAGTACCTGCGCGTGGCAAAAGTGACACGCTAAGCAATTCTGCTTAGTGGTGACAATATAAAATAAAATAACTAAAATAAAGTAAATATGCAGAATGTATGTTTACATCTTTGGTAGGCTTAATTTCTGATATTTATTGCAGTATTACTTGATTAAAATTTGGTAAGATTTATTATTATTGCCCGAGTAACCCATCCTAGTCGACTGGAATGGATAAATGGGTAAACTGGCACTGGGTACAAAGTACCATGGACCATCACACCATCGGTCACATTGTGTCTCTCGGTGTGCAACAGAATAGCTAATAAGCTGTAATAGTCATCAAGGATCAAAATTCAAATATAATAACTCAATTAACATAGCCAAAGGCTATTTTATCACAGAATGGCACGTGAGGCCATAAAACACAGAATGGCATGAAGCTATATGCAGTACTGCTAACAGAATCCTATTGGCATGCCAACCTATCCAAACCAATCTTGCTAGGTGTACTAGGGCATGTTACACTTTTAAATTGTACAATTCTAGAAATTTAAGTTTAGGTGTTACTATTCATTTCATTAGTCAACTAAAATGTTGACTTTTGCATAGGCAATAGCTACATTGGTTCTAATACTCCCAACATACCACATTTTGCATTCTAAAATTTTTGGTATTGGTTGCCAATACTATTTCTAAGTTTCATGTTAATTGTTCAAAATTTTCAGATTTCAAGCTTTGTGTTTACTGTTCCATTAGTCATTTTTGCAGTAGAAATTTGGCAAGGTTGTCAACATGAAAGTTGTTCCTTATTGTGTCTAGTTACATTTCTTTTTTTGAATCACTCCATTTAGAGTTTTGTAACTCAAGTTATGGCCTAAACACCAGAACTGGCTGGATTGCCAACTTTCCAGATTTTTCTGGACTAACCAAATCTATAGTGCTTGGGGCAGTTACTGCAGATCACCTTTTGAGCATGTTATGGTCAAAATTTGGATTAGGTTTCTTCATGAATGTTGTCGATATATGTCTCAGCTATTTGCTGGTAAAATTTCAGGTCAATTGAACTTTTCTACACTAATTTATGACAAAATGACTAAACACTGTTCATTTGGTCATTTTACCCAGGCAGATTGCAAGTTACCCAGATTAGGGTAATTTTTAGATCAACTTAGTTTAGTTTTCTGGGCAGAGTTTCTTCACCAAAGTTGTGTCATTATGTGTCTAGTTTCATGTCCAATTAGCCTTGCACCAATTGAACCTACACAACTGCAGTTATTGCTACCCAAACCTGCTGGACTCATGCTCAACCCTGTAGGTCAGCCAAGGCAGCAACACTAACTACAATTCCCACTAATCAAACCACTTCATTTCTTGTTTACACATAACCAAATGCTCACTAATTGACCATTAAAACTTACTTTCACCCTTACATGATCAAAGTCTCCATTTCATACCCAAACCCTAACACTAACATCTCAAATCATGCACTTAACTTGCATTTTATCATTTCACTTAAGAGACTAATGTTAAGGTAGCCATACTACCATTTCTAGTTCCATGAAATCCTCAAAACCTCACCATATCCAAGGCAGCCGAAAATTGTGGGATGGCATACACATAATATTTATTCCATTTCCTTGTAAATTTTGCATTCAATTCACTCCCTTAACATGAATTAGAAAAGACAACTCAAGTTTAGTCACTAACCTCTAATGGAGTGAGTTCAACCTTGCAAGAGTTCCTCCTTTCTACTTCTTTTTGTTATCTTTAGCTTGCCCAAGATGTATGGATAATTTTTTGTGAAGACAATGATAGGTTTTATGGTGAAATGCTTAAGGAAATCAAGGTGAGATTAAACAAAAATGATGGAAGCTCTTGAAGAAGTTTCGGCCACCATGAAAGAAGAAGAAGGTGAAATGTTTTTTTTTTCTCTTTCTGCCTATTAAGTCTTTTTAAACAAATTAGTGCCATCTGTCAACATTTGATTGGGTGGGAGGATTATAATGACATCATTATGATGTCATAATTCCAATTTCTCTAATTTTCTATCCTTTTCTTGTCTATTTAATTTCAATTAAATTTTTAACAATATTTATTCACATTTTGTGTCATAATAATTATTTGCTTAACTGGACAAGTCGGCAAAAAATCACCTCTGAAGGCGAAATGACCAAAATGCCCTCCGTTTGGCTTAACAGACCAAATTGTCAGTACCGATAGAAAAAAAATTTTAAGCATTTTCTTGGCATTCTAATGCCATAAGAACCTCAATGACCCTTTTCTGGAGTCCCAAAATTATTTTATAAATTTTCCCCTGGGTCTAGGGCTCCTAGTTGCGAGGACCGCAACTTCCCACTAGGTTACCCATCGCTAAGGCACCGGCTCATTTAACTTAGTTGTATTTGATTTCTAAAATTTTTCCTAAATTTTTCTTATTAACATTTGAGTTAATTTTGTTTCTCACTTTAATTTAAATATTCTTCCAAACGTTCTAGCTGTCCGGACCGACACCGGTCACCGAAACAGTAGAATGTACGAAAGTTTGGGGTTCCTCAAATTCTTTTCTTTTCCCCAATTGCCTATTCGAGTTTTGACCCATAGATTTCTCACTCTTTTCTATTTCATACTGCCCTTGTTGGGGTTGAATCTGTACTTGGGCTTGAGCTTGGGCTGACAAACTATCATCCATTTGTTGGAAGAAGGTGGCCATTTGCTGTGCCACTTGTGCTGTAATTTGTACCGGTGGAATTGGTACAGTCGAGCCTTTGACACTCCAAGGTACTGAGGCCTCCTCTTGTGCCTCAATTGTATCTGATTATTCTACTGGTTTATTCCCCTCTTCCATTTTTATTCAGAAAATTTTCTTTTCTCAAGATAACCTACACAAGGAGATTTCTCTCCATTAATTCATATTTATGAGGCAATTGTACTATATGTATCAAATATTTGAGCAGTTGTATATACTAACAAAATATTTTAAATTCACAGTTTAAAATTTACTTTAAAACCGTTACTCTGATATCACTAAACATGTCACACCCTACCCCTCAGTAATATGTAATATGATCCCGTAGTACATCTAATGAATTACCGTACTTCACCTACCGGTAACCCATTAAATATACTATAAGAGATTTTAAAACACTTTTCTTACTTTTTGAAAGTGGTGAGCATTTTTGGTAGAAAATTACTTAAAGTGTAAAGACTAGTTAAAATTTTTGTCCATTTTTATTTTTACGCAAATTTTAAAAAATTTTCGGCAGAGTGCTGGCTATATTTAGGAAACAGTTCTTCAAACACCTATAAAAACACTTCCAATATTTTCAAAACAACCACAACTCCAATACACTCATTTTCATATCCTCATTCATCACAATTAATTCAATTCACTTATCAAGCCAAACTCATCATAAAAGAAATAGTCCATAATTTTTTCAATTTCCAAAAGAAAGTAAATAATACATTCATTAAGGTACTAAAATTATTGTTACAATTAAATTTGCATTTCCATTATACACCCAAAATAACATTTCAAAAGTTTTATACATCTGCTCAAATAATTTACACACATATATTTACATGTATAATCAAATCTAATATACAACGATATAACTAAATACCCGTACAAAAGCCTCAGTGCAGTCCCAACAATAAGCAGCTCACTCTGCTGCCTTTTTCCTTATTTTTATCTGCGACAGCAAAGAAAGCTATCGCTGAGTATAAAAATACTCAGTGGTGCACAATAAAATATAAAATGCAAAATATAAAATATTTGTTATTAATTCACAGTTTAAATATTTCACAATCACATTTCAATTTTCAAATCACATTTATAACAAATCATAATTTTCAAAGTTTAATATAACACAACTTTGATCAAACAATTTAATAAATATAGTGTTGCCAATAAATAATACAACTTAAGCCATAACACAAAATTTCCGAACATGCCGTGTGTACATCACGACAAGGTATACTCACCCCACTAATCGAAATTAATGAGGGAGGTGGCTAGCTAGCTAATGAGTACTCATCCAAACTCACCTCTGTCACACCTTACCCCTCCGTAAAGCATAACATGATCCCGTAGTATACCTAATGAATTACCAAACTACATCTACTGATAACCCATTAAATACACTACAAGGGATTTTAAACCTTTTCTTATTTCTTTTTACAGTGGTGAGCACTTTTGACAAGTATTAAATTTTTTTAACTGAAATAAAATCAAATAACACATCTGAAGTATTACTAGATTTTATAAAAATTTTGGCAAAGTGCCGTATGTATTTTGAATAAAATAGTTCTTCAAGAACCTGTAAAAAAAAACACTTCCAACATATTTATTCAATCCCAAACTCCAATAATATTTCAACACTAATAAATTTCTCAACATTTGTCAAACTCAATTCAACATAAATTCCCAGTGGTTCCAAAAGCTGAGATAAAAGAGATATATCACAATATTTTTCTACAGGCCAAAATAATTTACAACTTTAGTTTACAACTGCTCAAGACCAGTACAATATATACATACAGTTCACATACATTACAAAAAAAATTACAAAAATATGGTATAATCAATATACCCGATAGAATCCCAAAATGTAGCACAAGCAACCTACTCTGTTGCTCTGTCTATCTGTCTACCTATGACAACAATGAAAAAACTATTGCTGAGTAAAATTTACTCAATGGTGTACAATAACAATTTAAAATACGGTATATAAAACTTTTATTGACAATTTACAATTCAAATAATTCACAATCTCATGTCACAATTTTCAAAGCTCATATAACACAAATTTAATCAAACATTTTAATAACACAGTGTTGCCAATCAATAACACAACTTAGGTCATGACACAAATTTTTCCGAACATGCCGTGTTGTATACCACGACAAGGCATACTCACCCCACTAATCGAAATCAATAAGAGAGGTGGCTAGCTAGCTAATGAGTACTCATCCACACTCACCTCAGACTGGCAAGTCAAAGAGGGAGGAATATAGTGTACCAATAAGAGCACTTGCAGGCGTTAGGTATCGCCGTCCCTACAAGCTCCTGAGTTCACATGTGAGAGTTCCCAGGAATCGTAGGCATTACGTATCGCCGTCCTTACTTTACTCTGATAACACTAAACACATTTTATCTCAAAATTTCCATTTACAAAGTAGGCAACACAATAATTTTCAAATAAAATTCCCAAAGCCAAAGCAATAAAAAATTATTCATAACTCATTTCTCCAAATAAAGTTTCTAGTAAAAGCAGTGAATATAAAAAGTATTTTGCACAGACCTCTAATGAATAGCCTCTTAGCCTTAACTCAGTGGTTCCTTCCCTTTCTCTGAGTCCATGCTAATTGAAACACACAATTTAAAGTGTTTCAGTACTCAGTTAAATTGTTTCTAACGATAAGGTTCAATAATTAAATTTATTTAATACTATTGTTTTCATTAGTCAACCTATAATGTTGACCTTTAATGCACTCTAGGAGAATAAATTTTAATGTTACCAATATGTCACATTTTATAGCCCTTTAGTGTTGGTATATGTTACCAATTTCATTTTCAAGTGTATTGCATTTTATTGTAATTTATCGGATTTCGGTACACTGTTTTGACCTAGTCGGATGACCTAGTTCCCTCGGTTTTCGAGTTTTGGTCCAAATTACAAACTTGTAGGTCTATGTTTTTTAGGTCATTTGGAGTTTTCTGGACTAAGTTATGGTCATTTTACTATTACTCGACAGATTACACTAAAATGGCAAACTTAGGTCATTTTTAGGTCATTTCCATTTCGGCCAGTTTTTATACCTGAAGTTGTGCAAGTATTTTGACTTGCTTATGGTCATTTTTGGGTGTTGTGATCTATACAAAAGATGTAACCCTGTGTCTAAGCTTTCCAACCATATAAATTTCAGGTCAATTGGACCTATTTTGAGTGAGTTATGGCCAAAATACTGGCTGCTGTCCAAATGGTTAGTTTTCAGGTTTTCAAAGTCACTAATCCAGATTTGGTTAATTCTAAAGTCACTTTCTGGACAGAATTTAGGTAGGGTTTCTTCATAAAAGTTGGCACATTTGGTGCCTAGTTTCACCTCCAATTGGTCTCATACCAATTGAAGTCACGCACTTAAGGTTATAGGCTCATTTGCACACTGCCCTCTACAAGCCTCTCAAACACCAAATCAAACACACATTCACCAACTATATCTTCACTTCTCCAAACCATTCTGCATTTGATACTAACCATAACCATTCATTTCTTTACATTATAGGTCAACTTGGACAGAATATAATAACTTCACACTACACCAAATGCAATCATAATTCACAAAGTCCAAACCCAACAATATATACACGTAAACATTCCTAATTATTACACATACTTCCATCATCAAATTACATACCTTATCACTACTATTTCATATTCATATGCTACCATTTTTTTATACCAAAATCCAACAACTTCTCATGAACTTAAACATTACTAATCTTCACTATGAGGCTGCCAAAGTAATGCACATACATCAAGCTTTTCATTTTCAATTTATAACTTACAATTCAACTATATGCATGGAAATCAATTTCTATACATTTAAGCACTTAAATCAATACCCCAAACTACCATTTACATGAAAAAAAAACAAGTTAACGTGTTGAACTTCCATGGCTGCCAAAATGTAATATCATCCTAACTCACCAAACTTCAACATTTCTTCCATGAATCCACTCACCACAATACCCACACAAACTTTAATGAAGCAAAAATGGAAAACCAACACTTACCCATTTTGAAGTTTCTTAAAAACTCAACAAAACTTATCTTTCTTGCTTTCTAAGTGCTGCCCAAGGTGTGTAGACTAAGTTTAATGAAGAGAATTCATGAATTTAGCTTGAAATGGAGGTGATCTCAAGCTTGAAATGAAGAGAATCCATGGGCGGTTTCCATGGAGAGAAGTTGGGACACCATTTTCGACCATGAGAGAGCTTGGTGAGGATGATAAAGTGAGTGGAGAAATCTGTCCTCATTTTAAGTATTTAGGTGTCCACTTAGTGCTCCACTAAATATACATTAATTATATTATAATCTAAGGTTTCAATAATTGCAATCTTGACCTTAATTTCTCTTAAATTACATTTTATCTTTAATTCTATTTTTCATTAGATTTTCCAAATGTAATACCATTTATTTTTCATTGACATTTAGGTCAAAAGGCAACTCGGGGTGTCAATTGACCACAATACCCCTATTTGGGTTGTATTCTCGATTTTTCGGTAACACAGATTTTTGCTGGTTTCTCAATTTCTCATTTTTCTTTGTACTAATTAATTAATTTTTCTTTGACATTTCTAATGTCATTGATACTTCAATAGATGTTTATTTAAGTCTTAAAAATATTTCTCAGGGTTCCCCGCGGTCCAGGACTAGTCAGCGGTCAACTTCCCGGTGCGGTCATCCATCGCTACTGTTTTTGGCTCGTTTAACTTAGTTACATTTCATTGCTCTTATTTTTCCTTTGTTTTTCTTGTATTTTTCTCTAGTGTATTTCATTATTTTATGTCTCCTCACTAACATTTAAGTGTAGTTCCAGGCATTCTAGCTATCCGGACAGATACTGGTCACCGAAACAGCAGAACGCACTACCGAATATAGGGGTGTTACAACCTCAGACTGGGAAGCCATAAAGGGAGGATTATAGTCATACTCACCCCATAAATGGAGGAGGAACATAGTGATATTGCCATGCCAAGTGTGAATAAAAAATAATTTAAATCAAGTTATTCAAACATCTCATGCAAAACACAAATCAATTTCCAATTCAAATTTCCATTTATAAAATGGCAACAAAGCATTTCTCGAAACTCATAATTAGTACAACTAATTCACAATGCATAACTAAATAAGTTTTCAATTAGAAAACGATAAATTAAAGTTTATTGTGCACAAACCTCTTTTGTCGACTCAATTTACTCAAACTTTCATTTCTCCTTCAAAGATCCCTTTCTAACTTAAACACATAAATTTAAAGTACTTCAGTATCCATTTCTAATACTTAAATTCCAATAATTTCTTTACAAACTTATCCTTCCTATTACGGTTTATAAATTTCGGGTCTTTTATATTTTTGTGTATGGTGGCACTATTCATATCAAAACGTTGACTTTTCTATACTTAATAGGTTTATTAGTTCTAATTGCATCCATATACCACATTTTGGGTGACAATTTTGTTGGCATTGATTGCCAATTCAATTTCTAAGTCTCCTAAGAGAAATTACAATTTTTCAATTTTAGTCCCCCGTATTCTACTATTCCATTGGTCTAGTTGCTATGCGAATTTGGCTAAGTGTCCTTCATCAAAGTTGTTCCTTATTGTCTTAGCTTTAATTCCCTTTTTGAATCACTCCATTTGGAGTTTTTTAGCCCAAGTTATGCCTATTTTTCTAAGACTGGCCGGATTTGGTGTTACCCAAAATTCTGGTCATTTTCTGGATATTGGTAGTTTTTGGTATGTTGAATGCAGGTGGTTTGTCAGATAGGTTATGGTCAAAATTTAGATTTTTTTTTCTTCATGAAAGTTGTAGGGCTATGTCTCAGCTTTCTATTGGTATAAAATTCAGGTCATTTGGACCTTCTTAGACCAAGTTATGGTCATTTACGTAACTACTGTTTATTTGGTCATTTTTGTATAGATTAGTGTACCCAATTTCGGATTTGGTCTAATTATTCACTAAGTTATGGTCACTTTCTGGGCATAATTCCTAAATGAAAAGTGTGCCATTTTGTGTCTAGTTTCATTCCCAATTGGCCTCACACCAATGGGGTTGATAAATTTTTAGTTTTGGTCCCTGAAAAGGACCTAGGTCAAGCTGTTTATAGATTGACCCTTACCAATCTGAATTGGAACTTGGTTCCAACAATTCATACACACCACAAATGGTCACAATTGACCATTTCTCAACTCAAATAAGGTAAACTACATCAATTAACCAATTCTCAATTTTTTTCTCTAATTTTTCAAAATGCTCAAAACCCTAATTACATAGAGTTCAATTCTAATGCATTCAAAACATATACCCATACTTTACATACACAAGTCAACCTAAACAACCATTCAAACATCTCAAATTCATTCATTTGAAACCTTAACTAAGGCTTGCTAAAATTCTCTTTTGGTCTTCCAACAATTATTTTCTTTTGATTTTAAACAATTTCTAAGTTAATTTAGCTACATACACAATAAATAAACTAAGATTTTCAAATTCAATCACTTACCTCACTTGACTTTCAATTTTTCAATTTCACTCCTTGTCTCTTCTTTCTTTCTTCTTCAAATGTTTTCTCAAGTTGGTCTAACAAGTTTTCGTGGACTAGTTTGCGGTTAAAGTAGGGTTAGGTGATTGTTTTAAAGCTTGGATTCAAGCTTCATGGTGCAACAATGGTGGCTAGTGAGAGAGGTGGGGTGGCAATGAAGAAGAAGAAGACTAAAAATAGTTTTTCTTTTCTTTTTTAGGTATTTTTAAGTCTTTTAGTCTTAGTTGACTTGGTCAATATTTGTAGAAAAATTAAAATTAGTTTTGACATCATGATGATGTCATCCAAGTGATGTAAATAAACATTTTTTTTAATTTTCTTTTTCTTTTGCATTTATTTTTTCATTCGTTCTTTAATTTAATTCTTGATCCCGAATTTCCTTTTCTCCGATTTTATTTGACAGTTAGGTCAAGAGTCAGCTCTAGGGGTAAATTGACCAAATCGCCCCTCTCCGGTTCAATCAGGTTTACAAGTTATTCGATATTTCTTCTGGATCCTTGACCTAATTATTTGACATGCTTAACAACTCTTTCCTGTGATTTTCTCTTCTCCACTGTGTTCGCAATAGTCCTAAGGACTGTGGCGTCACATTTTATGATTCGAAATTTGAATTTAGACTGACCTCGCAGTCATTCCCGAGAAGGTCACCCATCACTGTGACTCCCGGCTCATTTAACTTCTTGTACTTTGTTTTTCTTCTTTATACTTAACTATTTGGCAATTACTAATTATTTTTATTCAGGGCTTTTCTAGGTGTCTTAAACATAGTTCTAGTCCTCTTAATTGTCTGGACCGACACCGGTCACTGGAACAGTAACATATGCCAGGCTATGTAAATAGGGGTGTTACACCACTAGCCCGTGCACCTAGTTTAAGCAGGGGATGTGCTCTGATACCAATTTGCCTAGGAACGAATGGGTGTGGTTTGAATGATGCAAGCAATGAAAACCAGAATGTGCAGATCAAATGAAATAAACAGTAAATATAAACTCAGGACATCAGCAAATGTCCACAAATATAAGATATTAAAGAAAAGAAAAGAGTTTGAACTTACTGAAATTTTTTTTTAATTTTATTGAATTTGTAGGAGTTACAATAGAGTGATTTTACAAAGAAAGGGAGAGTAGTGTCTACAAAGGTGTTCAACACATGAGCTTCCTAGAGCTAACAGAGGGTTTCTAGTAGAGTTATGTTCAACTCTTTCCAAGACTCTGTCTTCTTGATTCTGTCCTCCCCATAGAGAAGTGTTCTCCTTTTAAAGAACTCCATATGGTAGTTTTGGAATTTTCAAAATTACTATGTGGTCTGTGAGCTGCTAGCTGAGAGCATCTATCCACAATGCAAAGTTGATTTTGAAGAGGTTTTATAAAGATAATTTATCTGCATGCACTAAAAGTAGCCTGTCTTCTTGTGTTCACTATGCAGTCTGTGAGGTGCTGTCTGGGAGCCTCTTCTAGTAGTGTAGGGATGAGAGCATCTTTCAGAGTCAGTAACATCTTTCAGTGGTACAGAGTTGGGAGCATCTTTCAATGGTGCAGAGAAAGTATTTTGTAAGGTTTTTGGATGTCAGCAACCAATAATGCTGCCACGTGAGATAATTTTCTTTTGTACTTTTCTTTTACTTTTTATTTTAGGAAGAAGATCGCCCGATAGGAGGAAAGATCCCATAACAGTCATCTTCATTGTCATCGCCAAGGTCGATGATAGGTTCTGAATCTGAATATGCTACGGATGTATCAGACCTACTTTGCAGAAGCTGTTTCATGATAGCAAAGTATTCTTCCTCAATTTTTGCGCTGCAAGTTGGGCCAAAGCGTGTTATTTTTGGGCCAAGAAGCTGGAGTTTGAAGGCCCTGGAAGAAAGTTTTAGGCTTTGAGACAATCTTGAACAGCTGGTTTTTGAATTTTTTTATCTGGGACATTGAAGGAGTCCCACCATTGTATCTTGAATCTTCTGGCAAGAATATTGGTACCATCTTGTTGATGATATTCAAGGAACCAAACAAGGACCCAAGGTAGAAAGAATTTTATATAGAAAAGGAAAAGGGCTGAGAACCATTTTTCTTTTTCTGAGAGTTTGAAATGTTGTTTGAATAGGGTGTAACTTTCTTGCATTTCTGGGGTGAGAAGGTTTGGAAGGGCTCCAAAATAATTCCACCATTGGACATACCAAGAAGGAATTTTTGAAACATCAATGTTAATCTTAAAATAGATTAACCACGAATAGTTGTTTTTATGGTTTTAGATAAGAAAGGTATTAAACCAAGCCTGTTGGTAATCCCAATAGTTGAAGGATGAGCAGTGGTTTAGTTTGGTTTTAAAACTGGTGGGAAAGGTTCTGGGTTTGGAAAGGTTTTGTCCCCATTCTGCCGGGTGGAGGATTTTTTGGATCTAGCAGGTTGAGTAAGCTAGATCAACATGGTTTTTGTTTAGGAAGAAATTTTTGAACTTGGATGATTCGGTTACTTCAAGGATTGCCATATAGTAAGGTTGGGGTTTTGATAAGTCCCATGGCTTAAAAAATCAACCTTGAGGAAAAATTTTTGAAATTGCTACAGATGGATTTTTATCATAAAATTCATCCTCCATAGTCAAAATGTTTTGGAAATGTGGTTTTAGAAAATATTTAGAAATCTTTTTGAAGTTTTTGTTTGTGAGAAAACAATTTAGAAATTATTCGGCAAACTTTCTTGAGAAAGGGGTTTTTTGAGAAGAACTTTCTCCTTTCTCTAGGGTTTTGGAACCAGGTTTAGAAATCATACCTTATTGGGTTTGTAGAGTCTACACCTAGGAAATGTTTTGCAATGCCAGAATTAATTCTGGAGATTTAGATAGTGATTCTATCCATTCTTGGATTTATAGCTATTTTTCAGGTGATTGATTTGTAACGGTTTTTTCTTCTTTTGAGCTGTATCAATCCATGATTTGATAGGTTGGCTGAAAGAAGTTAGTTTTGGAAGGTTTGATTTTTCTGGGTTTTGGACTGCTTTTCCTTTGTTTTTTTAGACCATCAGGCTCTATTTTAGAGAAACTCTCTGGTTAGAAAGTCTAGAATGGAATTAGTATCTCCTTTAATAAATTCAATATCAAAATAAAAAATACTAAGGATTGCTTGTCATCTTGCAAAAATTTGTTTTGAAGCAATATTTTAAATATCCTTTTGTAAAACTTCTTTAGCTAATTTACAATCAATGCGAAGTAAAAACTCTTGATTGAGTAAATCACTTTGAAATTTTGTAATGCACATGACAATTGAAAGAATTTCTTTTTTTAATGGTGGAATAATTCTTCTGACAATTATTCCAATGTGTAGAATGAAATTGGACAATGCATTCCCTCCCATTTTGGATTTGTTTCAAAAGACCGCCATATCCTAACTCTGAGGCATCTGTTTCAACTACCTTAGAAGCTAAAAGATCCGCTAGGTGTAAGCAAGGAATGTTTTGAACTTGATTTTTAATTTGGCGAACAACTTGGGTGTATTGTTCTGTCCAAGGAGTAGAGTTTTTCTTTAACCTATCATGCAAGAGTTTTGCTAGACGGTTAATATTTAGACAAAAATCTAAGACATAATTAAGACTTCCTATGAATCTATGTAATTAGGTTTTGTCAAGATTTTATCAGGGAACTTATTGGCAAATTCTAAAGATCTCTCAATGGATGTTATAGTTCCTTGAGTAATGTAATATCCTAGGAACCTAACTCTGGTTTGGAAAAGAGAAATCTTTGACTTGGAAATAACCAATCCATTTGTTCTGACAACATAGAAGAATGTTTTGAGGTGTTTAAAATGTTGCTCTATGGAATTGGAAAAAATGAGGACATCATCTATGTAGACAACACAAAACTTAGAATATGGATTCAAAATTTCATTCATGATTCTTTGAAATTCTGATTGAGCATTTTTCAAACCAAACGGCATGACTGTCCATTCATACTACCTAAAAGGTACTGTGAATGCAGTTTTGGATCAATTAATATTTGCCAAAATCCTGATTTCATGTGAAAATTTGAAAATACAAATGTAGAATGTAATTTTTATAAAAGATCTTTCTTATTTGGAATATGGTACCTAATCCATTTAAGAGCTTTGTTTAAAGGTTTGTAATTGATCACTAATCGAGGTGTTCCACATTCTATTTCTGAATTTTTATTTACAAAGAAAGTTGCACAACTCTATGGTGATCTGGATTTTGTAATTAATCCTTTTGATTCGAAATCTTGAATTTCCATTCTACAGTGTTGTTCAAGATCAGTATTCATTTGGATTGGTCTAGCTTTTGTAGGGATTTGTTTTTCATCAAAACATTTTTCATATGGTAAATCAACCATATATTGTTTTCTGCTCCCAAAGGCATTTGGCAAATCAAAACCAATTTCCTTTTCAATTTGGGTTTTGAAATCTGAAATCTTATTTTTTATCAATTCATTTTGTAATCGATGTTCAATTTTTTGAAGAGAAACATCTTGTTTTAAAAACTGCAAATGTTTTTGTTTTCCTTTTATTAATACATTAACCTCATTCTCATAAATGGAGCAAGTTTTTATAAGATTGAGATTTTTTATTTTGGCTTTTCTATAAAAGAGAAAATAAGATTTTTCCCTTTTGTTTTGAAAGAAATATTGTCATAGTTAAACTTATAGGGAGTTATCAAATTGATGAAAGGGGTCCCTAAGATTACACTATGATGGATGCCCTATACAAGAACAAAAGAGGTTTTAATAAGGAAATCATTATTAGCTATAGAGGCTTCAGTCTTATAGCTAATAGACATTTTTGAATTGTTTGCTGTAGAAAGTTTTTCATTTGTTTTTCCATGAAATCATTTTGGAACAATTCCTTCTTTGATACAATTTAAATCTGCTCATGTATCAAAAAGGGTAATTGTGTTAATTTTGAAATCTCCACAGAAGATAATTGTGATTTGAATCAAATATTTCCTAGAAGTAATCTGTTTTAAGGTAAAGAGAAAATCTTCTGGAACATTTTCTAGATTTTCAACATTCTGAGTTTTCTCTTCTTCTTTAAATTCTTTTTAGGTTTGTTTTGAAAGGAGATTTTGGAGGATTTTTTAATATTCCAATTTTTTTTTCTTTTAAAGTTTTGAGTTCAATTTTTATTGTTTTGATTTCTTCTTGAAGGTTTTGGATGATCATAGTTATTTTGAAGTTTTCTTCCTTCCAAGTATGGATGTAAGGTTATAGGCATTTGTACTTGTGGAAGGTAGAAGTGAGGGAGTTTGGATTGGTTTTTCTTCAACAGTTTTTAGGAGTTTCCTTAGAAATTCTTTTTGGATTTAGGATCTTTGACATGTTTTAAGACTTCTAAGATAAATTCTTCGTCTTTCAAAATAATGTTAACTTATTTTATATCTGGTTCAGATTCTTAACTAAAGCTAGAACTGGAAGAGGAAGTTGCTAACTCATATATTTGTAAGGATTCATTGTCTTCAGTGAGTTCTGAAGAACTGGTTTCATTTTTCGTTGTCTCAACTAAAAGAGATGTTATTTTATCAATGACTTCGTCTTCTAGTTGGAGTTCTTGGAGTTTTCTGTTTATTTTGCAATATTTAGAGATGTGGCCTTTCTTACCACATCTGTAACAAGTGACGTTTTGTGAATCTGTTTTGGATCTAGGATTGCTTTTAGGTTTCTTAGAATTCTTTTTCATGTACTTTTACCAGACCTTTTGTAATAAGAGTCTTGCTGAAGTTTTGAAAATTTTTTGAATGGTTTTTTATAAGGTTTTCTGTTGCAAGCTCCTCCACAACCTGGAGTTGGGTTTTTTGTGCTTATTTTGAACTATTTGTAGAAAGATCCTAGTTCTTGGCAGGTTTTTCTCATTTCCCACTTCAAGTGTTTTTGTAGTTTTAGGTCTTGACAAATCTTTAAACCCTCTTTCAGTGTGAGGCTAACTAGTTCACCATAGGTTAAAAGGTTGTAAGGAATTGGGATTCCAAAGGCTTCTTTGATTTTATTTCTAACTTTTTCTCCTAAGAGTGTTGGAAGTCCTACTATGAATTTTTATTTTCAGAAAGCTTGGAAAGAGGTTCTTTTTTCTGCCAAGATAGCTTGTTGATTTCATGGTTTTCTTTGGGGTTTTGTTGGTCTGAGTCATGTTCTAAGATGTTGACACTTCTTTGAGATGCTTGTGGCGTGTTAGGTGCTGCAGGAGTGGAAGTGGATGCTTTTAATCTGTTAAGTTGGTTTCTAATAGTCTGTATGAACTCACTCTTATTATTTTGTATGTTTTGCTGGCTGGTTTTGGAGACTTGAAAAGGTTTGAAAATAGCATTTTTTAATTTTGTACAATGGGTTTTGGAGTCTCGGTAGAGGGAAATATTGCTTTCTGGGCATGTTCTATCCTAGAGAGCTAATTTCCTATGGTACTGAGATGTGCATTTGTAAAGTTATTCTGTTGAATAATATTTCTAATATTCACAGAATCACTCTCATTTATCTTTTTGTAAGGGTTTGCCTCTACAGTTTGATCAAAATGGGTTATTTTGATTTGTCTAAGAGGAGGATGGTCTGACTCTATCTTCCTACCATCAGAGATTTCCTATTCTAGTTTTTCATTCCTAATTGTGACAGGATTTAAGGTTTTTGAAAAGGGGTATGAAAAACAGTTTGCAAAAGCATATATTTCAAACCAATCAAAGAATAAAATATGAACTTGATGAGGTTCAACAAATTCATAAAATTATTTTTGGATATCATGTCTTCTTTGTAAAAAATTTTCGAAAAACCACAACCTTTTTTGTTCATTTTCTTTCGAATAAAAATAGGTTGCGAATAATTTTTTATTTACAACAAATTCTTTTTGCAAAACATTTAGTTCATTAGCCACAATTTTCGTGACTGCAAAGAAGGTCGGAGAAGTTAGTGGTGAATCCTATTGTTCTACAATTTTCACTGGTTGGTTTGTATAGACTGGATGGGGAATGTTCATAGTGTAGTTCACATTTTGTAAGAAAGTGCTAGGTAGATCTGACGTAGAAAACCTAGGCTGAATTTTGTAAAATAATTATTGTCCTGAAAAAGAATCTAGATTTTGGTTTGTCCTTTCTTCAAATGGTTTTGTAGAGGGTAGGATTATGATAGAGGATATTTGAGAAATTCTTCCTAAGTCTATGGTACTAGATGTAAAAGAGTCATTCGAGTACTTAGAACTAGTAAATTTTCTATCGAAACTAAGTTTGACTCTACTGTTTGTATATTGTGTAATTTGTCTTATACCAGTATTTGGTTTTGAAGACTCTGGAAGTTCAGGTTTTACTGCTCCTTCTAAGATCCACTCATCTGGTAAGGTTATATCCTTCCATAAGATGGGTTTAGGAATGATAGCATTGGATTTTGTAAGATCTGTTTGCAAAAGTAAAGTTTCTCCCTTTTTACTATGAAAATGGTGTTTTGTAGTAAAAGCAGAAACCATGGCTTTGTAATGGACCTTGAAAATTAAAGCAAGAGGAATTAATCCTTTAATCATTTTGTAATTGTGGGTTGATTTGTAAAACAAGAGATTTTAGAATATTTCTATCACTTAGAGAAACAGTAAAATTTGGATAGCAATCAAAAGAGATAGGTCCACTATACAAGCTTGATTCAATTGAACTAAGCAATGAATCTTGAAAGTTTGTAAACCTAAAGTCTCTAATAACCTCCAGAATGGAGGTGTTTAGACCTTCTTTTGTTAGAGGTTTAATTCTTACTTGGACTAAACCTCTACGATTGTATTTGTACTATTTTTCTCTATGTTTTTGTAAAGAGTTTTGGGAAAGAAGATGGATGATTTCAAAGGGTTTTGTTGGATATCTGTTTCTTCGATTTTAATGGTAAGATCTGTTTTGAAAAAATTGTATTTGGAGGTTTTGTAAATCTGATCTTTTTGAACTTTTAGGATTTCCCAATCATCAATTGATTTTTCAAAGTCCTCTATAGTGATTTTTTTCACTATTGATTACCCTTTTTGTTTCTGAGGAAGAGGTGGAAGAGTTTGAGAGAGAGGTAGTTCTACAGAAAATAGAATCCATGTTTTGAAAATTGTTATTATTTTTAGATGAAATTTTTCTTACAGTAGATAGGGAAACTATAGACTTTATTGCCTTACCTTGGGACTTACAATCCAACCCTAACCCAAAAGACTCGGAAAAATTCTATCTTTAAATAATGTAATTTTCAAATTATAAATCCTATTAACAATACAACTACACCCCCTGGCTCTAATAAATATATATATATATATATATATATATATATATATATATATATATATATATATATATATATATATATATAGAACATGCTATGCATGTTGTTTATATCTATTGCTCGTGATTTAATTTATTATTATATAATTTTTTATTAATTTTTATATATAATTATTAGATCAAAGATTTATTGTTTTAATCTAAATAGTAATAAAATCAAATAAATAAAACAGAAATAAATAGTAATTGAATTTAAATAATAAAAATAAAAAATATTAGAATAATAATTACCTTTTGATAACAATTATAATATCTCTTTTACTCTCATCTTTAGTTTCATATATTGATAACTATATCCAAAAATCTATATTAAATTAATATAATATAAGCTAATTTTATAATTTAAAAGGAAAAAAATTATAATTTTATCTTATTTAGCATAATCGTTTACATTATCAAAATCTTAATATTTCTTAAAAAAATTAGTATAATATATTTTTTTACCACAATAAATTGTGTGAGGTACTATTTAGACTTTTTATAATTAATTTCCTTAACTACACCAATAGTTATGGTGTAAATTTTCCCTCTTTCAAAAAAATCTTTAAAAGTATTAACCACATTATTAAATATAGCAATTTCAATTGTAAATCCGTTTAAAAAAATAAATTAGTCATATGGATTATAAGTGAAAAATTAAATATAAAATATAAAAAATAAAGTTTATAATAAAAGATAATATTCAAAAATTGCAGATTTTAGCCTAGCTAGAATCTTTAAAGGAGATCAACTCATGAAAAGACAAACAGAATAGTTGGAACATTGTAAGTATGCCTACATACCCAGCAGTAAGACAAAGAGAAACAGTGCTAACGACACAATTCTTTTTTACATCAAATAATTTGGAATGAGCATTATAATTGTTCTTTTCTATTTTGCATATGTAGTGGATACATGTCATCAAAATGTGTAGTGTTTGAAAAATTTTCAATAAAATCTGATGTCTTTAATTTTGGGATCATATTATTAGAGATCATTACAGGGAAAAAAAACAACACCTTTTGTCAAGGGGATTCTTATCCAAGCATGGTAGAAAAAGTAAAGAGATTTGGGTCAATTATTCTAATCATCACTGAGTTCTGTAATTATTTTTCTTATGGTCATAAAACACGGAATTTGTTGCAATTTAGTCATTGAAATTCAATTTTGTTGCAACAAAAATTAAAACTAATGATCAAATTATGACCACTTGAAACTTTGTTACCACAATAACCATAAAAATATTTTACCCTTGAAGATGCTTTTAGTACTTTATCTTCCAAACTGTTGCAATTGCTTATGGGTTCATCTCGTGTATGATGATGTTATAGATATGGCATTAATGAAGAGAAAAAAGAGCATGGCAGATAGTTGATTCATCACTAAAGGAGTCTTGTTCTCCTCATGAAGCATTGAGATGCATCCAAACTGGGCTCTTATGTGTGCAAGAAGATGCACTGAAAAGGCCAACCATGTTAGCTGTTGTTCTAATATTGAGTAGTGAAATTGATTTTCCTTCTCCTAAACAACACGCATTCATTTTTAGAAAGTCTAGTAGCTTATTAGCAACAAAGGAAGGATTTTATTATGTGGATGAGGAAGTAATTATAGAGGTTGTATGATATGCTTTTATTGATACTAGTATTTTTCTTATTTAGATCTGAATTATCCGATAGCTTCAAAATATAAATATATGTGGAATGTATATCTATATAAGTGTTATGAAAAAAGAATGCTAAACGTTGCCAAGTAGTAATTCTTTTGAGATGTTATGAGAATTTGCTTTTACTCCATGTGACATATTTCAAAATTTTTATGAGTTAAAGTTACTTAATTGGCTATGAACATTGGTAATGGTAATGTAAATTACCGGAAACTTTTAGATTTCATTCATTTTTTTTATTATAATTAATCATTTTCTCGGTATATTGTGTGAATTATTTTTTATTTTATTTTAATAATATAATTTAATATCTATTTATTATATTTTATATTTTTAAAATCATATTAAAATTTTCTTAATGTTAATTAAAATTTTCAATTAATTATGTTAATGCAAATTAAATTTTATTACAATTTTTGAAGTATAGTGTTATTAGCGCCTACTATATACGGGACATGAACGGGAACAGGCATTGCCATCGACAATTATGCTTTTATTAAATATTTTTGGGGAAAAAGTGTTTTTTGTTTTCTTTTAAATTTAATATCAATAATTATTAAAATAAAATTATTAAGTTAAATATTTCTAATACCCATAATTAAATTTATAATTTAAAAAAATTAAAATGAAATTTCAAACTAAATTAGGCTTTATTAAATAAAACTAATTTAGCTTTTAAAATAAAATTTCAAATATTTTATTTTTTTAAATTCCAAATATTTTATATTTTCAAATATTTTTTTTAATTATATAAGTATTAATTAATAGTGGGCATAATTGTCAAATTTTGGTTTTGAGTGATCTTTAACTTTCCCATACATGTGTTTATAATTAACAAAGGTAATTTAAAATGAAACTTCAAACTCAATTAGGTATTATCTAATAAAACAAATTTTGCTTTCAAAAAGAAATTTTAAATATTTTATATTTTTTAAATTCTAAATATTTGATATTTTTAAATAATTATTTTTAAATATGTAAATATTAATTAATGGTGGATACAACAGTCAAGTTTTGATTAATAGTTTTTTAGCCTTTTAACTTTTTTTTATCTATTTCGGTTTATATATAAGGGAATACAATTTTCATCTAAATTCTTCTAGTAACTTTACATTGTCTCAGTGCCAGTAACTAATATGAAAATCTAAATTCTATTAGACTTCGTTTGATTTAATTTTATGATAAAATTTATTTTGTTTGCTAAATGAAGTTTTTGGTTTGTTATATTTTATATCAAATATAGAATTCATTTCAAATAAAATAAATTTTATATTTAGAATAAATAAAATAAAATAAAATAATATGTAACAAGAAACACATTGAAATAATATACAAATTGAAACACATGTATGTTCATATTAAACAATTAATTTTTCACTTTTTTTACACAAAAGTGTCTAAACAATCTAAATAATCTTCATTGCCAATTCTTTGATTACTAATCTTCATTGCCAATTTTTGAGTTTACTATGTCTAAACAATCTTTCAACTTCTGAAGCATCAAAGTGTCTCTTTTTTCTTACAAGCATTTGAGAAAACTTAATTATTCTTTAAAATTTAATTAAAATTTTAAATAAGTTGATTAATAGATTATTTTTATTACTTTTAAAATTGTAGTAATTAATGTTTTAAAGTGCTATATGTCAATTTTTTAAGAAGACCAAATGGCTTATTTTTGTAAGCATTTTTGAAAGCTTAGCTTTCATATATGTTTATATATTAGATGAGTCCATTTTTAATTCATTTAAATAATGAATGAATTATTTTAATTTTATTGTAATTATAAAATGACTCTCGAAATTCAAGCATTTGATGTATATTAAAGTAATAGTATCTCTAAATCTTTTCAATTGCTTAGCGTGTACTTCATATTATTTAGAATTTGACAATTATTATTGTCTTCTATGAAAAATGTAATCATATATTGACTTTCTTGCAGCACTCAATTTTTTTTTTTATTTGAATTGTATATATTTTGGTACTTACTATAAAAGTCTCACACAATGCCAATATTTTGACTAATTCATATATAAAATAATTATATGTCATTATATATTTTGTGTCTAAATTTTATGATGGATTGAGTTTAAACAATAATTTTCTTCTATATTGATTGAACGGTTCAATTGAAATCAATTTCTACTGGTATGTATATGACAACAAAATTTTAAAGAAAATTAATTTTTAAATTAATCTTGTCCAAGTGGGATTTTTTTTTTTTAATGTTCAATCTTATTTCATTCTTTTATTAGGAGTAAAAGGGGTTTTATTTTAAGAAATTTACCATGTAGTCCCTAGGTTTTTCTATCAATAACACTTGGGTCTTTATAATTCGAACAATTAAAATGCTATCCCTCTCCATTTTTATATGTCATTTTAAAGTTTTTGCATATTGATAAGAATTCAATTAAATCACTTAAATTATAATAAAATACTCATTAATTTAATAAATTACTTTTTATCTCATCTAATTAAGAGGGATGTGATAAGATGGCTTTTAGTTTTAGGAAATTGTAGAAATAACTATTGTGCTTAGTATCGATAAGGGTAAAATTGAAAAAAAAATTAATTAACGCTCCTTAATTTTTAGACAAAATAACTTAAAAAAACAAGTAAAAGTAGATGGAAGGAGTATTTAGTATCTCAGTTTTTCTTTGGTCAAAATTAGAAGTCCCTCTGTCGAATCTAAACTTAATTTGTTTTTTATCTCACTGACTTCAATGGCAAAAGGAAAGAAAACTTTTAAATAACTAGATTACGCTTATACAATGTGATTTCCCTCTCTTCCAGTTATTTCTCTTATCTTTCCTTTATTTGTTCTTTCTCCCTCTCTCTCTTTGTTGTTTTATTTTCTCTCTCTCTCTCTCTCTCTCTCTCTCTCTCTCTCTCTCTCCCATTTCTCTCCTCTCACTAGTAGGGATGGTAATGGGTTAGGTTTTGCCAGTACCTGATCCTACTGAACCCTAAGAGGATAGGTTTGGGCAGTTAATAATCGAGTTTGGAACAGGCTCGGATTTTATATGTTGTATATTCATTACCCGAATCCATTTATATATATACACACACATACAGACACACACACACAATTAATTATAAAATATATGCTTTTTATAATAATATTTATAAATTTTATAATAAATAAAATAGAATTTAAATATTTTATGAAATTATTAAACTTTTAAAATATAAATTATTAATAAAAAAATATTTTTTATGCAAATTATTAATTAAAATATATAAATTTGAATGGTTTTGGGTATTTTTTTGGGTAATGATAATCAGATTTATGGGGGGTTCAAGTTTTAATAATATTAATCGGGTTCGAGTTCGGTTAGGGTAATTTTTACGAGTATTCTATCCGTTGCCATCTCTACTCATTAGTTCTCTCTCTACATTTTTCTCTCTTTCCCCTATTGCTATTTCTCCCTTCCCCTAGCTCAATCTCTAATCTCTCCCAGTTCTGTCCCACATCAAATTAAAAAATATAAAATTTTCAATAAAATTATTATAATTTCACTAATTTACATTTGATCCAAATGTATTAGCAAAAGTAGAGTTTCGCATATTGATTCCCCAAGTTCGTAATTTCAATTTCAATTAACAAATTAAAACTGAGGAGACAAAAGAAATTACATTCAACTGGAGATACATTCACAAATTCATGCTCACAAGTTAGTAATTTCAATTTCAATCAACAAATTGAAATTGAGGTTGATTGAAATTGAAATTGAGGAGACAAAATAAATTACATACAACAAGGAGTTGCATTCATCGATTCATGCCCACAAGTTACATAATTTCAATTTCAATCAAAAAATTTGGATCCACATACGTGGATTTCTTATGCAAATCCTGCAATTTTCGGTTTGCAACAATAATAGAGTAAAGGAATAGTGGCATAGAATGCAGCAGTAGTGGCATAAGGAACATCATTCGGTTGACTTAAGTCTCTAACCTTTTGTTTGGATTAAGAAAAAGGAGAGGAGAGAAAAGAAAAACAATTTCATTTCTTACACAATAAATTATGAGAGAAAAGAGATGAAAGGAGGAGAAATTCAATTTCTCCAATACTTGAATGTTTCTCTCCAAATTGGTGAGAAATGGGTATTTTCCTTCATTTTATTTAAAAAATAAATTATATTTCTCTTCTATCCTGATAATTTATCCAAATAACACCATATAAATTAGATTTTATTTCTTTTCTTTTCTCTTCTTTTCTCCTACACAATCAAGGATCCAAAAATTGGTAAGCTTCTCGCCGGCCATAGCCGAAGTCTACACCATTAAATTAAAAAAAAAAAATCCAAGCAAGCACTAATAAATCTTAGCACCGTAACAACAACTAACCAAGCCCTAATAGAGAGAAACAAAAAGGAAAAACGGAAGTAAGATTTGTCTCCTCCTTCAATTGTAGCTCATATATATAATGATACATTACCGTGCTTAGTGACCAATGGATCTTCCTCCTCACCAATGGCGATTGATAACCAAACGGAGGCTAATGTAGCTTCCTAGAAGCGGCAATGAGGAGTGAGGGTGAGCAGGTGAGAAGATAGAAAGGAGAGGACAAGAGGGGAAACAACCCAGCGCAACCACCAGGAGCTGAATTTGTCGAGTCATTAAGCAAAGTGTTAGGGAAGATGAAGGGAAAGGGAAAAGAGGGGAGAGAAAGGGAGAGAGAGTGAAAAATTAAGAAACTAACCCTAATTTAATAAGGGTAAATTTGTTATTTTATTTATTGTTAACAGTAAATTATTTTTAATTAGAAAGGACTTCTAATTTTGACAAAAATAAAATTGAAAGACTAAATAGTTTAATTTTAAAAATGTAAGGACTCAAATGTTATTAATGATAAAACATAGGGAATAAATAGTAAATTTCCCTTCCATTTTTGAAATTTGGATCCATAGTGTGAACTTGCATACGTCTCCACTGTGATCAGAGAATAAAACTGAAAATATTTTCTTCTTTTGCTTTGTTTACACGTACCCACCAAGTCATTGTATGTAATTTTATAATTTTCAAAAGTCATAGTCTTGTTGTGGAATTTTGTTATTCATTAATTGAAAATATACATTTCCAAAAAGTGCATTAATTGAGGACGAATTTTGTTTCTGCAGTCTTTTCTTTTAGTCCTCCATTTCACGCTTTCGTCCTGCAGAGATGCCATGACCATAAACAAACCTATTCAAGATGGTAAGCTTTTAATCATGTAGGAACTTTCTGGTTATGGTTGCTATAGAGAATGAAATTTCTATATAACTTAATGCTTAATTTGATCTATGTACTTATTGGGGATGCTCATTTTAGTCAATTTTTAACTTTTAATCCAAATTAATACAAAAGTTTCAATTTTAATTCAATTTAAATCAAAAATCATAAAAATGAAATTTAACTTCTTAATTTTGGGGCTAAATTAAGAAATATAGATATTTAGTCATACAATTAAGAAATTAAACTTCTAAATTTTTTATCTAAATCAAAAAATCAATAAATTTAGTGTAGAAATTTTAATTTTGGGTTAATTGGGGCTTAAATTAGAACTTTTGAGTTAATTTGACAAAAGGTTAAAATTTGACTAAATTAAATATCCTCAATAAATTTAGGGTTGAAATTAAACATTTAACCATTTTGATTTTGGTTAATTGATAAGTCTCCTGTGGAACTATGGATAGACCTTATGGTACCAGATTTCAAGATATCTATATCAGGAATTTCTAGAGCAATAAAAATCTTAAAGCAAAATTGTTTTCTTTGGAGATTAGAGGAGGATAAATTTTGACAACTGTCACTGAACTTATCTAGTTGTAACATTACAGTCCCTCATTTTAAAAAAGTAACATAAAACCCCATCAACTTTCAAATTTTGCATAATAAAAATCCCTCTAACCTCCAATTACTAGTTTTTCAGTTAGACGTTGACCTGAACAGTTCCAGCATGGAGTTTAGTCAGTATTTCTCTTTTCTCTCTCAAGCCATATGTAAATTGAGTCATTTTTCATGTGTAAAGAGAATAATTTTACACTTTGCATAAGAGAGGAGAGAGAAATGTTAACTAAGTGCCATGCGGGAGCTATTCACATCAGTTTCTAACTGAAAAATCAGTAATTGAAAGTCAGAGGAATTTTACTGTGCAAAATTTAAAAGTTTATGGGGTTTTATGTTACATTTTAAAGTTAAATGACTGTAGTGTTACAACTATATAAGTTCAGGGGCAGTTGTTGAAATTTATCCGACTAGAGGAAGAAAATGTGAAATGGAGGACTAGGATGGTAATGAATAGAGTATATACAAAAATTATGATATCCAAATCCAAATCAGGGTAGTATTCTTAAAATTTAAATCTAAGCTAGATTAATATTTTTAAATTTCAAATTTGTATAAAATTTAATTAAAATTTATTCTTAACTATTCAAACTCGTATAAAACTCAATTATTATTATTATTTGAAAAACACACGAAATCATTTAATTTTATATATTTTAATTAATATTCTACATAAGAAATATTTTTTATTAATAATTTATATTTAAATTAATAATTTCATAAATATTTAAATTCTATTTTATTTAAAATAAAAAATTTATAAATATTATTATAAAAAATATATATATTTTATATTTAATTAAATATTTATATAAACGGATTCGAATACCGTGGAGTTGTTGATATATAATTTCAAGGAAGAAGAAATTCCTCAACAAGACTTTGCATTTATTTTCTTTGTGATTGGTAAACAAAGCATGAGGGAAAATTACAATATTGGATAATTAGTAAAAAAAAAAAATCGAATATTTAATTTTGTTTGACTAAAACGAAGATGGATGGATACAAACTAAAATTCAAAAATAAAATCTATTTAATGCTGATGACATAACGTTGGCCAGGAAAAAGAAAAGCAAGCTAATTAAAAAAAATTCTTTCAAATTGTAGTTCTCATCATGTGCCACTATTCCACATAGAAAAATTTCAGCCATTGAAGATAATAGGAACAATATGGATTCTCACGAGTTGTTTTTGCAGTCTTTTCCTTTAGTCATCCATAAAATAGCAATGAATTGGGTTTGTACGGATATTCAACTCGATCGAAACTTAATATAACAAATGGGATAGTGTTTAATTAGATTCAGGTTTAAAGAATAATACCCGCAACGGAATTAAGTTAAACTCGAATTTTACGTATTAGATATTTATTACCTAAATTTATTTATATAAATATTTAATTAAATATAAAATATATGTAACGCTCTGAATTTTTAAATAATTATTTTATGTGAAAATTGATTAATTTAGTAGATCTAGAAAGGGCATTATGTAGTTGTTGTATTGTGAGCCTAAGGCCTTTTAGATTGAGAAGTGTTAGTTGAGTTATTTGTAGGTTGCATAAGTCCTAGATACAAGAGAAATTCTGCTAAATTTTTAGCGTAAATTAGGGTGTCTTTGCCTCTTTAAATTCTTATTTTGATATAGTATTGATAAAGTTATAATACAATTGTTTAGGCAATCAGAGTTAGTCATCTTCCTCCACCCAGCCGCCACAGTAGTCTCCAGTTGATCGGTGAGTAGATATTGATTTTATTTATAATTTCAATATTATTATACATATAAGACATGTTCATACATTCACTTATAATTATATATATATATATATATATATATATATATATATTATAGGCACGTTTTGTGTTGCATTATTAATTGATGAAATTAATGTAAGTATTGCCTTAAGATAATTTAGAGTTGTGTGCGTGTGTTGACATATGTGAGGTGTGGTACTAGATATAGGTAAGACGAACAGATCGGTTTAAACTTGTCTCATTTGGGGCCCGATCCTTTTTGTGATAAGTCGGAGTGAGTAAGGCTTTGAGTTAATATCGTTGACCCTCACATTTGGATTATTAAGAGAAAGTCCGACTAGAGTTGATCTCGCTAGTAGAGGTTGGAATTAAAAGAGCTGTGTGGGGATCATCTCTTATATATATATTTGATTGATGTAACACACAAGTGTGTGAGTGCTTTAAATTATTTTTTGTGCAAATATTATTTGAACTTGGTTGAATATGTTGGTGTATGCCACATTTCACCCTTAGGAATGCAGTAACCTAGATAGTTATTTTCAAAGTAAAAAAAAAAAAACTTTCTTTTTTTAAAAGATAAAATTATTTTTCTTAAAAATAATTTAATTTTCTCTTCAAGGCTCTGTTTGTTTCACGGAAAATATTTTCTTAGAAAACATTCTCGTATTTTCTAATATTTAGGGCATTTGGGAAAATTAGTGAATAAAAATATTTTCTTAATCAAAAGAAAAATTAAATTATTTTCAAAGAAAATGATTTCTATTTTTAAAAAAAAAGTAGTCAGTTTTTATTTTTTAAATTTTGATAATCTTATTAAAATATCAACGTACTTATACATATATGAAACATATTATTAATTTAAAATTGTAATCAAACAATAAAAAATATTTTTATGAAAAATAAAAAATATTTTTCATGATAAATATTTTTCATATACAAGTTATTTTCTATGAAATAAACTAAGTTTAACTAAAATTTTTTTTTATTAATCTGAATATCTTAAATACTATATATATATGTATAAAACGGAGCATTAAACCCATTTGAAAATTGACTTAATATAGGTGTCTTCAATGGATTAGAAGCCAATTCAGACAACAATGTTGATTGAACGGTTCAGTTGAAATCAATTTGGTGATACATATTTTCATGGAAGAAGAAATTCCTCAACAAGACTTTTGCATTTATTCTCTTTGCGATTGGTAAACAAAGCATAAAGGAAAATTACAATATTAGATAATTCGTAAAAAAAAAAAATATCTTCGAACATTTAATTTTGTTCGACTAAAACGAAGGTGGATGGATACAACCTAAAATTCAAAAATAAAACCTATTTTAATGCTGATGACATAACATTGGCCAGGAAAAAGAAAAGCAAGCCAATCCCATCTGAACAGAATTAATTAAAAAAAAAATTCTTTCAAATTGTAGTTATCATCATTTGCCACTAGAAATTGATTTCAACTGAACCGTTCAATCAACGTTGTTGACATAATTGGCCTCAATCTACTGAAGACACCTATATTAAGTCAGTTTCCAAGTGGGTTTCCTATTGAAATCAGGAAATTAATGCTCGGTTCCTTTTATGAAAAATATTATTTTAAGAAATATTTTTTAATATTTAGAGTATTTAAAAAATAAATTAATAAAAAATATTTTTTATTAAAACTTAAATAAATATCATTAATGATAAAAAATATATATATTTTCTACATGTAAATTATTTTTTACCAAATAAATGAAATCTAAATGTAATAAAATGAAAGTTAAGTGAATAAATTACTACTAATTTTATGATCATAAAAAAAATCAATATAAAATTCAGTTATGATTACAAAAATTTACCCAAATTTTTTAACTTATTTTTCCCATCATTCTTAGGTAGAATGCTCTTTAAAAAAAAGCTATTGTTCCCTATAACAATCCCTAATAACATGAACCCAATGAAGATATAAAATTTCATTGACAACCTTTCAAATATCAGATATTCTACCAATTAGCTTTATACAGAGACATTAGAATCATTGCTAAAGTTATTATACATAATTAAATTTGAAAAATAATATTGATATTAGATTCACATTTTATATATCAAATATCTATTACTCTAATTTATTATATAAATAATTAATTAAATATAAAATAAACATTTTTGTAATAATATGATGTGGATTGCGTTTTTTAATTATTTTTTTTCCTCCAGCAATGTTTGTATGATGCAAAAACTTGTTATGAAAATAGTAGGGTAAACTATAATTTAATAACTGAGGTTTAACAAAACTTATAATTTAATCTTTGTATTTTTAAAACTAAGTAATTTAGTCTCTAACATTTGATAAAACTTACAATTTAGTCTCCACTATTAGAATTTTAGTTAAGTTATTATTAATTCTTGCAAAAATGACCAAAATATTCTTAACTCTATTTACAATTTGAAAATAATTTAATTTTTAAAATTTTACTTTCATAATAATTTTTGTCCATATTCATATTTTTTTTCTTTTTTTATGTAAAAAAATATAATATAATATATAAAAATACTATAAATTGATATATATATATATATATATATATATATATATATATATTAAAATAATAATTACATAAATAGAATTTTACAAATTATAAGGGCTTATTTATAAATAGTTATAATATTTAAGGATATTTGTAAAATATGTGGATAATTTTGTAATTAATCAAAATTTTAAGGTCCTTAAAGTAATTAATTCATATTTTAATAATTTAAACTTAAAATTTTTTAATTTTATGGGACTCACATTTTAAAAATACAAGGACTAAATTATCAATAAAAAAAATTTAAAAGACTAAATTATTAAAAAAAATTTAGGAACTAAATTATTTTAAGATTAAAAATAAAAATAAGGGTATTTTTGTTATTTTTATTAAATTAACAGTAATTTAATGGGATTATAGCAATAAGAACTAAACTGTAGGTTTTGTCAAATTTCAGCACTAAATTACTTATTTTTAAAAATATAAAAATTAAGTTATAAATTTTTTCAAATCTTAGAAACTAAATCATAATTTACCCAAAATACTAATTTAATTGAGGTTTTCTAATATACTCTATTTTAACAAATTATTTTAATTTCATAACATATTGATAAATTTTTTTAATAATGAATCCAAATTTTTATGACCACAATAAAGAAATCCTTGTAAAATTCAGTGAGCATAAAAATATTTTACCCTTGAAGATACTTATATTAACTAATTATTTTCCCAATTGTAATAATTTGTTTATGGGTTCATCTAATGATGAGATGTTATAGATATGGCATTTATGGAGAGAAGAGAGAGCATGGGAGATAGTTGATTCATCACAAAAGCATTCTTGTTCTCCTGATGAAGTATTGAGATGCATCCAAATTGGGCTCTTATGCGTGCAAGAAGATATAATGGAAAGACCGACCATGTCAACTGTCGTTCTAATGTTAAATAGTGAAATTAGTCTTCCTTCTCCTAAGCAACCTGCATTCACTTTCAGAAAGTCCAGTATTATTAGTTCTAGCTCATTAGAACCAAAAGAAGGATTTTGTTATGGGGATGTGGAAACAATTACTAAAGTTGTATGTCATTGAATATCTCTCTCATCAATTACATAAATTTTTAGTATAGGGATTCAGGATATGCTTCTTTTGATATTGAAAATTTTTTTATTTAGACTTGATTCATTACGAATTTGGGCCCAAAATGTAAAAATATGTGAAATTTATATAATTTATCTATATAAATATTATAAAGTTGAGTCCTTAAAAAGGAATGTAAAAATTTGTCTGAGTTGCACTTTTTTTTAGATGGTGTGAGAGTTTGTTTTTATTACATGTGGCATTATTCTAAAATTTTTAAATGTTTTAAAGTTATTTAATAAGCTATGGCCTTTAGTAATGTGCATATAAACTATTGAAAGTTCTTAAAGTTATATCTCATTCAAATTTTTTTTATTATAATTAGTACATTTAAATAATAAAATGAATTAAATTATTATACTTGCAAAAGGAGTTTTGAAATTCAGGCATTATTTTAGGTGAAAATTACTGAAAATGCCAAGGGCTTGATAATGTCAAGGGTTATTGAAAATGCCAATGAAAATAGTGATTTTAGAGCCATTAACATTACGGGATAAGATGATTGCAATGAATATAAATAAAAGCAATGTTTTTCTATTTTAGTGAAATTAATTAATTAGTCTCTATTTTTTTAAAAACACAATTTATTTTGTTTCTGTATTTTGTGAACTAATTAATCGGTGTTTATATTTTAAAAAACATATTCTTATATGAGAAATAAGAATTTTGTTATAATGAAAAATAAATTTGAATTTACATTTTTTTTAATTGTTTAAGTACAATTTCATTTAAGTTCTTCGTGCCATTTTTGCGTTTTCTATATTGGAAATCAATTTTTTTATATTATCGCCTTGATTATTTGAAAATTTATATCAACTAATACTTTATCAAGTATTGTTTCCCAATAGAGAAAATACAAAAATGAAACACAGAGAATTATTTCCCAATAGAGAAAATACAAAAATGAAACACAGAGAATTAAATGAAAATACTAGAACAATTTTTAAAAAATATTAATTTAGATTTAGTTTTCATACAAGAACATTTTTATTTTTAATCTAGGAATATGTTTTTCAAAATATAAGAACTAATTAGTTTTACCAATGCAGAGTATATGTTGAAAGACGCCATTCATGATTTTTTGAAATTTAGATGGGGCATTTTTTAGTCTAAATGACATTACATTCCATTCAAACTGGCCAAAAAGAATGGTGAAACCAATTTTATAGCGATCTTTAGGGGCTATTTGAATTTGCCAAAATCCAGATTTCATGCCAAACTTTGAAAAAATGTTTGCAGCAAAAAGTTTTTGAAGAAGATCTTTCTTGTTTAGAATAGTATACCTACTCAACTTTAAAACTTGGTTAAGAGGTTTATAATTGATAACTAATCTATGAACACCTCTTTCAATCTCAAAAGATTTATTAACATAAAAAGCAGCATAACTCCAGGGGGACCTAGAAGGGGAGACTAAACCTTTGGAAAGCAAATCATCACTAAATAGTTTTTTGATTGGACTAAAATTTATTTAAGTAACGAAAAAATTGGCAAAAGAATTAAATAGTTTAACTAAATATCAACTAAATGATATATTTTTCAAAATATAAGAACCAAATAGTTAATTTCATTAAAATGCAAGAGCTGAATAATAATTTTCTCTAAATAGGCATTTTTTAATTGTTTTTTTTTTCTCTAGCAATGTTTGTATGGTGCAAAAACTTGTTATGAAAATACTAGGGTAAACTACAATTTAATAATTGAGGTTTGACAAAACTTATAATTTAGTATTTATATTTTTAAAATTAAATAATTTAATCTATGAGATTTGATAACATTTATAATTTAGTCCCGACTGTTAGATTTCAGTTAAGTTATCATTAATTCTAGTAAAAATGACCAAAATGTCTTTTAACTCTATTTTTTAATATGAAAACAATTTAATTTTTAAAATTTTGCTTTCATAACAATATTTGTCCATATTCATATTTTTTTTCTTTTTTTTATGTATAAAAATATAATATAATATATGAAAATATTATAAATTCATATATATATATATATATATATATATATATATATATATATATATATATATATATATATATATATTATTAAAATAATAATCACATAAATAGAATTTTACAAATTAAAAGGGCTTATTTATAAATAGTTATAATATTTAAGGATTGTAAAATATATGGATGATTATGTAATTAACTAAAATTTTAAGGATCTTAAAGTAATTAATTCATATTTTAATAATTTAAGTTTAAAATTTTTCAATTTAATGGGACTCGCATTTTAAAAATACAGGTGCTTAATTATCAATAAAATAAAATTTAAGAGACTAAGTTATTAAAAAAATAAAAATTTAGGAACTAAATTATTTAAAGATTAAAAATAAAAATAAAGGCATTTTTATTATTTTTGTCAAAATTAACAGTAACTTAATAGAATTGTAACAATAAGAACTAAGTTACATATTTTGTCAAATATCAGATATTAAATTACTTCTTTTTAAAAATGCAGAAATTAAATTATAAATTTTGTCAAATCTTAGAGACTAAATCATAATTTACTCAAAATACTAATTTAATTGGGGTTTTCTAATACACTCTATTTTAATAAATAATTTTACTTTCATATCATATTGATAATTTTTTTTTTAATAATGAATCCAAATTTTTTATATTTTAATTTTTTTTAACCCTTCAAATATTATGAAAAAAAATTATTATTTCCTTTTATATGTAACGTCATATAATATAAAAAAAATATTTATTCAATAGAAATGACAAGAGAATTATTATTCAAAGAAATGAATAGAAAATTTATAGCCTGAGTGATAAGTTTATCCGGTTAAAATTTTATTGGTTTAATATTATATTTTTATATAAATATACTTAATAATAATATTTAAAATTTTAATATTTTTTATATAAAACTTAGAAACATAATTGAAATATATTGTACATATAATCTAATAAATATTGTTTAAAAAAAATCTAATAAATATTAAAATATTAATTTTAAAAATTATATGTTAATTAATCAAACATATTTATTTATATTAATAAGCTTTATATTTAATTAATTTCATATTTAGTTAATGTATATTTAATTATTTTTTTTAATAATCCAATATGAAGAGAATTTATTTAATATACGTATGTTGATTTTGATGATTATAATAAGCCACAACGTGAAATCCACCATAATAGAAGAGCCTCAGCATAGACAATCTTTTCTACAGGGAAAATTTCTCATCCTTTTTTTCTAATTCATTGACTAGAATACAATCTTATATTATTTTTTCAAAAAATAAAATTAAAATATTTTATAAAGTTTTAATTTTCTAAAAAATAATTATTATTAAAAATATTTTTATATAAAATATTAATTAAAATATATAAAATTGAACAGATTTAACATTTGTTATTTAACAGGAGAAGTGTGATAACCTTATTTTTGTAAGGGTATATTAGTTTGGTAATATTGGCTTACTTAGTGGAATTGGAAATTCCACCCCTTTTAAATAGAATATTGACGTGTCTCCATCTTTTTTCACGTCCGTAGAGGAGAGGGAGCTCCTCCCACTGCGTTTGCTTGGAATGCAGTCCATATATTCGTTAAAATGTCACAAGGAATAGGGCTTCTGCTGTAGGATTTAATGGACCACGTCCATTCTCTTCCTCTGTTGTTTTTGGCTTGCAAGCTCATTAATCATCCTACTCCTGCACCTACGAATTTCAACCTTTCCTCCACGTTAGTGCATTTGGTTCAATGGACACTTTTCTTCAGTCTACAATGTTCAAAAGTAGGCTACTATTGTCAATTTTCGTTGGTGAAGAAGACAAGAAATATAGTTGTCAACAAAATCGCAGTTTACTTGTCAAAAGTTTTAGCTCCTTGTGGACTTTTCTTATTTAAAAATATGACCAAATCCCACATAAGTTTCACTTCAATGAAGATTACAGAACCAGTATGGTTTTTCGAAAGTTGTTCCTGCATTCTTCTCTTCTAGTCCTCCATTTCGCACTTTCTTCTTCCAGAGACACCATAACTATAAACCAAACCCTTCATGATGGTGACTTTCTGATCTCTAGAGAAAATAATTTTGCATTAGGATTCTTTAGCCCCGGAAGTTCCAGTTTTAGATATCTTGGAATCTGGTACCATAAAGTCCGAGAGCAAACTGTGGTGTGGGTAGCCAACAGGGATGATCCAATCAATGGTTCCTCGGGAGTTCTATCAATTGACCAATATGGAAATCTCGTTCTCCGTAGCTACCATAGCCAGAAGGTTCCTGTATGGTCTACAAATGTCTCAGTGGAGGTTGCAGATACTTGTGTTGTAGCTCAGCTTGTGGGAAAGCTTTGATCATCCTACGGATGCTATGCTGCCAGGAATGAAACTTGGATTGAACCGAAGGACAGGCATGAACCGGTTCCCATATGTTGGAGATCAGCAGATGACCCTGGAACTGGAAACTTTTCACTTCGGATCAACCCAAAAGGATCACCACAGGTCTTTATCTATTGGGGTATAAAATATATTTGGCGAGGCTTTCCTTGGCCCTTGAAAAGTTGTACAGATATATCCAATGTTAGTTTTGTCAACAATCAAAATGAGACATATATGACCTACTCTGTTTCTGATGCTTCTGTTATCCTAAGGGTAATGTTGGACTATTCAGGACTAGTTAAGAATCTAATTTGGCATGAAAAAGATGGCAAATGGAATGAATTCTGGTCGGTACCAAAATCTCCGTGTGATCCATATGGGCGTTGTGGTACCTATGGAATATGTGATCCTCACTTTTTTAGTCGAAGATTTGAATGTGATTGTTTACCGGGGTATGAACCCAAGTCCCCAAGGGAATGGAATATTCTAAAAGATGCATCAGGCGGGTGTGTCAGGAAGCGGCTAGGGTCTACCTCATCATGTGGCCATGGAGACGGATTTGTGAAAGTGGCAAATGTTAAAGTACCTGACACTTCAGCAGCAGTTTGGGTGAGCACGAATATGAGTCCAAGGGACTGTGAAAAGAATTGCATGAGGAATTGTTCATGCTCTGCATATGCAAGCATAGATATTGCTGAGAAGGAGACTGGCTGTTTGACATGGTATGGCAAATTAATGGACACTGTACATAATAGGGAAGAGGGATATGATATTTATGTTCGTGTTGATGCAATTGAATTAGGTAATGTATTTTTGCAATTGCCAAATTTTGAACAAAACCAATGTGTATAATCGGGTGAAAAAATTGGATAATCTGCCCTGCATGAATTGTCTGTGCTTATGTTCTATCGTTATGCCTTGCCTTTTAACTTCCATTTCTTTTCCACTTTAATGGAACAATAATAAATTCTTTTCCCTTCTCACATAGCTGAAATCGCCCAAAAATGGAATGGTTTTCTTAAAAGGAAGGATATGTTAGCGATTTTAGTAGTATCTGTCGTTTCAGCTTGGTTTGTCGTCATCTTATTTGCATATTTGTGGCTCAAGAAGAAGAAGAAAAGGGGTAAGAAACAAGATTTTGCATGATGTTTTGTGCCTTTATGTGTATATTCATACCTATGATTTGAGCATTAAACATTCTGGTTTCATCTTTTTGATGGCAGTGAGGAACAAATGGAACAAAAGATGGCTTGATACAATTGGCTGCGCATACTACAACGAAACTTTAGTGGAAAATCAAGTCGATGGTAGCATGAGTCATCCAGAGATTGCATTTTTCAATCTCAGCACCATACTTGCTGCAACTGACAGTTTCTCTCCAGCTAACAAACTAGGGCAAGGTGGTTTTGGCATGGTTTATAAGGTACACATTTGTAACTTCTGTGCAAATGTCTCAACTATGTACGTGTGCTTATCTTCATCTCCAGTTGTTGTTGTGAGATTCTAAATGTCAAAATATGAATGCAGGGTAAATTGTTTAATGGAAAGGAAGTTGCTGTGAAAAGACTTTCAAAAGATTCAGGGCAAGGAATAGATGAATTTAAAAATGAAGTTTGTTGATAGCAAAACTTCAACATCAGAATCTGGTGAAACTCATAGGGTGCTGCATTCAGGGAGAGGAACCGATGCTAGTTTACGAATACATGCCAAATAAAAGTTTGGTCTCCTTTCTTTTTGGTAAGTCCTGCGTATGTCCAACTTTATTTAGCATTATATTCCAGAAGTTGTCTGATTCCATCTGTTTCAACAATATCATTGATGGACATAAAATACATAAATTGGCACCGATTCAAATGGGAATCTTTTGTTAGATGAAACAAGAAGGTCAATCTTGGATTGGAGAAAATGCTTTGATATTATCGTTGAAATTGCTCGTGGAATCTTATATATTCACCAAGATTCTAGGTTGAGAATTATCCATAGAGATCTAAAAACTAGCAATATTCTATTAGATGGGGAAATGAATCCAAAAATTTTAGATTTTGGCCTAGCTAGAATCTTCAAAGGCGACCAAACTCATGAAAAGACAAACAAAATAGTTGGAACATTGTAAGTATACCTACACACTCAGCAGCTAGACACAAAGAAGCACTGCTAAGAATGCCTTTCTATTAAGTAATTTGAACGGAGCATCATAACTATTTTTTTTTGTTTTTCATATTCAGTGGGTACATGTCTCCAGAATATGTGGTATTTGGAAAGTTTTCAATGAAATCTGATGTCTTTAGTTTTGGGATCATATTATTAGAAATCATTACAGGGAAAAAGAACAATGGTTTTTGTCAAGAGGATTTTTACCCAAGCATGATAGGAAAAGTAAGTTAAAAAAATATGGGTAAATTATTGTAATCATCATTGAATTTTGCATTGATTTTCTTTGTGGTCATAAAACTTGAACTTATCACAATTTAGTCACTGAAATTCGATTTTGTTACAGTTAGTTTCCTGATTTCTATGGGAAACCCACCACAAATCTGACATGATATTCAATTTGGGGCTAGTTTTGTATGGCTTCTTCAATTTGATTTTTGATCTAGATCTCATTTTTAGTATTATAATATCTTAACTTGTATATCATGTTAGATTTTCAACGGAATTCATACCAAAATCAACCAAAAAAGAAAAAAAAAATTAAAACTAGTGATCAAATTATGACAAGTTGAATTTTTATGACCACAATAAAAATCAATGTAAAATTCTGTGGGAATAAAAATATTTTGCCCTTGAAGATGCTTTTAGTACCAAATTATCTTCTGAATTTTAATAATTTGTTTATGAGTTCATCTAATGTATGAGATGTTATAGATATGGCATTTATGGAGAGAAGACAGAACATGGGAGATAGTTGATTCGTCACTAAAGGATTCTTGTTCTCCTGAAGTATTGAGATGCATCCAAATTGGGCTCTTATGCGTGCAAGAAGATGCAATGGAAAGACCGACCATGTCAGCTGTTGTTCTAATGTTAAATAGTGAAATTTGTCTTCCTTCTCCTAAGCAACCTGCATTCACTCTCAGAAAGTCTAGTATTATTAGATCTAGCTCATTAGAACCAAAAGAAAGATTTTGTTCTGTGGATGAGGAAACAATTACTAAGGTTGTATGTCGCTGAATATATCTCCCATCAATTACATAAAATTTTAATATAGAGATCCATAATATGCTTCTTTTGTTATTGAAATTTTTTTTGTTTAGACTTAGTTCATTTTGAATTTAGATTTAAAACACAAATATATGAAAAATTTATATAATTTATTTGTATAAATATTATAAAGCTGAGTCGTGAAGAAAGGAATATTAAAATTTGTCAAATGGCACTTTTTCGAGATGGTGCAAGAGTTTGTTTTTATTACATGTGGTATATTCCAAATTTTTTACATGTTTTAGAGTTATTTACTGAGCTATGACCATTTGTAATGCTAATATAAATTATTAGAAGCTCTTGAGTTATATTTCATTTAAATATTTTTTTATTATTATTAGTGTATTTTTAATTCGTTTAAATAATGAATGAACTAATTTAATTTTATTGTAATTATAAAATAAAATTTGAAATTCAAGCATAAATTGGATATTTTTTTATTTTTCATTATACATATAAATTAAGTTTCATCCGTTGTTCTCTAAATATGATTCTTTTTTAAGAAAGATGAAATTCAAACTTACAATAAAAATCAAAAGATAAGAAATGTAATGCTATATTTTTTAGTATATTTCTCGTAAAAATATGTGTTTCAATTATTTTATGTATGATAAAAATATTGAATCTCTAAATGATTTCAATTGCTTGGCTTTTTACCCATTATTTTTTTTATGTACACTTCACTATTATTTAACATTTAACAATTATTATTTTCTTGTGTGAAACAAGTAGGTGGAATTAAGGCACTTGGAAAACTATAAAGATCGTTAAAGAGATTAAAAAAAAAAAATAGTGCTATATTTATTTATTATATTTCTCATAAATATATGCAAGAATTCCAGAAGTTAAATTTGCTTCCAGAACTCCAATTTTTATTCTATTTAAATTATTTATGTTTTAGGTATGATTTATATTTTTAATTTAACAAGTAAGGTGATTTGAAAGATTAATTTCATCCATCATCCATTATCCCTTAACTTTGAGGATTATTTTGTCATCGTCCCTTAACTTTAATTTATATAATAAAAATATTTAAATTTTAAATTAATATACTATATATTAATTTTATTCTTTGCTATAACTTTAAATGCTTATATATTTATATAAAAATGGCTACAAATTTGTAACAAATAAAACATATTGAATGAGATTATAATTTCATATCTGCAAATTTTTTTATTCAATTAAGTTAAATAATTTTGCAATTATGTTAAGGATATTTTGTTTATTATTATTATTATTATTATTATTATTATTATTATTATTATTAAATTTAAAATTATAAATTTATAAATATTTAAAACAATTAAAAAAATAAATCAATAGAAGTAAGATTCAATGTTTAAGGTTTTTTATTATAATAAATTAAATAATTTTTAATGAATTAATAATTATAAAATTAAAATTATAGAATTACAATATTAAGAATTATATATTAAAATAATATTAAAATTTTAATTTATATTAAATTATTATAATATCAGAAATTGAACTTAGTAAGAGATTAACGAAGGATTATCTGCTACTAAAAGTTATTAGCGACGACAATACTGTATTGATCATCATTGCTAAAAGTATTAGTGACATAAATTTTGTAGCTAAAAGTTATTAGCAACGAAGTTTCCTGAATTAGCAAAAGAGTTTTGTCACTAACATATATTATTGCTGACAAATCATTTGTCTGTTACAAAATCTACGTTTATAGTTTTTCTATAAATAATAAAAATAATGAAGAGTATTTTGCAAATTTGTAATGTCCCCCTTTCCTCTTTTATATATCATATATATTGGCCACAAATCATTTATTTATTGCTATAAATATGTTTCATAGCAAATTTTTGTTTCCTTCTTGAGTTAGAAAGTTAAAGAAGAACAATTATTGTCAGAAGAAGCATATCATACATCTCCATACTAAAAATTTATGCAATTGATGAGAGATATATTCATGGATTTCTTTTGCAAATCCTGCAATTTTCATTTTGCAACAAGTAAGTCTCTTGGTTGACTTTAATTGGTTGACTTAAGTCAATAGTGGCATAGAACACAGCAATAGGAACATCAATTGGTTGACTTAAGTCTCTAACCCTTTGCTTGGATTGAGAAAATGGAAAGAAAAGAGAAGAAAAATAATTTTATTTCTAACAATTCTTTTATCTGGACAATAAATTAGGAGAGAAAAGAGGATAAAAGAGGAGAAAGGAGTAGAAATTCAATTTCTCCGATCTCCGATACTTGTATGTTTCGAAATGGAGAGAAATAGGTATTATTCTTTATTTTATGGATGACTAGAGGAAAAGACTGCAAAAACAACTCGTGAGAATCCATATTGTTCCTATTATCTTCAATGGCTGAAATTTTTCTATGTGGAATTGGTGATACATATTTTCATGGAAGAAGAAATTCCTCAACAAGACTTTTGCATTTATTCTCTTTGCGATTGGTAAACAAAGCATAAAGGAAAATTACAATATTAGATAATTCGTAAAAAAAATATATATATATTTTCGAATATTTAATTTTGTTCGACTAAAATGAAGTTGGATGGATACAACCTAAAATTCAAAAATAAAACCTATTTGAATGCTGATGACATAACATTGGCCAGGAAAAAGAAAAGCAAGCTAATCCCATCTTTCAAATCGTAGTTGTCATCATTTGCCACTGGAAATTGATTTCAACTGAACCGTTCAATCAACGTTGTTGACATAATTGGCCTCCAATCTACTGAAGACACTTTTATTAAGTCAATTTCCAAGTGGGTTTCCTATTGAAATCAGGAAATTAATGCTCCGTTCCTTTTATGAAAAATATTATTTTAAGAAATATTTTTTAATATTTAGAGTATTTAAAAAATAAATTAATAAAAAATATTTTTTATTAAAACTTAAATAAATATCATTAATGATAAAAAAATATTTATATTTTCTACATGTAAATTATTTTTTACCAAATAAATGAAATCTAAATGTAATAAAATGAAAGTTAAGTGAATAAATTACTACTAATTTTATGATCATAAAAAAAATCAATATAAAATTCAGTTATGATTACAAAAATTTACCCAAATTTTTTAACTTATTTTTCCCATCATTCTTAGGTAGAATGCTCTTTAAAAAAAGCTATTGTTCCCTGTAACAATCCCTAATAACATGATCCCAATGAAGATATAAAATTTCATTGACAACCTTTCAAATATCACATATTCCACCAATTAGCTTTATACAGAGACATTAGAATCATTTCTAAAGTTATTATACATAATTAAATTTTAAAAATAATATTTCATATTAGATTCACATTTTATATATCAAATATCTATTACTCTAATTTATTATATAAATAATTAATTAAATATAAAATAAACATTTTTGTAATAATATGACGTGGGATAACTTTTTTCTATAAGTCTTAGCTCCTTGTGGACTTTTCTTGTTTAAAAATATGACCACATCCCACCTAAGTTTCACTTCAACGAAGATTACAGAAACAGTATGGATTTTCCAAAGTTGTTCCTGCATTCTTCTCTTCTAGTCCTCCATTTCGCATTTTCTTCTTCCAAAGACACCATAACTATAAACCAAACCATTCATGATGGTGAGTTTCTGATCTCTAGAGAAAATAATTTTGCATTAGGATTCTTTAGCCCCGGAAGTTCCAGGTTTAGATATCTTGGAATCTGGTACCGTAAAGTCCGAGAGCAAACTGTAGTGTGGGTAGCAAATAGGGATGATCCAATCAATGGTTCCTCGGGGGTTCTATCAATTGACCAATATGGAAATCTCGTTCTCCATAGCTACCACAACTTGAAGGTTCCTGTATGGTCTACAAATGTCTCAGTGGAGGCTACAGATACTTGTGTTGTAGCTCAGCTCTTGGATACAGGAAATTTGGTTTTGTTCGACGATAGAAGTAAAAGTACCGTGTGGGAAAGCTTTGATCATCCTACGGATACTATGCTGCCAGGAATGAAACTTGGGTTGGACCGAAGGACAGGCATGAACCGGTTCCTGATATCTTGGAGATCAGCAGCTGACCCCGGAACTGGAAACTTCTCACTTCAGATCAACCCAAAAGGATCACCACAGGTCTTTATCTATTGGGGTACAAAATATATTTGGCGAGGCTCTCCTTGGCCCTTGAAAAGTTATGCATATATAGCCAATGTTAGTTTTGTCAACAATCAAAATGAGACATATATGACCTACTCTGTTTCTGATGCTTCCGTTATCCTAAGGTTAATGTTGGACTATTCAGGACTTCTTAAGAAGATAATTTGGCAAGAAAAAGAAGGCAAATGGAATGAATTCCAGTCGACGCCAAAATCTCCATGTGATCCATATGGGCATTGTGGTACCTATGGAATATGTGATCCTGACTTTCTTAGTCGAAGATTTGAATGTGATTGTTTACCAGGGTATGAACCCAAGTCCCCAAGGGACTGGCATATTCTAAAAGATGCATCAGGCGGGTGTGTCAGGAAGCGGCTAGAGTCTACCTCATTATGTGGCCATGGGGAAGGATTTGTGAAAGTGGCAAATGTTAAAGTACCTGACACTTCAGCAGCAGTTTGGGTAAGCATGAATATGAGTCCAAGGGACTGTGAAAGGAATTGCAGGAGGAATTGTTCATGCTCTGCATATGCAAGCATAGATATTGCTGGGAAGGAGACTGGCTGTTTGACATGGTATGGCAAATTGATGGACACTGCACACGATAGGGAAGAGGGATATGATATTTATGTTCGTGTTGATGCAATTGAATTAGGTAATGTATTTTTGCCTTCTACAAATTTTGAACAAAACCAATGTGTATAATCAGGTGACAAATTGGATAATCAGCGTTGCATGAATCGTTTGTGCTTATGTTCTATCATTATACCTTGCCTTTTAACTTCCTTTTCTTTTCCTCTTTGATGGAACAATGATAAATTCTTTTCCCTACTCACACAGCTGAAATTGCCGAAAAATGGAATGGTTTTCTTAAAAGGAAGGATATGTTAGCGATTTTAGTAGTGTCTGTTGTTTCAGCTTGGTTTGTCATCATCTTGTTTACATATTTGTGGCTCAAGAAGAAGAAGAAGAAAAGGGGTAAGAAACAAGATTTTGTATGATGTTTTGTGCCTATCTATGTATATTCATACCTTTGATTTGAGTAAGCATTAAGCATTCTGGTTTCATCATTTTGATGGCAGTGAGGAACAAATGGAACAAAAGGTGGCTTGATACAATTGGCACAGTGGAAAATCAAGTCGAAGGTAGCATGAGTCATCCAGAGATTGCTTTTTTCAATCTGAGCACTATACTTGCTGCAACTAACAGTTTCTCTCCAGCTAACAAACTAGGGCAAGGTGGTTTTGGTGTGGTTTATAAGGTGCATATATATAACTTACGTGCAAATGTCTAAAACTATGTACATGTGCTTGTCTTCGTCTCTAGTTGTTGTGAGATTCTAAATGTGAAAACATGACTGTAGGGTAAATTGTCTAATGGAAAGGAAGTTGCTGTGAAAAGACTTTCAAAAGATTCGGGGCAAGGAATAGATGAATTTAAAAATGAAGTTTTACTGATTGCAAAACTTCAACATCAGAATTTGGTGAAACTCATAGGATGCTGTATTCAGGGAGAGGAACCGATGCTAGTTTATGAATACATGCCAAACAAAAGCTTGGACTCCTTTCTTTTCAGTAAGTCCTGTGTATATTCTACTTTATTTAGCATTGTATTCCACAAGTTGTCTAATTCCATTTGGTTCAACAATATGAGTGATGGACATTGAATGCATAAATTGGCACTGATTCAATTGGAAATCTTTTGTTAGATGAAACAAGAAGGTCAATCTTGGATTGGAGAAAACGCTTTGATATTATCGTTGGGATTGCTCGTGGAATCTTATATATTCACCAAGATTCTAGGTTGAAAATTATCCATAGAGATCTAAAAACCAGCAATATCCTATTGGATGAAGAAATGAATCCAAAAATTTCAGATTTTGGCCTAGCTAGAATCTTCAAAGGCGACCAAACTCATGAGAAGACAAACAGAATAGTTGGAACATTGTAAGTATACCTATACACTCAGTGACTAGACACACGTAACCACCGCTAAGAATACCTTTGTATCATACATTAATTTGAAAGGAGCATTATAACTATTTTTTTCTATCTGTTTTTCATATGCAAGTGGGTACATGTCTCGAATATGTGGTATTTGGAAAGTTTTCAACGAAATCTGATGTCTTTAGTTTTGGCATCATATTATTAGAGATTATTACAGGGAAAAGGAACAATAGCTTTTATCAAGAGGATTTTTACCCAAGCATGATAGGAAAAGTAAGTTAAAAAGATATGGGTAAATTATATTAATCATCATTGAATTTTACATTGATTTTCTTTGTGGTCATAAAACTAGAACTTGTTGCAATTTAGTAACTGAAATTCGATTTTGTTGCAATTAGTTTCCTGACTTCAGTGGGAAACCACCAGAAATCTGACATGGCATTCAATTTGGGGCTGGTTTTGTAAGGCTTCTTCAATTTGATTTTTGATCTAGACCTCATTTTTAGTATCTATCTTGACTTGTATATCATCTTAGATGTCCAATGAAATTCTTACCAAAATCACCACTGTCAAGTCAGCATGCACTAGTTGAAAAAAATAAATAAATAAAACTAGTGATCAAATTATGAAAAGTTGAATTTTTATGACCACAATAAAGAAATCCTTGTAAAATTCAGTGAGCATAAAAATATTTTACCCTTGAAGATACTTATAGTAACTAATTATTTTCCGAATTGTAATAATTTGTTTATGGGTTCATCTAATGATGAGATGTTATAGATATGGCATTTATGGAGAGAAGAGAGAGCATGGGAGATGGTTGATTCATCACTAAAGCATTCTTGTTCTCCTGATGAAGTATTGAGATGCATCCAAATTGGGCTCTTATGCGTGCAAGAAGATATAATGGAAAGACCGACCATGTCAGCTGTCGTTCTAATGTTAAATAGCGAAATTAGTCTTCCTTCTCCTAAGCAACCTGCATTCACTTTCAGAAAGTCTAGTATTATTAGTTCTAGCTCATTAGAACCAAAAGCAAGATTTTGTTCTGTGGATGAGGAGACAATTACTGAGGTTGTATGTCGTTGAATATCTCTCTCATCAATTACATAAATTTTTAGTATACAGATTCAAAATATGCTTCTTCTGATATTATTTTTTTTTTGTTTAGACTTTATTCGTCATGAAATTGAATCCAAAACACAAATATATGTAAAATTTATATAATTTTTCTGTATAAATATTATAAAGTTAGTCCTTAAAAAGGAATATAAAAAATTGTCCAGTTACAATTTTTTTTAGATGATGTGAGAGTTTGTTTTTATTACATGTGGCATTATACTACAAATTATTGAAAGCCCGTAAAGTTATATGTCATTCAAATGTTTATCTATTATAATTAGTACATTTTTAATTCATTTAAATAATAAATGAATTAAATTATTGTATTTACAAAAGGAATTTTGAAATTCGAGCTTTAATTTTATGTGAAAATTACTAAAAATGCCAAGGGCTACTGAAAATGAGCCACTAATGCGACGGGACAGGATGATTACGTGAATATAAATGAAAGGTAAAAACTTTTTATTTTAGTTAAATTAATTAATTAATTAATTTTTATATTTTAAAAAATATAATTGTTTTGTTTTTTTTTTTAAATTTTTATGAATTAATTAATTAGTGTTTATATTTTAATGAGAAATAGAAATTTTGTTATAATGAAGAATAAATTTGAATTTATATATTTTTTAAATTATTTAAGTATAATTCCATTCAAGTTCTTGGCACCATTTTTATGTTTTCTCTATTGAAAATCAATATTTTTAGATTATCGCCTTAATTATTTGAAAATCTATATCAACTAACACTTTATCGAGTATTGTTTTTCAATAGAGAAAATGTAAAAATATAGCGCAAAGAATTAAATGAAAATACTAGAATAATTTTTTAAAAATTGTAAATTTAGATTTAGCTTTCATACAAAACATTTTTATTTTTAATCTAGGAATATATTTTTTAAATATAGAAATTAATTAATTTTACCAAAACATAATACTAAATAGTTATTTGACTAGACCAAAATTTATTTGAGTAACAAAAAAGTTGATAAACGAACTAAATAGTTTGATAAAATATCAACTAAATAATGTATTTTTCAAAATATAATGATCAAATAGTTAATTTCATTAAAATGCAAGAGTTAAATAGTAATTTTCTTTAAATAAGAAAGCCAATTTGATTGCATTTTTTAATTGTTTTTTTTTCCTCCAGCAATGTTTGTATGATGCAAAAACTTGTTATGAAAATACTAGGATAAACTATAATTTAATAACTGAGGTTTGACAAAACTTATAATTTAATCTTTGTATTTTTAAAGCTAAGTAATTTAGTCTCTAACATTTGATAAAACTTACAATTTAGTCCCCACTATTAAAATTTCAGTTAAGTTATTATTAATTCTTGCAAAAATGACCAAAATATCCTTAACTCTATTTTTAATATAAAATAATTTAATTCCTGAAATTTTATTTTATTGATAATTTAATCTTTGAGATTTAGTTAAACCTATATATTAGTCCCTGTAATTTTAAAATCAAGCAATTCAGTCCTAGAAGTTTTAATAAATCTGCAAGTTAATTCCTATCATTAGAAGTACAGTTAATTTCTCATTAAATTTAGCAAAAAATCAACATGTTTTTAACTCTATTTATAATTTGAAAATAATTTAATTTTTAAAATTTTACTTTCATAACAATTTTTGTCCATATTCATATTTTTTTTTCTTTTTTTATGTAAAAAAATATAATATAATATATAAAAATACTATAAATTGATATATATATATATATATATATATATATATATATATATATATATATATATATATATATATATATATATAATAATTACATAAATAGAATTTTACAAATTATAAGGGCTTATTTTAAATAGTTATAATATTTAAGGATATTTGTAAAATATGTGGATAATTTTGTAATTAATCAAAATTTTAAGGTCCTTAAAGTAATTAATTCATATTTTAATAATTTAAAATTAAAATTTTTTAATTTTATGGGACTCACATTTTAAAAATATAAGCACTAAATTATCAATAAAAAAATTTAAAAGACTAAATTATTAAAAAAAATTTTGGGAACTAAATTATTTTAAGATTAAAAATAAAAATAAGAGTATTTTGATTATTTTTGTTAAATTAACAGTAATTTAATGGGATTATAACAATAAGAACTAAATTGTAGATTTTGTCAAATTTTAGCACTAAATTACTTATTTTTAAAAATATAAAATTAAGTTATAAATTTTTTCAAATCTTAGAAACTATATCATAATTTACCCAATTAATTGAGGTTTTCTAATATACTCTATTTTAACAAATTATTTTAATTTCATAACATATTGATAAATTTTTTTAATAATGAATCCAAATTTTTTGTATTTTAATTTTTTTTAACCCTTCAAATATTATGAAAAAAATTACATATTAATATCTATATATTATTCAATAGAAATGACAAGAGAATTATTATTCAAAGAAATGACTAGAAAATTTATAACTTGAGTGATAAGTTCATCCTGTTAGAATTTTATTAGTTTAATATTATATTTTTATATAAATATACTTAATAATAATATTTAAAATATAAATATTTTTTATATAAAACTTAGAAAGATAATTGAAATATATGCATATATATTCTAACAAATATTGTTTCAAAAAAAATAATCTAATAAATATTAAAATATTGATTTTAAAAATTAAAAATTAATTAATCAAACATATTTATTTATATTAATAAGCTTTATTTTTAAAAATTAAAAATATTAATAAGTATAGTTCCACTCAAGTTCTTGGCACCATTTTTATGTTCTCTATTGAAAATTAATTTTTTAAATATGGAATTGGAAATTCCACCTCTTTTAAATAAAATATGGAAGAGGAGAGGGAGCTCCTCTCATTGCGTTTGCTTCGTTGGGTTTCATGGAACGCAGTCCAAATATTCGATAAAATGTCACAATGAGTAGGGATTCTGCTATAGGGTTTAATGGACCTCGTCCATTCTCTTCCTCCGTTAGTTTTGGCTTGCAAGCTCATTTTCCTCCATGTTAGTGCATTTGGTTCAATGGACACGTTTCTTCAGTCTGCAATGTTCAAAAGTAGGCTACTATTGTCAATGTTCGTTGTGAAGAAGACAAGAAATATAGTTAAAAAAAATCTCAGTTTACTTGTCAAAAGTCTTAGCTCCTTGTGGACTTTTCTAGGTTAAAAATATGACCACATCCCACATAAGTTTCACTTCAATGAAGATTACAGAACCAGTATGGCTTTTCGAAAGTTGTTCCTGCATTCTTCTCTTCTAGTCCTCCATTTCGCATTTTCTTCTTCCAGAGACACCATGACTATAAACCAAACCATTCATGATGGTGACTTTCTGATCTCTAGAGAAAATAAGTTTGCATTAGGATTCTTTAGCCCCAAAAGTTCCAGGTTTAGATATCTTGGAATCTGGTACCATAAAGTCCGAGAGCAACCGTGGTGTGGGCAAAGCAAATAGGGATGATCCAATCAATGGTTCCTCGGAGTTCTATCAATTGACCAATATGGAAATCTCGTTCTCCGTAGCTACCATAGCCGTAAGGTTCTGTATGGTCTACAAATGTCTCGATTGAGGTTGCAGATACTTGTGTTACAAATTTCACTCTTGGATACAGAAATTTGGTTTTGTTCCACGATAGAAGTAAAAGTACCGTGTGGGAAAGCTTTGATCATCCTACGGATACTATAACTTGCCAGAATGAAACTTGGATTGAACCAAAGGATGTGCATGAACCGGTTCCCGATATGTTGCAAATCACAGATGACTGAACTGAAACTTTTCACTTCGGATCAACCCAAAAGGATCACCACAGGTCTTTATCTACTGGGGTATAAAATATATTTGGCGAGGCTTTCCTTGGCCCTTGAAAAGTTATACAGATATTGATGTGGCGAATCCGCAAGTATACGGGTCGTATCAAGTAATAAAGTGATGAATCAAGTATCGTTCCCACGAGGATTTGCTGTTTGATTACTAAACTATGAATGAAGCGATTATTTGGGCTAATGATTAATGAATAAATGGTAAATGTAAATGAGCAAGGTAAATTGATTAATCCAATTAAAATGGGTAAAGAGCAAACAAATAAATTCTAATTCTAGCTCGCAATTAAACTAAAATTAACAATGGGTAATTTAAACGAAAGTCTAATTATGGTAAAAGTGATTCTAGAGTTGGGGGTTTATGCATAAATTAATTGGGATTTGTCTTGGGCATTCCAATTTTTAGGGAAAAATAGAGTTTGAAGGAAATTGATTCTAAATCCCTTTGATATCTTTTTCAAGCAAATCAAAGTGTATTCTAAAATAACCAAACCTACTTTCGTATGTATTTGATTACTTTAAAACCCATTAAGTTTTGTAACCAATAATTAATTCCTCTTAAAGTCCTAGTTTATTTTTAAATCTAGGTGATTTTAAGTTCCCATCCATGATTACCCATTAATGACTTTCACCTTTCGGTCCTTCAATCAAAGATTAACACAATACCCAATGGGTACCAACATTAGGCAAGTAAATCAAGCACACAAGGAAGGAATCAAAACTCATATTCATATAAAATAAGGAAATACCCAGTCCAAATCCACAAATTAATCTAAAACATATTTCCCAACTCTGAAATCTAAAGAAATTACTCACTCATGATGGTATTTACAAGAAATATTGATGGAAGAATAAAGAAAAACATGACAAAAGGACTGAAATAGGAAAACCCAGGTGGAAGAACCAAGGTCTCTAGTTTCTGGAGCTCCAAACTCGTGCAGCAGCTCCTCTTCCTAGAGAGAATGGCGTCTTCTCTCCCTCTTTCTATATATTTTCTTTCCTTTTTTCGTTTTTCCTTCCCTACCTCTTGTGGCAAAAATAAGGAAATGATGAATTTATATTGTCCCTAAAAGTTGCCCTAAAAGTAAATAAAAGACAAGGAGTGGATAGGAAATGAGGTGTAAAATTATCCAAGTCAGCAGCACTATTCACGTTCTGGGCATTCTGCTTAGGGTTCGGCTTAACCCTAAGCAGCTTCTTAGCAAATTTTAGCCTCTGGTCGCACTGTCTGCTTAAGGTTAAGCAGACCTTCAGCAAATCTCGACAGACTTAGAGTAAAATAGACTTTTCTGCTCACGCTTGACTTGTGCTGCACCTTAAGCATTGCCGCTTTACCCTAAGCATGACCTTAAGCAAAGTCTCAAGCAAATTTCGGCTAGTTTGCTCTTTCAAGGCTTGATTTCTTCAACTTTCCTCCATGCTTAAAGAACTTCAAATCTCTTCAAATTATTTCCTATTGCACTCATTGATCTTCGATTTGCCACAAAATCCTATCAAAAACAACAAAATTACTAAAATCAAATATAAAGTATCTAAAGTTAACAAATAAGCTAAAATAAAGCTAAAAACATAAAATCTACTAAAATATAAGGGCAAAATGGATGCAAAACTATCCTAAAATGCCTATATGAAATGAGTGTAACAAATTCCCCCAAACTCAAACCTTTGCTTGTCCTCAAGCAAATTAAAAACAATTAATGCAATTTGGGGTACCTTATCTTAAATTTATGAAAATTACTTATCCAAACTCTCAAGCTTACTTTTAGCTACCAACAAACCATATACCCACTTTCAAGATGCAAAGAATTCAATCCTTACCAAAGTTATCACCGCTTAGCCTTGGGTCAATTATCCATATCATTAAACCCAAACCAATCAATCACAAAGAATAATCATGCCTAAATAGACTATAGGATAATCCATAAACTAAAGTGTCCCAAATAATGATGGAAGTAAATGAATGTATTAGTGATATCACAATCCCATAGGCAATTCTCCTATTCCAATCTCCACTAATGTAGCAAAACACCATCAAAAGATCAAAAGGACTTTCAAGGGTTGTAATGGGGCTAAGGGGGGTGATAATGTGGCTAACAAGAAAAGGATAAAGGTAACAAAATATGAGAATAATCAAATTATTAAAAGATCAAGACACAAAATATATATATATATATATATATATATATATATATATATATATATATATATATATATATATATATATATATTTTTTTTTTTGAATCATTTGGGAGAAAAAACTTTACAACTATTCACCAATGCTAGCATATAATTTTGAAGCTTTTGGAGGGACTACATAAATAATATTGACTTTGAATTACAATTGTCCCTTTCAATTCACCCCAAAACTCATTTCTTTGTGTACTTGGGTGGTGAATTACTTTACATACCATAATTGAATTTGCTAGCCCCTTTTTTATTTTAGTCACTTCTCCCAACTAATTATTATTATTTTTTTTTATTTATTATTATTTTTTTTAGGTGTATCTATCACTCAAAGAATTATTCTCATAGAGGGTAGGTAGGTGTTTGGGTTTATGGCTAGGCATTAATGTGGGTTCAAAAGGAATAAGAGGGATAAATGTAGGCTCAAATTGGTTTCAAAGGGAAATTTTGAAGTGAGGTTGGCTAAGGCTAAAATATGGGTTTAAAATTCAAAGAATGCCTAGATCATTTCTTTTTCAAGTGTATGCTATGATTTCGCCTTGAAAGGTTTAGGAAGATTGTTCTAGGATTGGTGAGACATCAATTAGCTACTTCTCACCTTAGAGTTTTCTCTAGGCACTCAAAGTCAATGCAATTGATTGGGTGGCCCTTGGCTAAGAAGATATAAACTAAAGCAAGAATCTAATAACTTTGCACCTATCTAGAACTTTCAATCCATCAAACCCTTCTAAAAGTAAGCTCAATTGCTCTTCAAAGCAATTCTCAATCCTCTAAGGACAAGGTAAAAAAATCATTTTTATGATATGCATGATCCTAAAATGAATGCATAAATCAAATTAAAACTAAGTGTAATCTATATGAAAACTATATACAAATGTATGTGTATGAGTATAGACATGTGCGTGGTATATGTATAAGTATATGGATTATCTATATATGGATGAATGAAATGCAATAAATGAATGAAAGAAAATTTTTAAAAATTTTGCAAAAATTTTGCCCTCACCCCCAAACTCAAATGAAACATTGTCCTCAATGTTTAAAATGAATACACAGATGGGCAAAATTGTGTGAACTAATCAATTAATGAAATATATATACAATTGGGGATTAAATCAATATAAACTCAAGTATTTCAAAATTAGCTCAAACTGATATTAACAATGAAGCTTTAGAGAGAAAAATGTGAAAAAGTATCCCAAATGTATGAATTTACACTGCTTAAGATGTTGCTTAACCTGTTGCGTAGGGTAAAGCGAAAGCATAAGCATTGGCAACATACCATAAGCTTAAATGGTGTAAGGGTAAGCTGTTACCTCCAACTGATGTGGAACAGGTGTGGCTCAAAGAAAATTTGTGCAACTCATTAATGTCAACAAAATTAGGATTGAAGAAAAGATAAAGTGCAAAAATAATGTGCAAGAATATGAAAAAGTGTAAAGAAATAAAATGTAACAGTTAAATCAAAAATTAAACCAAAAAGCATTCACAGAGTAACTATGTTCATAGCAGAAAATAAAATAGAGTAAACTAAAAGAAAGAAGTGCAGGTATAATCATAAAAACTAATTACCAAAGTATTACAACCATGACCAAAGTTTGAAAATTAAAATAAACAGATTACAAAAATAAACCTAAAACAGAAATTAGAACTATTGCTACTGATCAAGCTTTGCTGTCAAGGCTTTGCTGCTAAACCAGGGTGTGCTTCATGTTCTGCAGTAGGTTCATTGTGATCCGAAGCTTCAGAAGCAGTTTCCAAGTTTTCTGTTAAGTCTTTCATTTCTTGAAACATGGCTTGGCCCCAATGATATAAATTGTTGTAGGATTGGGCCAGTTTGTTGTAAAGCTCCAGCATTTGAAGTTGATGTTGCTTCTGTTTCTTTTTAAGAGATAAAAGTCTCTTTTTAAGTTTCTTTTCTAGCTTCTTCTTTTGGTTAACCTGCTCCTGACCCATGGTTTCAATTTTGATTTCTAAGCTCTTCAAGGTAGCAAGAATTTCTGTGGTGTCAGGTGAGGGAACAGATGGTTGGACAGTGAAATTTGTTATTCTGGATTCCAAGGATCTTAAAATGGATAAAATGTCTGCTGAAAACTGTGGGGTAGAGGTTGGTTGTGGTTCTGCTGGTGCAAAAGTGGTGGGGTCTGCAGTACCAGTGGTATCAGGATGCTGCTGTAACAGAGTATAGGTATGGCCTACTTTCTCACAAACATCCATATGCAGCAACATTGTGCTGTCTATATATGATTCCCCAAAAACTGGCAGCAATTTATATAGACTAGCATCAAAGCTAAATGAGTTTGCTATAGCAGTTATATACCCCCCAAAAACAATACTACCTTTAGTATGCTTTGTGACAATTTGGTGCCAATGAGTAGCTATGAAATAGGCTGTGCTTACTTGTTTTCTCTCCTTCATGCACCACAAGAGAAACAAATCACCAGCACCCACAATACTGTTACTGTGTCCCCTCCCTAAAACAGTGTAAGAAATGAACCTATGGAGGTATTTCAATACATGGTCAACTATCCTAGAGGCTTTTGCAGTCCTCTGTCTATAATAACCCCCAAAAGGTGCAATGTCCTTCCAGAATTGAACAGGGTCATAAACAGTTTGCTGCCACTCAATGTTTTTATACCCCGAATCCTGAAAACCAAAAATTGCATTCATAGCAGCCATGTCTAACTCCCTATCAATTCCAGCACACTGAAAATATATCATATCTTTATGTTCAGGCACTGTTGGTTTGAAACTCAGCCTTAAGGAACTCAAAAATTCCAGGGTTAAATCCTTGTACACTGGTTCCCTAATTTTAGCAAAATCAGTCCAGCTAACAACTTCCAAATAGGCAAATACAGAATCATAAATGCCTAATTCTTTCAAAATCTGCTCATCCATATACTTGTTTGCCAAAATAGTTTTAGAAAGTAATTTCTCATAGGCCTTTTTCATATCCATATCCCTAAAAGCCCAAGGTAATGGAGAAATTACCTCCTCTATAGTATCTGCAGATGACGCAGGTGCTGGAGAGTGTAAGGGAGACTGAGTTATTGGTGTTTGGGTCACTGGTGCTGGAGTTTGTGAGGAAGACCTGGTCCTTTTGCTAACTGGTTCAGAGGACGGCTGAGGTGGTGAATTCAGGTCGAAAGGAACAGAGGGTACTCGTTTCCGTTTTTCGACAGGGGTTTTCTTAGGTTTACTTGAAGCCTTTTTTGTTTTGCCTTGGGTTTTCGTTTGAGTAGGCACAGGTTCAGGCGCTGGTTCTGGGGAATGGGAGTCGGGAATTGGTGTTTCATGTTGTGGCTCGGATTGCGGCGAGAGGGGAGTCAGTGGAATGAGAGGTGGTATTTGGCTTGGGGGTGGTGGCGGTGATTGAGGTGGTGGCGGTGATTGAGGTGGTGGCGATTGAGGTAATGGCGACGTTTGTGGTGGCGGTGACTGAGGTAATGGCGGACTGGGGCTGGGGTTAGGGTTTGTGGGTAATGAGGATGGAATACCCATTTTTGATTTGACAGAATGTCGAAGTCCATTGAGTTTGGGTTTGTGGGAAGACCACATTTTAGTTCTTACCATTTTAATGGAAAGGAAGAAACCTTTCGGCTTCCTGTAAAAATTGCCGGAAGAAATGGCGTGAGAAAGGAGTTGATGAGGTTTATCGGGAGTGTGGGCGAAGCTTTTGGAAAATAGGCGGAAGTGCTGGGCCTTTTAAAATGTGGGGTAGACATGTGGTATTCTGGGCCATGCTTAGGGTTAGGCATAAGGTTCAGCAGAATTTGCTTAAGACTCTGCTTGACAAGCAATGTCATCAGCAAGTTTCGGCAGGTTTTGAGAAAAATTGTGGTTTTGCTTATCAAAAACAGTCCAAAAGCTATGGAATGCTATCATGACCCTCAGCAATTATCAAATACACACAAACACCATAAAATTGGGGGATTTAAGTTCATCATCTCTTAGCACTCATCAAACACAATATATTCATTTAGCTTATGCAAGCATTTTTCAATTTAGGCACCAATTTTGACTACCCTTTTGCACATTCAATGAAATGGTCTCCTTTCTAAACTTATACCAAAAGCATATTTTCAGCAGCATTTGAGACAAGTTCCAAACATTCAAGAATTGCAGAAAAGACATAGAAATTGACCTTTTTAGCAGCATGAACAGTAGCAAAAATCTACAGATTGCAAAAATTAGCAGCAATTCCAAACAAAAGCATGCAAATTCCTATCAAACTACAAAATTATATATACACTAAAAGGTGAAACTTAACAAACATTATTTTTGCACTTCAATAAAGCTCACATCAGTCCTAAATATCAAAATTGATCCTCATTCAAGTTGCATTTCATAGAATTTACACAAAACACAAAATCAAACATGTGCTATCAAGTAGACTGCAATATCAGCAATTTAGCACAAGTTTAAAGGTGTTATCGTTTCACAGTGCATCGCATAAAGTGCAGAATGTTGCTTATACTTGCTTCCCTTCAATTCTTTGTTTTTGCTACAAGTGTAAACTTGCCCCATCTTCATGAATGACCTACAAAAGATAAACAAATGTCACTTTTGAGATTAATGAGGGTGAAAACTGAAAGTGAAATGAAATGGAAAATTAATGAACTATAAAAGGATACGCTTGGGTTGCCTCCCAAGAAGCGCTTGTTTAGGGTCTTAAGCTTGACCTTCCACTCCAATTCTCCTAAGTATCCCTGACTGGAGAACCAAGCCATGAAACCTCTACAAACTTTTGCGTGGGTTCTCCAACAATATAATGTTTTAATCTCTGCCCATTAACTTTGAAAGTCCCTGAGGTCTCATTGCCTATCTCAACAGCTCCATAGGGGTATACTTTTATAACAGTGTAGGGTCCTGACCATCTTGACTTTAATTTTCCTGGAAATAACCTTAACCTAGAGTTATATAGGAGAACAACATCACCTTCTTGAAATTCTTTCCTCTTAATATGCTTATCATGCCATCTCTTAGTCCTTTCCTTGTAAAGTTTGGCATTTTCATAAGCATCCAATCTAAGCTCCTCAAGTTCATTTAGTTGCAGCATTCTTTTTTCTCCTGCAGTTTTTAAGTCAAAGTTCAGTGTCCTTATGGCCCAATATGCTCTATGCTCCAACTCCAAAGGTAAATGACAAGCCTTCCCATAAACCAATCTAAATGGGGTAGTTCCGATAGGAGTTTTAAAGGCTGTTCTATAGGCCCAAAGAGCATCATCTAACTTTAGTGACCAATCTTTCCTCGAACAATTCACTGTTTTCTCAAGAATTCTTTTCAGCTCTCTATTGGAGATCTCCACTTGACCACTAGTTTGTGGATGGTAGGGTGTTGCAACCTTATGCTTCACACCATATTTTTGCAATAATCTTTCAAATTGATGGTTGCAAAAATGAGAACCTCCATCACTTATAATGGCACGTGGAGTTCCAAATCTTGTAAAAATGAACTTTTTAAGGAATTTAATCACAACTCTAACATCATTAGTTGGAGATGGTATAGCTTCAACCCATTTGCTTACATAATCTACTCCAACTAAAATGTATTTGTGTCCCAAGGACGATGGAAAAGGTCCCATGAAATCAATGCCCCACACATCAAATAGTTCCACTTCCAATATATTTTGGAGGGGCATTTCATCTCTCTTTGAGATATTACCCATCCTTTGACACCTATCACATGCATTTACAAACTTCCTCACATCCTTAAATATGTGTGGCCAAAAGAACCCTGCTTGAAGAACTTTTTTTGCAGTATTTGTCACACTCATATGACCCCCATAAAGTGAAGAATGGCAATCTTTGATAACATTCCCTATCTCCTCATCAGCTAAACATCTTCTAATCAGCCCATCTCCACATCTCTTGAACAAAAATGGTTCCTCCCAATCATAATTCTTCACATCAAAAAGAAATTTCTTCTTTTGCTGCCATGTTAAATCAGGTGGAAGGATTCCACACACTAGATAGTTCACAAAATCTGCATACCAAGGTGTTTTTGCATTCATGATTACTAACAGTTGCTCATTAGGAAAATAATCATCTATTGGGGGTTCTTTTCCCAGATTGTCTCCTTGTTCTTGCCTCAATCTAGATAGATGATCTGCTACCACATTTTCTACTCCTTTCTTATCTTTAATTTCCAAGTCAAACTCTTGAAGGAGTAGCACCCACCTTATCAATCTAGGTTTAGCCTCTTTTTTCTGAAAGAGATACTTGATAGCTGCATGATCTGTGTATACTATGACCTTAGATCCCACAAGATAGGACCTGAATTTATCTACTGCAAATACTACTGCCAAAAACTCTTTCTCTGTAGTAGAGTAATTTATTTGAGCATCATCTAAGGTCCTACTTGCATAATATATTGCATACACCTTCTTATCTCTCCTTTGTCCCAAAACAGCCCCAATAGCATAATCACTAGCATCGCACATTAACTCAAAAGGTAATGACCAATCGGTGCATAATAGGAGCAGATATCAAAGCTTCCTTTATCCTGCAAAAAGCATTCATACAATTAGTATCAAAATTAAATTCCACATCTTTACTCAATAAATTGGTAAGAGGTTTAGAAATCTTAGAGAAATCCTTGATGAATCTCCTATAAAATCCAGCATGCCCCAAGAAACTCCCTCACTCCCTTCACAGATGTTGGGGGTGGCATTTTCTCAATAATTTCTATCTTTGATTTATCCACCTCAATACCCCTGTTTGACACAAGATGTCCCAAAACAATTCCTTCTTGTACCATAAAGTGGCACTTTTCCCAATTCAAAACTAAATTGAACTCTTCACATCTCTGCAAAACCTTAGACAAGTTAGATAAGCATTCATCAAAAGATTTACCATACACAGAAAAATCATCCATGAACACTTCCATAATTCCCTCAATCATGTCAGAAAATATGGACATCATACATCGTTGAAATGTAGCAGGGGCATTACATAGTCCAAATGGCATCCTTCGATATGCAAAGGTACCATAAGGACATGTGAAGGTAGTTTTATCCTGATCATCTGGGTGAATAGGGATCTGAAAGAACCCTGAATAGCCATCCAAATAGCAAAAATAAGAATGATGAGCTAGTCTCTCAAGCATTTGATCTATAAATGGTAATGGAAAATGGTCCTTTCTAGTTGCCTTATTCAATTTCCTATAGTCTATACACATTCTCCATCCAGTTACAGTTCTTGTAGGTATTAGTTCATCATTTTCATTTTTCACCACTGTGATGCCCCCTTTCTTAGGTACAACATGAACTGGACTTACCCAATTGCTGTCAGAAACAGGGTAAATGATACCTGCATCAAGCAATTTCAAGATCTCCTTTTTCACAACCTCTTTCATGTTTGGATTCAATCTCCTTTGTGATTCTCGAGAGGCTTTATGGTCATTTTCCAACAAAATTCTATGCATGCATACAGAAGGGTGTATTCCTTTAATATCATCAATGGTATAACCAATTATCCTTCTATGCTTCCTAAGAACTCTCAATAATTTTTCAACCTCACAATCAGTCAATTTAGCATTAACAATCACAGGATATGTAGAATTTTGCCCTAAAAAAGCATACCTGAGATTTGTTGGAAGAGGTTTCAACTCTACCTTAGGTGCTTCACTTTTCTCAAGCTTTGATGATGAAGTTGTCTCTTGCTTCAAGTCCCCAATTTTTTCAATATCAACCATAGGCAATGGTGGATTTCCTTCCAAAATTGTAGCATATTCTGCAGCTTCTTCAATTTCATCCCCTTTTTTGATGTTATGAACCAAACAAGCTTCTAAGGGATCTTTAGGATATTGCTTTTTAAGCACTTCTCTAACCTCTTCATCTATCACATCTACTCTCAAGCATGAGTTTGAATCATCTTTCTTTTTCATTGCTTGAAACAAATTAAATTCAACTTTCTCTTCCCCAACTTCTAATGTAAGCCTCCCATTTTTTACATCAATCACACCCAAAGAAAGAGCAAGGAAAGGTCTACCAAGAATAATAGGAATGTGTACATCCTCCTCCATCTCCAATACCACAAAATCCACTGGTATGAAAAATTTCCCAACTTTCAGAGGAACATTCTCAACTATTCCAATTGGAAATTTAATAGATCTATCTGCTAACTGTAGTGATATGGTAGTAGGCTTCATTTCTCCAATCTTCACTTTCTCATAGATAGACAATGGCATCAGACTAACACTGGCTCCAAGATCGCATAAAGCCTTATCTATACTGATATCCCCAATGTGACATGGTATGGAGAAACTCCCAAGATCTTTCAGTTTGGGTGGAAGCTTATTTTGCAAAATAGCACTGCTTTCTTCCGTGAGAGCTACAGTATCAAATTCCTCCAATTTCTTCTTGTTAGATAAAATCTCCTTTAAAATTTTGGCATAAGAAGGCATTTGTGCTAAAGCATCAGTGAAAGGAATAGTCACATGCAAAGACTTCAATACCTCCAAAAACTTCCCAAATTGTTTATCCAATTTTGCTTTCTGAAACCTTTGTGGGAATGGTAAAGGTGGCATGTAGGCTTTAGGTGCAACATGTTTAGGTTCTTCCTCTTTGCTCTCCCTCTCCTTACTTCCTTTTTCTTCAATTGAATTTTCTTTCTCAGTTTCAATTCTAACTTCAACTTCAGTTTGTTCATCTCCTTCTCTGCTTTTCTTTTCTTCAACTTCCTCTTCAATCTTTTTATCTCCATTCTTCATTATTTTTCCACTTCTCAATGTAATAGCCTTGCAATGCTCCCTTGAATTTTCTGGTTGGCTAGGAAGCTTCCCAAATGCTTTGTTACTTGAAGAGCTAGCTTGTTGAGCTATTTGATTCTCTAACATCTTGTTGTGTGTTGCCATTTGATCCACTTTAGATGCTAATTGAGAAATCATTTCTTGTTGACTTTGATGGCTCACAAGTAGAGTTTCAATCATAGATTCCAATCTAGCTGTCTTGTCTAGTTGTGCTTATTGTGGTAGAGGTGGAGCAGGTGCATTTTGAAGTTTAGAAATTCCAGGAGGAGGACCTCTATTCTGCTGAAAGTTCTGATTTTGTTGATATCCAGAAGGTTGCTGAAAATTCTGATTTTGCCCTTGTCTACCTCCCCAAGAGAAATTTGGGTGGTTTCTCCATGCTGGATCATAAGTTGCAGCAAATGGGTTACCACCTGGTCTTTGATTGTAGTTCCCCACATAATCCACTTGCTCACTTGAAAAATCTTGATTAAGTGCAGAAAAATCTGCTGCACAATTGACATTTGCAGCTCCAATTTCTAGTGAATTACTAGAACCTCCGGATGAAGAAAATAAGTTCATACTTAACTTGTCAATCTTACTTGTAAAACCATCAAACTTAGAATTAATCATATTAATGGCATCAAGCTCAAACATACCATTTGGTTTCTTGATCTCATTCCTCTCACAACTCCATTGGTAGTTGTTATAAGCAATTTTATCAAGAGCGGAAAAGCTTCATCTTGATTTCTCCATAAGGTCACCTCCTAAGATGCATCAATTGTACTCCTAATAGCTGGTGAAACTCCATTGTAAAAGTGTTGAACAAGCATCCACTTAGGAATCCCATGATGTGGACATCTCCTTTGCAAATCCTTGTACCTCTCCCATGCTTCATACAAGCTCTCATCATCTCTAGGTTTAAAAGAAGTCAGCTCATTTCTTAGCTTAGCTGTCTTGCTTGGTGGAAAATATTGAGCCAAAAATGCTTGAGAAAGTTCATCCCATGTTGTGATAGAACCCGGTGGCAAAGAATGTAACCACTCTCTAGCTCGGTCCTTCAGAGAAAAAGGAAATAATCTGAGTCGAATTGCATCATCAGAAACTCCATTTATCTTCAACATATCACTGATCTCAAGAAAGTGTGCCAGATGCACATGTGGACTTTCACTTGGATTTCCTCCAAATTGTGCTTGTTGTACCATTTGACAGAGTGCAGGCTTCAGTTCAAAATTATTAGCTTCTACCCTTGGTCTTGTGATACTTGGCATGAAATCTCCAATGTTAGGGTAGGCATGATCCTTCACAGAGCGGTTGTTATTGTTGTTGTTGTTGTTGTCAGCCATTTCTTCTTGTAATTGCTCTTGCTCTTGTGCTCTTTCTTGTTGTTGTTGAGCTTTAATTTCAGCTTTTCTCCTCTTAGATTCTGCTCTTAAAGCTTTTGCTGTCTTCTCTATTTCTGGGTCAAAGAATAGATTGATTTCTTCACTTTTTGTCCTTCTCATAAAATAAAGCACCTGAAAAACAAAAATAAACAAATTCTCAAAGTATAATGGTAAAAAGAAATAAAATAAAATGCCCAAATTAACCAAACAAACAATTGTTTAATATCAAACAAAAATCAAATCCCCGGCAACGGCGCCAAAAACTTGATGTGGCGAATCCGCAAGTATACGGGTCGTATCAAGTAATAAAGTGATGAATCAAGTATCGTTCCCACGAGGATTTGCTGTTTGATTACTAAACTATGAATGAAGCGATTATTTGGGCTAATGATTAACGAATAAATGGTAAATGTAAATGAGCAAGGTAAATTGATTAATCCAATTAAAATGGGTAAAGAGCAAACAAATAAATTCTAATTCTAGCTCGCAATTAAACTAAAATTGACAATGGGTAATTTAAACGAAAGTCTAATTATGGTAAAAGTGATTCCAGAGTTGGGGGTTTATGCATAAATTAATTGGGATTTGTCTTGGGCATTCCAATTTTTAGGGAAAAATAGAGTTTGAAGGAAATTGATTCTAAATCCCTTTGATATCTTTTTCAAGCAAATCAAAGTGTATTCTAAAATAACCAAACCTACTTTCGTATGTATTTGATTACTTTAAAACCCATTAAGTTTTGTAACCAATAATTAATTCCTCTTAAAGTCCTAGTTTATTTCTAAATCTAGGTGATTTTAAGTTCCCATCCATGATTACCCATCAATGACTTTCACCTTTCGGTCCTTCAATCAAAGATTAACACAATACCCAATGGGTACCAACATTAGGCAAGTAAATCAAGCACACAAGGAAGGAATCAAAACTCATATTCATATAAAATAAGGAAATACCCAGTCCAAATCCACAAATTAATCTAAAACATATTTTCCAACTCTGAAATCTAAAGAAATTACTCACTCATGATGGTATTTACAAGAAATATTGATGGAAGAATAAAGAAAAACATGACAAAAGGACTGAAATAGGAAAACCCAGGTGGAAGAACCAAGGTCTCTAGTTTCTGGAGCTCCAAACTCGTGCAGCAGCTCCTCTTCCTAGAGAGAATGGCGTCTTTTCTCCCTCTTTCTATATATTTTCTTTCCTTTTTTTGTTTTTCCTTCCCTACCTCTTGTGGCAAAAATAAGGAAATGATGAATTTATATTGTCCCTAAAAGTTGCCCTAAAAGTAAATAAAAGACAAGGAGTGGATAGGAAATGAGGTGTAAAATTATCCAAGTCAAGAAAGACTATTCACGTTCTGGGCATTCTGCTTAGGGTTCGGCTTAACCCTAAGCAGCTTCTTAGCAAATTTTAGCCTCTGGTCGCACTGTCTGCTTAAGGTTAAGCAGACCTTCAGCAAATCTCGGCAGACTTAGAGTAAAATGGACTTTTCTGCTCATGCTTGACTTGTGCTGCACCTTAAGCATTGCCGCTTTACCCTAAGCATGACCTTAAGCAAAGTCTCAAGCAAATTTCGACTAGTTTGCTCTTTCAAGGCTTGATTTCTTCAACTTTCCTCCATGCTTAAAGAACTTCAAATCTCTTCAAATTATTTCCTATTGCACTCACTGATCTTCGATTTGCCACAAAATCCTATCAAAAACAACAAAATTACTAAAATCAAATATAAAGTATCTAAAGTTAACAAATAAGCTAAAATAAAGCTAAAAACATAAAATCTACTAAAATATAAGGGCAAAATGGATGCAAAACTATCCTAAAATGCCTATATGAAATGAGTGTAACAGATATATCCAATGTTAGTTTTGTCAACAATCAAAATGAGACATATATGACCTACTCTGTTTCTGATGCTTCTGTTATCCTAAGGGTAATGTTGGACTATTCAGGACTAGTTAAGAATCTAATTTGGCATGAAAAAGATGGCAAATGGAATGAATTCTGATCGGTACCAAAATCTCCGCGTGGTCCATATGGGCGTTGTGGTACCTATGGAATATGTAATCCTCACTTTTTTAGTCGAAGATTTGAATGTGATTGTTTACCGGGGTAAGAACCCAAGTGCCCAAGGGAATGGAATATTCTAAAAGATGCATCAGGCGGGTGTGTCAGGAGCGGCTAGAGTCTACCTCATTATGTAGCCATGGAGACGGATTTGTGAAAGTGGCAAATGTTAAAGTACCTGACACTTCAACAGCAGTTTGGGTGAGCACGAATATGAGTCCAAGGGACTGTGAAAGGAATTGCAGGAGGAATTATTCATGCTCTGCATATGCAAGCATAGATATTGCTGGGAAGGAGACTGGCTGTTTGACATGGTATGGCAAATTGATGGACACTGCACACGATAGGGAAGAGGGATATGATATTTATGTTCATGTTGATGCAGTCGAATTAGGTAGTGTATTTTTGCCTTCGACAAATTTTGAACAAAACCAATGTGTATAATCAGGTGACAAATTGGATAATCAGCGTTGCATGAATTGTTTGTGCTTATGTTCTATCGTTATACCTTGCCTTTTAACTTCCTTTTCTTTTCCTCTTTGATGGAACAATGATAAATTCTTTTCCCTACTCAAACAGCTGAAATTGCCGAAAAATGGAATGGTTTTCTTAAAAGGAAGGATATGTTAGCCATTTTAGTAATATCTGTTGTTTCAGCTTGGTTTGTCATCATCTTGTTTACATATTTGTGGCTCAAGAAGAAGAAGAAAAGGGGTAAGAAACAAGATTTTGTATGATGTTTTGTGCCTATCTATGTATATTCATACCTTTGATTTGAGTAAGCATCAAGCATTCTAGTTTCATCTTTTTGATGGCAGTGAGGAACAAATGGAACAAAAGGTGGCTTGATACAATTGGCACAGTGGAAAATCAAGTCGAAGGTAGCATAGTCATCCAGAGATTGCTTTTTTCAATCTGAGCACTATACTTGCTGCAACTAACAGTTTCTCTCCAGCTAACAAACTAGGGCAAGGTGGTTTTGGTGTGGTTTATAAGGTGCATATATATAACTTATGTGCAAATGTCTAAAACTATGTACATGTGCTTGTCTTCGTCTCTAGTTGTTGTGAGATTCTAATTGTGAAAACATGACTGTAGGGTAAATTGTCTAATGGAAAGGAAGTTGCTGTGAAAAGACTTTCAAAAGATTCGGGGCAAGGAATAGATGAATTTAAAAATGAAGTTTTATTGATTGCAAAACTTCAACATCAGAATTTGGTGAAACTCCTAGGATGTCAGATTCAGGAGAGGAACCGATGCTAGTTTATGAATACATGCCAAACAAAAGCTTGGACTCCTTTCTTTCAAGAAGTCCTGTGTATATTCTACTTTATTTAGCATTGTATTCCACAAGTTGTCTAATTCCATTTGGTTCAACAATATGAGTGATGGACATTGAATGCATAAATTGGCACTGATTCAATTGGAAATCTTTTGTTAGATGAAACAAGAAGGTCAATCTTGGATTGGAGAAAACGCTTTGATATTATCGTTGGGATTGCTCGTGGAATCTTATATATTCACCAAGATTCTAGGTTGAAAATTATCCATAGAGATCTAAAACCAGCAATATCCTATTGGATTAAGAAATTAATCCAAAAATTTCAGATTTTTGCCTCGCTAGAATCTTCAAAGGCGACCAAACTCATGAGAAGACAAACAGAATAGTTGGAACATTGTAAGTATACCTACACACTCAGTGACTAGACACACGTAACCATTGCTAAGAATACCTTTGTATCTTACATTAATTTGAAAGGAGCATTATAACTAATTTTTTTTTCTATCTGTTTTTCATATGCAGTGGGTACATGTCTCCAGAATATGTGGTATTTGGAAAGTTTTCAACGAAATCTGATGTCTTTAGTTTTGGCATCATATTATTAGAGATTATTACAGGGAAAAGGAACAATAGCTTTTATCAAGAGGATTTTTACCCAAGCATGATAGGAAAAGTAAGTTAAAAAGATATGGGTAAATTATATTAATCATCATTGAATTTTACATTGATTTTCTTTGTGGTCATAAAACTAGAACTTGTTGCAATTTTGTAACTGAAATTCGATTTTGTTGCAATTAGTTTCCTGACTTGATGGGAAACCACCGTAATCTGACATGGCATTCAATTTGAGGCTGGTTTTGTAAGGCTTCTTCAATTTGATTTTTGATCTAGACCTCATTTTTAGTATCTATCTTGACTTGTATATCATCTTAGATGTCCAATGAAATTCTTACCAAAATCACCACTATGAAGTCAGCATGCACTAGTTGAAAGAAAAATAAATAAATAAAACTAGTGATCAAATTATGAAAAGTTGAATTTTTATGACCATAATAAAGAAATCCTTGTAAAATTCAGTGAGCATAAAAATATTTTACCCTTGAAGATACTTATAGTAACTAATTATTTTCCGAATTGTAATAATTTGTTTATGGGTTCATCTAATGATGAGATGTTATAGATATGGCATTTATGGAGAGAAGAGAGAGCATGGGAGATGGTTGATTCATCACTAAAGCATTCTTGTTCTCCTGATGAAGTATTGAGATGCATCCAAATTGGGCTCTTATGCGTGCAAGAAGATATAATGGAAAGACCGACCATGTCAGCTGTCGTTCTAATGTTAAATAGCGAAATTAGTCTTCCTTCTCCTAAGCAACCTGCATTCACTTTCAGAAAGTCTAGTGTTATTAGTTCTAGCTCATTAGAACCAAAAGAAAGATTTTGTTCTGTGGATGAGGAGACAATTACTGAGGTTGTATGTCGTTGAATATCTCTCTCCTCAATTACATAAATTTTTAGTATAGAGATTCAAAATATGCTTCTTCTGATATTATTATTTTTTTTGTTTAGACTTAATTTGTCATGAAATTGAATCCAAAACACAAATATATGTGAAATTTATATAATTTTTCTGTATAAATATTATAAAGTTAGTCCTTAAAAAGGAATATAAAAAATTGTCCAGTTACAATTTTTTTTAGATGATGTGAGAGTTTGTTTTTATTACATATGGCATTATACTACAAATTATTGAAAGCCCGTAAAGTTATATGTCATTCAAATGTTTATTTATTATAATTAGTACATTTTTAATTCATTTAAATAATAAATGAATTAAATTATTGTATTTACAAAAGGAGTTTTGAAATTCGAGCTTTAATTTTATGTGAAAATTACTAAAAATGCCAAGGGCTTGATAATGTCAAGGGCTACTGAAAATGAGCTACTAATGCAACGGGACAGGATGATTACGTGAATATAAATGAAAGGTAAAAACTTTTTATTTTAGTTAAATTAATTAATTAATTAATTTTTATATTTTAAAAAATATAATTGTTTTGTTTTTTTTAAAATTTTTATGAATTAATTAATTAGTGTTTATAGTTTAATGAGAAATAGAAATTTTGTTATAATGAAGAATAAATTTGAATTTATATTTTTTTTAAATTATTTAAGTATAATTCCATTCAAGTTCTTGGCACCATTTTTATGTTTTCTCTATTGAAAATCAATATTTTTAGATTATCGCCTTAATTATTTGAAAATCTATATCAACTAACACTTTATCGAGTATTGTTTTTCAATAGAGAAAATGTAAAAATATAGCTCAAAGAATTAAATGAAAATACTAGAATAATTTTTTAAAAATTGTAAATTTAGATTTAGCTTTCATACAAAACATTTTTATTTTTAAACTAGGAATATATTTTTTAAATATAGAAATTAATTAATTTTACTAAAATATAATACTAAATAGTTATTTGACTAGACCAAAATTTATTTGAGTAACAAAAAAGTTGATAAATGAACTAAATAGTTTGATAAAATATCGATTAAATAATATATTTTTCAAAATATAATGATCAAATAGTTAATTTCATTAAAATGTAAGAGTTAAATAGTAATTTTCTTTAAATAAAAAAGCCAATTTGATTGCGTTTTTTAATTGTTTTTTTTTCCTCCAGCAATGTTTGTATGATGCAAAAACTTGTTATGAAAATACTAGGATAAACTATAATTTAATAATTGAGGTTTGACAAAACTTATAATTTAATATTTGTATTTTTAAAGCTAAGTAATTTAGTCTCTAACATTTGATAAAACTTACAATTTAGTCCCCACTATTAAAATTTCAGTTAAGTTATTATTAATTCTTGCAAAAAAGACCAAAATATCCTTAACTCTATTTTTAATATAAAATAATTTAATTCCTGAAATTTTATTTTATTGATAATTTAATCTTTGAGATTTAGTTAAACCTATATATTAGTCCCTGTAATTTTAAAATCAAGCAATTCAGTCCTAGAAGTTTTAATAAATCTGCAAGTTAATTCCTATCATTAGAAGTACAGTTAATTTCTCATTAAATTTAGCAAAAAATCAACATGTTTTTAACTCTATTTATAATTTGAAAATAATTTAATTTTTAAAATTTTACTTTCATAAAAATTTTTGTCCATATTCATATTTTTTTTCTTTTTTTATGTAAAAAAATATAATATAATATATAAAAATACTATAAATTGATATATATATATATATATATATATATATATATATATATATATATACTAAAATAATAATTAGATAAATAGAATTTTACAAATTATAAGGGCTTATTTTAAATAGTTATAATATTTAAGGATATTTGTAAAATATGTGGATAATTTTGTAATTAATCAAAATTTTAAGGTCCTTAAAGTAATTAATTCATATTTTAATAATTTAAAATTAAAATTTTTTAATTTTATGGGACTCACATTTTAAAAATATAAGGACTAAATTATTAATAAAAAAATTTAAAAGACTAAATTATTAAAAAAAATTTGGGAACTAAATTATTTTAAGATTAAAAATAAAAATAAGAGTATTTTGATTATTTTTGTTAAATTAACAGTAATTTAATGGGATTATAACAATAAGAAATAAATTATAGGTTTTGTCAAATTTTAGCACTAAATTACTTATTTTTAAAAATATAAAATTAAGTTATAAATTTTTTCAAATCTTAGAAACTATATCATAATTTACCCAAAATACTAATTTAATTGAGGTTTTCTAATATACTCTATTTTAACAAATTATTTTAATTTCATAACATATTGATAAATTTTTTTAATAATGAATCCAAATTTTTTGTATTTTAATTTTTTTTAACCCTTCAAATATTATGAAAAAAATTATTATTTCCTTTTATAATGTAACATCATATATATATATATATATATATATATATATATATATATATATATATATATATATATATATATATATATTATTCAATAGAAATGACAAGAGAATTATTATTCAAAGAAATGACTAGAAAATTTATAGCTTGAGTGATAAGTTCATCCTGTTAGAATTTTATTAGTTTAATATTATATTTTTATATAAATATACTTAATAATAATATTTAAAATATAAATATTTTTTATATAAAACTTAGAAAGATAATTGAAAAATATGCATATATATTCTAACAAATATTGTTTCAAAAAAATAATCTAATAAATATTAAAATATTGATTTTAAAAATTAAAAATTAATTAATCAAACATATTTATTTATATTAATAAGCTTTATTTTTAAAAATTAAAAATATTAATAAGTATAGTTCCACTCAAGTTCTTGGCACCATTTTTATGTTCTCTATTGAAAATTAATTTTTTTAGATTATCGCCTTAATTACTTGGAAATCTATATCAACTAATACTTTACCAAGTATTGTTTTTACAAAAATAAAGCATAAAGAATTAAAGAAAAATACTAGAACAATTTTTAAAAACTGTAAATTTATATTTAGTTTTCATACAAAAACATTTTTATTTTTAATATAGGAATATGTTTTTTAAATATAAAAACTAATTAATTTTACTAAAATAGAATACTAAATAATTATTTGACTGGACTAAAATTTATTTGAGTAACAAAAAAATTTGATAAAAAAACTAAATAGTTTGATAAAATATCGACTAAATAATATATTTTTTAAAATATAAAGATAAAATAGTTAATTTCATTAAAATACAAGAGTTAGATAGAACAGCCGATTTGATTGCGTTTTTTAATTTTTTTTTTTCTCTAGCAATGTTTGTATGATGCAAAAACTTGTTATGAAAATACTAGGGTAAATTATAATTTAATAATTGAGATTTTACAAAATTTATAATTTAATTTTTGTATTTTTAAAGTTAAGTAATTTAGTTTCTGACATTTAATAAAACTTATAATTTAGTCCCTATTGTTAGAATTTCAGTTAAGTTATTATTAATTTTTGCAAAAATAATCAAAATATCCTTAACTCTATTTTTAATATAAAAATAATTTAATCGCTGAAATTTTATTTTATTGATAATTTAATCCTTGACATTTGGTTAAACATATATATTAGTATCTATAGTTTTAAAATCAAGCAATCCAGTGTTTGAAGTTTTAATAAATCTACAAGTTAATTTTTACCATTAGAATTATAGTTAGTCTCTCATTAAATTTAGCAAAAAATTAAAATATTTTTAACTCTATTTACAATATGAAAATAATTTAATTTTTAAAATTTTACTTTCATAACAATTTTTGTCCATACTCATATTTTTTTCTTTTTTTTATGTATAAAAATATAATATAATATATAAAAATACTATAAATTGATATATATAAATATATATATAATTAAAATAATAATTACATAAATAGAATTTTTAAAATTGGCTTATTTATAAATAGTTATAATATTTAAGGATATTTGTAAAATATATGGATAATTTTGTAATTAATTAAAATTTTAAGGACCTTAAAGTAATTAATTCATATTTAAATAATTTAAACTTAAAATTTTTTAATTTTATGGGACTCATATTTTAAAAATATAAGGACTAAATTATCAATAAAATAAAATTTAAAAGACTAAATTTTTAAGAAAATAAAAATTTAGGAACTAAATTATTTTAAGATTAAAAATAAAGATAAAAAGACTTTATCTATAAAATTAGGAGTTTAATTTTTTGAGTCATCTTTATTAAGAGAATTTTACTTAAATATTACTTCCGTCGGAACATAACAATACTACCTAGTGTAATAAATAAATAAAAGAGTTTAGATGTTGTTGTGGTCCATGGATAAAGAAGCATGGAAGGCCATTTATTATAAGGTCAAGTGCTCAGACCTTCACATGGTAGGCCTAGCTGTGTAGTTACCTTCTACTCATGGACTTTATCATTTGGAGGGCAATGGAATGGGCTTTCAATTATTTCTATATATTTATTTTATATATGGTCATTTATTTTAGTTTAACATCTTGAACAAATTATCTTTCAATTATGTTATGTATTTTTAATTTTATTAATCTAATTTATTAATTATTAATTTTATTTTAATTAGGATGCATGTCTACATTAATAAAGTGTTCATATTTAGGGAAATTTGATATTCATTTTGCTTTTAGATTTTTTTTTAATATTTAAAAATAAAAAAACATGTAATTAAAATAAAAAAAAATCATAAAAGTGATTTTTCTAATTAATAAAAAATATCATTGATCTTTTATCTTAAATTAATTAATAAAAATGAATTTAGTGCATTCAAAAAAAATGCAAAGGAGAAATACAAAATATAAAGAAATTAATTAGAAATTGTGAGACATTTATAATAAAAAAGTCATGATTTGGGACCAAGTAATAGGAAATGTCAATTCAAAAATTAAAAACCTCAGTGCTGTGGCTATGAGCATGTGATAATGAGAGAAGATGACAGGAAAAAAGAAAAACAAGAATTGACAAGAGAATAAAGTCTGAGTCTCTCAGAAATAAGCTGTTAGCAGCTCTGCAGACTCATTTATTATACTACTTCTGCCACTTTAACTGAAATTTCCCCTTTTTTTTTCAGTAAAATGGACATATATTGGCTGATTACACACTCAGGCAAGAAATATCGTCTTTCACATTTACACATATTTAGAAGTATTTTCACTGTACTTATATAAGAACCAAAGCTTAAAGTATTTCTATTATGAATGAGTTAATTAGACGTAAATATGCCATCACATGAAGAGGTCAATAATGAGATTCAAACTTGAGATTTCTGATGCTAAATGGATCTCTTTTATCATATGAAGCAATTTCTCAAAAGCGAATATAATTTTTTTTTTCTCATCAAAAATATGATTAATTTTAAAATGGATAAATGAGGAGAGATTTGAACTCAATACTTGTCAAGAGTCCCACATTAAAAGATTACAAGAAATTCAAAGTGCTTGCAAGGGTGGAGGGCAAGTTATCGATTTGATTAGTTTTAATTTTTTCATAATGGTTGGTCCTAACTTAAGTAAGCTTATCTCACTCATCAGAGAATCTTGCCTCAGCCCACTCACTCCCCTTTTCTCATTCAATTTAAATATTTAATATTGTATTAGAGTATGTCTAGCCTAATTCAATTCAAGTGTCGAGATTCTTGGTGGTGTTGATGTTGCATCAAAGTTCAAGGTTTAAGGGGGAGGATTCAAGGTTTAAGTGTTAACTAAAATGTTTGCCACTTAAGAGTGAGTGTCTCAATGGTAAAATGGTTGCCACTTAAGGGTGAGTGTTTCAATGGTTGATCCAAGTAAGTCCATCTCACTTGTCACGAACTCTTACCTTAGCCCACTCACTCGCCCTCTGCCATTTCAATTCAAATTTGTGATAATATCTCAATTCATGGAAGAAGATCAATACCATCTTTAGTTGGCAAAAGCTTTTAATTGTTAATGTTTGATTGCTGACTGCAACAATTAATTGCAGTTTTAAAGTAAATAGGCTTTAAAGTTGCTTAAAATTTTAACATTAATGGAGCCAAAATCAAATATTTTATTAGTTGAAAATATCAAAAGGGCACTTTAGGACAAAGCAGTCAGTTTCTCAACATTAAGCAAAGAAAAAGACAGGAAGTTGAAAGCATTCAAAACATAGGCACACAGGGAGAGAGAGAAAGAGGGAGTACAGAAGCAAAGGGTTAGCTCAGTCATAAATATAGCATGCAAATGCTACCCCTTTATTTACGCTCCTACCTACAGAGATCTCCATCCTCCCCCTCCCATTTTTAATCATCACTTCCACCCTTACCTTCTCTCTTAGGCAACTATTAAACACCTGGTGTTTTTCGCCATGACCACCAAGAAATCAGGCAGGAAGATGAGGGGCTTCATGTGCCAATCTACGGCAGCAACTGCTGTGTGCACATTGAATGATCCTCGCTCGGTGATCGTGCCAAGAAGGCCTGAGAGAACCCTCCAGCAGCTTCTTGATAATCCATCATCATCATCCTCATCATCATCAAGATTATTATTGAAGAAAAGTACTAATAATGGTGTTGAGTACTCTAGACTTGTAGAGTCTCCAATGAGTTTTCTTCCACCTGCAGCTGCTAACAGATCATCATCACTTCTTGTTTCTTCCATCAAGAAAAAAGAGATCAATAATCATAATAACAGCCAAGAAAACAGACCAAAACCTATGCTGCAGAATCCAACTTCAATGGCTTCATCTGACCAAGTTTTCCAGGTTTGATGCTTAAATTTATAATGAAAAAATTTCATATAAATTTTAAGGAACTTAAAGTAATTAATTCATATTTAAATAATTTAAACTTAAAATTTTTAAATTTTATGGGACTCATATTTTAAAAATATAAGGACTAAATTATCAATAAAATAAAATTTAAAAGACTAAATTTTTAAGAAAATAAAAATTTAGGAACTAAATTATTTTAAGATTAAAAATAAAGATAAAGGTATTTTCTATAAAATAAATTATTTTCTAATATACTCTGTTTTAACAAATTATTTTAATTTCATAACATATTGATAAAGTTTTTTAATAATTTTTTGTATTTTAATTTTTTTTAACCCTTCAAATATTATGAAAAAAAATTATTTCCTTTTATAATGTAACATCATATAATATATATATATATATATAAATTATTCAATAGAAATGACAAGAGAATTATTATTCAAAGAAATGACTAGAAAATTTATAGCTTGAGTGATAAGTTCATCCTGTTAGAATTTTATTAGTTTAATATTATATTTTTATATAAATATACTTAATAATAATATTTAAAATATAAATATTTTTTATATAAAACTTAGAAAGATAATTGAAATATATGCATATATAATCTAATAAATATTGTTTAAAAAAAATCTAATAAATATTAAAATATTGATTTTAAAAATTAAAAATTAATTAATCAAACATATTTATTTATATTAATAAGCTTTATATTTAATTAATTTGTATTTAGTTAACATATATTTAATTATTTTTTTAATAATCCAATATAAGGAGAAATTATTCCATGTACATGCGTTCATAATAATGAGACAAAACGTGAAAACCACCGTAATAGAACAGCCTCAGCACAGATAATCTTTTCTTGGAAAATTTCTCCTCCTTTCTTTTTAATTTATCTAAGTAGAATACAATCTAATATTATTTTTTAAATAAATAAAAATTTTATTTATTATTTTTTAAAATAAATAAAATTCAAATATTTTATAAAGTTTTAATTTTCTGAAAAATTATTAATAAAAATATTTTTATATAAATTATTAATTAAAAAATATAAAATTAAACAGATTTCGTATTTCTTATTTAATAGGAAAAGTGACATAACCTTATTTTTATGTTGGCTGGCTTAGTGGAATTGGAAATTCCACCTCCTTTAAATAAAATATGGAAGAGGAGAGGGAGCTCCTCTCATTGCGTTTGCTTGGTTGGGTTTCATGGAACGCAGTCCAAATATTCGATAAAATGTCCCAATGAGTAGGGATTCTGCTGTAGGGTTTAATGGACCTCGTCCATTCTCTTCCTCCGTTGTTTTTGGCTTGCAAGCTCATTTTCCTCCATGTTAGTGCATTTGGTTCAATGGGCACGTTTCTTCAGTCTGCAATGTTCAAAAGTAGGCTACTATTGTCAATGTTCGTTGGTGAAGAAGACAAGAAATATAGTTAAAAAAAATTCCTCAGTTTTAGGATTAGGATTCTTTAGCCCTGGAAGTTCCAGTTTTACATATCTTGGAATCTGGTACCATAAAGTCCGAGAGCAAACTGTGGTGTGGGTAGCAAATAGGGATGATCCAATCAATGGTTCCTCGGGAGTTCTATCAATTGACCAATATTGAAATCTCGTTCTCCGTAGCTACCATAGCCAGAAGGTTCCTGTATGGTCTACAAATGTCTCAGTTGAGGTTGCAGATACTTGTGTTATAGCTCAGCTCTTGGATACAGGAAATTTGGTTTTGTTCCACGATAGAAGTAAAAGTACTGTGTGGGAAAGCTTTGATCATCCTACGGATACTATACTGCCAGGAATGAAACTTGGATTGAACCAAAGGACAGGCATGAAACTTTTCACTTCGGATCAACCCAAAAGGATCACCACAGGTCTTTATCTATTGGGGTATAAAATATATTTGGCGAGGCTTTCCTTGGCCCTTGAAAAGTTATACAGATATATCCAATGTTAGTTTTGTCAACAATCAAAATGAGACATATATGACCTACTCTGATTCTGATGCTTCTGTTATCATAAGGGTAATGTTGGACTATTCAGGACTAGTTAAGAATCTAATTTGGCATGAAAAAGATGGCAAATGGAATGAATTCTGGTCGGTACCAAAATCTCCGTGTGATCCATATGGGCGTTGTGGTACCTATGGAATATGTGATCCTCACTTTTTTAGTCAAAGATTTGAATGTGATTGTTTACCGGGGTATGAACCCAAGTCCCTAAGTGAATGGAATATTCTAAAAGATGCATCAGGCGGGTGTGTCAGGAAGCGGCTAGAGTCTACCTCATCATGTGGCCATGGAGACGGATTTGTGAAAGTGGCAAATGTTAAAGTACCTGACACTTCAGCAGCAGTTTGGGTGAGCACGAATATGAGTCCAAGGGACTGTGAAAAGAATTGCATGAGGAATTGTTCATGCTCTGCATATGCAAGCATAGATATTGCTGAGAAGGAGACTGGCTGTTTGACATGGTATGGCAAATTAATGGACACTGTACATAATAGGGAAGAGGGATATGATATTTATGTTCGTGTTGATGCAATTGAATTAGGTAATGTATTTTTGCCTTTGCCAAATTTTGAACAAAACCAATGTGTATAATCGGGTGAAAAAATTGGATAATCTGCCCTGCATGAATTGTCTGTGCTTATGTTCTATCATTATGCCTTGCCTTTCAACTTCCATTTCTTTTCCACTTTGATGGAACAATAATAAATTCTTTTCCCTTCTCACACAGCTGAAATCGCCCAAAAATGGAATGGTTTTCTTAAAAGGAAGGATATGTTAGCGATTTTAGTAGTATCTGTTGTTTCAGCTTGGTTTGTCGTCATCTTATTTGCATATTTGTGGCTGAAGAAGAAGAAGAAAAGGGGTAAGAAACAAGATTTTGCATGATGTTTTGTGCCTTTATGTGTATATTCATACCTCTGATTTGAGTAAGCATTAAGCATTCTGGTTTCATCTTTTTTATGGCAGTGAGGAACAAATGGAACAAAAGATGGCTTGATACAATTGGCTGCGCATACTACAACGAAACTTCAGTGGAAAATCAAGTCGAAGGTAGCATGAGTCATCCAGAGATTGCATTTTTCAATCTCAGCACCATACTTGCTGCAACTGACAGTTTCTCTCCAGCTAACAACTAGGGCAAGGTGGTTTTGGCGTGGTTTATAAGGTACATATTTGTAACTTCTGTGCAAATGTCTCAACTATGTACGTGTGCTTATCTTCATCTCCAGTTGTTGTGAGATTCTAAATGTCAAAATATGAATGCAGGGTAAATTGTTTAATGGAAAGGAAGTTGCTGTGAAAAGACTTTCAAAAGATTCAGGGCAAGGAATAGATGAATTTAAAAATGAAGTTTTGTTGATAGCAAAACTTCAACATCAGAATCTGGTGAAACTCATAGGGTGCTGCATTCAGGGAGAGGAACCGATGCTAGTTTATGAATACATGCCAAACAAAAGTTTGGACTCCTTTCTTTTTGGTAAGTCCTGTGTATGTCCAACTTTATTTAGCATTATATTCCAGAAGTTGTCTGATTCCATCTGTTTCAACAATATGATTGATGGACATAAAATGCATAAATTGGCACTGATTCAAATGGGAATCTTTTGTTAGATGAAACAAGAAGGTCAATCTTGGATTGGAGAAAACGCTTTGATATTGTCGTTGGAATTGCTCGTGGAATCTTGTATATTCACCAAGATTATAGGTTGAGAATTATCCATAGAGATCTAAAAACTAGTAATATTCTATTGGATGGGAAAATGAATCCAAAAATTTCAGATTTTGGCCTAGCTAGAATCTTCAAAGGCGACCAAACTCATGAAAAGACAAACAAAATAGTTGGAACATTGTAAGTATACCTACACATCCAGCAGCTAGACATAAAGAAGCACTGCTAAGAATGCCTTTCTTTCTTACATTAAGTAATTTGAACGGAGCATCATAACTATTTTTTTGTGTTTTTCATATGCAGTGGGTACATGTCTCCAAAATATGTGGTATTTGGAAAGTTTTCAATGAAATCTGATGTCTTTAGTTTTGGGATCATATTATTAGAGATCATTACAAGGAAAAAGAACAATGGCTTTTGTCAAGAGGATTTTTACCCAAGCATGATAGGAAAAGTAAGTTAAAAAATATGGGTAAATTATTGCAATCATCATTGAATTTTGCATTGATTTTCTTTGTGGTCATAAAACTTGAACTTATCGCAATTTAGTCACTGAAATTCGATTTTGTTACAATTAGTTTCCTGATTTCAATGGGAAAATCACCACAAATCTGACATGATATTCAATTTGGGGCTAGTTTTGTATGGCTTCTTCAATTTGATTTTTGATCTAGATCTCATTTTTAGTATTATAATATCTTAACTTGTATATCATGTTAGATTTTCAACGAAATTCATACCAAAATCACCACGATCAAATTAGAGTGCACTAGTTGCAACCAAAAAAGAAAAAAAAAATTAAAACTAGTGATCAAATTATGACAAATTGAATTTTTATGACCACAATAAAAATCAATGTAAAATTCTGTGGGCATAAAAATATTTTGCCCTTGAAGATGCTTTTACTACCTAATTATCTTCTGAATTTTAATAATTTGTTTATGAGTTCATGTAATGTATGAGATGTTATAGATATGGCATTTATGGAGAGAAGACAGAACATGGGAGATAGTTGATTCGTCACTAAAGGATTCTTGTTCTCCTGAAGTATTGAGATGCATCCAAATTGGGCTCTTATGCGTGCAAGAAGATGCAATGGAAAGGCCGACCATGTCAGCTATTGTTCTAATGTTAAATAGTGAAATTTGTCTTCCTTCTCCTAAGCAACCTGCATTCACTCTCAGAAAGTCTAGTATTATTAGTTCTAGCTCATTAGAACCAAAAGAAAGATTTTGTTCTGTGGATGAGGAAACAATTACTAAGGTTGTATGTCGCTGAATATATCTCCCATCAATTACATAAAATTTTAATATAGAGATCCATAATATGCTTCTTTTGTTATTGAAATTTTTTTTGCTTAGACTTAATTCATTATGAATTTGGATTTAAAACACAAACATATGGGAAATTTATATAATTTATTTGTATAAATATTATAAAGCTGAGTCGTGAAGAAGGAATATTAAAATTTGTCAAATGGCACTTTTTCGAGATGGTGCAAGAGTTTGTTTTTATTACACGTGGTATATTCCAAATTTTTTACATGTTTTAGAGTTATTTACTGAGCTATGACCATTTGTAATGCTAATATAAATTATTAGAAGCTCTTGAGTTATATTTCATTTAAATATTTTTTTATTATTATTAGTGTATTTTTAATTCGTTTAAATAATGAATGAACTAATTTAATTTTATTGTAATTATAAAATAAAATTTGAAATTCAAGCATAAATTGGATATTTTTTTATTTTTCATTATACATATAAATTAAGTTTCATCCGTTGTTCTCTAAATATGATTCTTTTTTAAGAAAGATGAAATTCAAACTTACAATAAAAATCAAAAGATAAGAAATGTAATGCTATATTTTTTAGTATATTTCTCATAAAAATATGTGTTTCAATTATTTGATGTATAATAAAAATATTGAATCTCTAAGTGATTTCAATTGCCTGGCTTTTCACCCATTATTTTTTTTATGAACACTTCACTTTTATTTAAAATTTAACAATTATGATTTTCTTGTGTGAAACAAGTAGGTGGAATTAAGGCACTTGGAAAACTATAAAGATCGTTAAAGAGATAAAAAAAAAAATTAGTGCTATATTTATTTATTATATTTCTCATAAATATATGCAAGAATTCCAGAAGTTAAATTTGCTTCCAGCACTCCAATTTTTTTTCTATTTAAATTATTTATGTTTTAGGTATGATTTATATTTTTAATTTAACAAGTAAGGTGATTTAAAAGATTAATTTCATCCATTATCTCTTAATTTTGACGATTATTTTGTCATCGTCCCTTAACTTTAATTTATATAACAAAAATATTTAAATTTCAATTTAATATACTATATATTAATTTTATTCTTTGCTATAACTTTAAATACTTATATATTTATATAAAAATGGCTACAAATTTGTAACAAATAAAACATATTGAATGAGATTATAATTTCATATCTGCAAATTTTTTTATTCAATTAAGTTAAATAATTTTGCAATTATGTTAAGGATATTTTTGTTCATTATTATTATTATTATTATTATTATTATTATTATTATTATTATTATTATTATTAAATTTAAAATTATAAATTTATAAATATTTAAAACAATTAAAAAAATAAATCAATAGAAGTAAGATTCAATGTTTAAGGTTTTTTATTATAATAAATTAAATAATTTTTAATGAATTAATAATACTTATAAAATTAAAATTATAGAATTACAATATTAAGAATTATATATTAAAATAATATTAAAATTTTAATTTATATTAAATTATTATAATATCAGAAATTGAACTTAGTAAGAGATTAACGAAGGATTATCTGCTACTAAAAGTTATTAGCGACGACAATACTGTATTGATCATCATTGCTAAAAGTATTAGTGACATAAATTTTGTAGCTAAAAGTTATTAGCAACGAAGTTTCCTGAATTAGCAAAAGAGTTTTGTCACTAACATATATTATTGCTGACAAATCATTTGTCTGTTACAAAATCTACGTTTATAGTTTTTCTATAAATAATAAAAATAATGAAGAGTATTTTGCAAATTTGTAATGTCCCCCTTTCCTCTTTTATATATCATATATATTGGCCACAAATCATTTATTTATTGCTATAAATATGTTTCATAGCAAATTTTTGTTTCCTTCTTGAGTTAGAAAGTTAAAGAAGAACAATTATTGTCAGAAGAAGCATATCATACATCTCCATACTAAAAATTTATGCAATTGATGAGAGATATATTCATGGATTTCTTTTGCAAATCTTTCAATTTTCATTTTGCAACAATAATCAAGTAAGGAATAGTGGCATAGAACACAACAATAGTGGCATCGAGTAAAGGAACATTAATTGGTTGACTTAAGTCTCTAACCCTTTGCTTGGATTGAGAAAATGGAAAGAAAAGAGAAGAAAAATAATTTCATTTCTTTCAAATTGTAGTTGTCATCATTTGCCACTAGAAATTGATTTCAACTGAACCGTTCAATCAACGTTGTTGACATAATTGGCCTCCAATCTACTGAAGACACCTATATTACGTCAATTTCCAAGTGGGTTTCCTATTGAAATCAGGAAATTAATGCTCGATTCCTTTTATGAAAAATATTATTTTAAGAAATATTTTTTAATATTTAGAGTATTTAAAAAATAAATTAATAAAATTTTTTTTTTATTAAAACTTAAATAAATATCATTAATAATAAAAAAATATTTATATTTTCTACATGTAAATTATTTTTTACCAAATAAATGAAATCTAAATGTAATAAAATGAAATTTAAGTGAATAAATTACTACTAATTTTATGATCATAAAAAAAATCAATATAAAATTCAGTTATGATTACAAAAATTTACCCCAAATTTTTAACTTATTTTTCCCATCATTCTTAGGTAGAATGCTCTTTAAAAAAAGTTATTGTTCCCTATAACAATCTCTAATAATATGATCCCAATGAAGATATAAAATTTCATTGACAACCTTTCAAATATCACATATTCTACCAATTAGCTTTATACAGAGACATTAGAATCATTTCTAAAGTTATTATACATAATTGCATTTTAAAAATAATATTTCATATTAGATTCACATTTTATATATCAAATATCTATTACTCTAATTTATTATATAAATAATTAATTAATTATAAAATAAATATTTTTGTAATAATATGATGTGGGATAACTTTTTTCTATAAGTCTTAGCTCCTTGTGGACTTTTCTAGGTTAAAAATATGACCACATCCCACATAAGTTTCACTTCAATGAAGATTACAGAACCAGTATGGATTTTCAAAAGTTGTTCCTGCATTCTTCTCTTCTAGTCCTCCATTTCGCATTTTCTTCTTCCAAAGACACCATAACTATGAACCAAACCATTCATGATGGTGACTTTCTGATCTCTAGAGAAAATAATTTTGCATTAGGATTCTTTAGCCCCGGAAGTTCCAGGTTTAGATATCTTGGAATCTGGTACCGTAAAGTCAGAGAGCAAACTGTAGTGTGGGTAGCAAATAGGGATGATCCAATCTATGGTTCCTCGGGAGTTCTATCAATTGACCAACATGGAAATCTCGTTCTCCATAGCTACCATAACTTGAAGGTTCCTGTATGGTCTACAAATGTCTCAGTGGAGGCTACAGATACTTGTGTTGTAGCTCAGCTCTTGGATACAGGAAATTTGGTTTTGTTCGACGATAGAAGTAAAAGTACTGTGTGGGAAAGCTTTGATCATCCTACGGATACTATGCTGCCAGGAATGAAACTTGGGTTGGACCGAAGGACAGGCATGAACCGGTTCCTGATATCTTGGAGATCAGCAGCTGACCCCGGAACTGGAAACTTCTCACTTCAGATCAACCCAAAAGGATCACCACAGGCCTTTATCTACTGGGGTACAAAATATATTTGGCGAGGCTGTCCTTGGCCCTTGAAAAGTTATACAGATATATCCAATGTTAGTTTTGTCAACAATCAAAATGAGACATATATGACCTACTCTGTTTCTGATGCTTCTGTTATCCTAAGGGTAATGTTGGACTATTCAGGACTAGTTAAGAATCTAATTTGGCATGAAAAAGATGGCAAATGGAATGAATTCTGGTCGGTACCAAAATCTCCGTGTGATCCATATGGGCGTTGTGGTACCTATGGAATATGTGATCCGCACTTTTTTAGTCGAAGATTTGAATGTGATTGTTTACCGGGGTATGAACCCAAGTCCCCAAGGGAATGGAATATTCTAAAAGATGCATCAGGCGGGTGTGTCAGGAAGCGGCTAGAGTCTACCTTATTATGTGGCCATGGAGACGGATTTGTGAAAGTGGCGAATGTTAAAGTATCTGACACTTCAGCAGCAGTTTGGGCGAGCACGAATATGAGTCCAAGGGACTGTGAAAAGAATTGCATGAGGAATTGTTCATGCTCTGCATATGCAAGCATAGATATTGCTGGGAAGGAGACTGGCTGTTTGACATGGTATGGCAAATTGATGGACACTGTGCACAATGGGGAAGAGGGATATGATATTTATGTTCGTGTTGATGCAGTCGAATTAGGTAATGTATTTTTGCCTTCGACAAATTTTGAACAAAACCAATGTGTATAATCAGGTGACAAATTGGATAATCAGCGTTGCATGAATTGTTTGTGCTTATGTTCTATCATTATACCTTGCCTTTTAACTTCCTTTTCTTTTCCTCTTTGATGGAACAATGATAAATTCTTTTCCCTACTCACACAGCTGAAATTGCCGAAAAATGGAATGGTTTTCTTAAAAGGAAGGATATGTTAGCCGTTTTAGTAATATCTGTTGTTTCAGCTTGGTTTGTCATCATCTTGTTTACATATTTGTGGCTCAATGATGCATCCCAACCGCAAGTGCACGGGTCGTATAAGTAGTATAGAAAAATATCGATCCCACGAGGAGTTGTGTTAATGATTGAATTTTCGATATAAAAGTTGACTAAATTGAAGTATTCATGAAATTAAAATAATGAATTAATGGGTAATGGAGTACGAAATCTAAATGTGCAAATTTAATATTCTATTCAACAATGTATTAATTAAACTAAAATTGCATCAAATTGAAATAAGCAAGTTCAAATATGGCAATATTTAAAATGGCAAATGATTAAATTCGATTAGAAATTAACAATGGTAAAAAGGCGATTCCGGAGTTCGGGATTTTATATTCGAGCTATTTTGGGATTTTAAATTGGTTATCCAATCTTGTGAAACTAAATGGTTTTAAGGAGATTAATTCTTAAATCCTTTGAATTCCCTTTCGAGTGAGACAAAGAGTGCCTTAATCAATCTAATCCTACTTTCGTGGACTTAGAATTAATTAAGACCCATTAAGTTCTTTAATTAATCTGTGAATCCTCTTAATCCTTAGCCTATTTCTAGGTCTAAGTTAATTAAGTCCAATTTCTTGATTATCTATCACAAGGCCTTCTCCTTTCTTGCTTCAACCATGGATTAAGAACATCACTTAATGGGATCCTACACTAAGCATGTCATTAAGCATACAAGAAATGAATAAAACTCATTAAGACCACAAAATATGGATTACCCAATCAAAATCCACAAAATATCTCAAATATTACAACCCTTACTCCAGAATCAAAAGTAAACTACTCACTATCCATAATGCTTACAAGATATGATGAGTTTAAATGGAAATAAAGCTTTAATCTAAGCTAAGAAGTAAGGAATTAAACACTAGAAATGTAGGAAAGTGTAAAGAAAGAAAGAAATCTGCAAATCTTGGTTGAAAATGGTGTGGAAGGTGAAAATAACTCCTCAAATTCTGCTCAGCCCCCTCTCCTTTTCTTCTTTGCTCCTTGTCTCTTTCTAAAATGGGAAAATGAGACTATATATAGCATTTTCTGACATGGAGCCCTAAAATAGTATGTTCTAGGAGGAATTATTTGAGGGAATCTCACCGACTCATTAATGAACTCTTCAAGGAATTTGCATAAGTGGATTGCATAAGTTATGCGATCCCTTATCTGATTTCAACTGAATCTGGGTCACTTATGCGTTTGCATGACTTAGTGCATAGGTTATGCACAATTTCGTGAATGTGCATAAGGGAGCGAGAATGTGCATAAGCTATGCGATCTCCTTATGCACATTTAATTTGGTTACAGAGCAGTGATCTTTCTCCTTATGCAGATCTGCATAGCTTATGCGGCAAGTTATGCACAGTTTGGTCAATGCATATTTATTTCGAAAACTTGTTTTTGACATCTTTTCTTTGTAGAAGACACTCCTCAAGGGCAAAATTCTCTTTAGTCCTTCAAAAACACCATTTTCCTACAAAACAAAGTAAAAATTACAAATTAATGCAAAATTGACAACTATGAAAAACTAACTAATTAACTAATGAAATTAGCTAAAAATGACTAATAATCAAATAAAAAGGGTTATAAAATTAGACCTAAATGACTATGCAAAATGTATGCATCAAATACCCCCAAACTCAAGCTTTTGCTTGTCCTCAAGCAAACTTTAGAATGTGGTGCAAAGTTTTTAGGGGTGCCTTATCCAAAGAGTTATGAAAATTACCAATTGAAGTAACTTAACACACCTTTAGCCATACCAACAATCCATATACTCATCCTTCAAAATGCAAAGAATCTAATGCTTATCCAAGCTTTCACCGCTTAGCCATCAAGTCAATTATCATTCAAAATCCCCAAACCAACCAATCAAAAGAGAGAGTCATGCTCAAAAGGAATTCTAGAACAACCAATAGTCAAAGTGTCTCTATATAGAATGATGGAATTAAATGAATGAATGGATAATTTTCCAATCCCATAGGCAAATTCCCTACTCCTATCTCCACTAATGTGGCAAGTACTATCAAGAGATCAAAGGTCTTTTTATGGATGTAATGGGGCCATGGGATTCAAAAAGAGGCTAAGAAGAAAAAAAAATGGGTAAAAAGTATTCAAAGCATGAGAATATGTTGCAATTTTGAAACATAAGGTACACTTTATTATATCTTTTTCTCTCTTTTTTTTTACATAGGAGAAAGAAATACACAATGAGGATTGCCAAGTGCTAGCATATTTTACAAGACACATAGAATGGAGGGACATTTTGATACTTTAGACTTGTATTTTGCATTTTCTTTTGATGCTTGTCCCTAAAAATGCCACCCCCAAACTCATTTCTTTTAATACTTTGGGTGGATTTCTTTCATTTTGAATGGCAATAGTGAAAAGCACATATACTAGCACTTTTACAAGATGACAAGCACTTCTTCTCCCTTTTATTGTATTTTTTTTTCTTTTCTTTTCTTTTTCTCTTTTTTTTTTATGTACCTAATATTGTAAATAATTATTCTCATGAAAAGGGTTGTAGTGTTTGGTTCATTGGCTAGGTAGCAATAAGGGATTCAAGAAAAATTAGGGATAAAAAGGCTCAAAAGGGGTTTGCAAGGGTCAATTTTAATTAGGAAAAAGGCCAAAGGTTTAAAATGAGGAGGTTTAAATCAAAGAATGCCTAATCATCTCTCTTTTCAAGTATAAGCTGGTATTTCGCCTTGAAAGGTTTAGAAAATTTGTTTTAGGATTGGTGAGACATCATTTAACTACCTTATATCCAATAACTCCCTCTAAACTCTTCCATCTCCAAATGACTAGTTGGGTGGCTTTTTGGCTAAGAAGATATAGGCAAGGGATAGACACTTCAAAACCTTGCACCTTTTAGGAACTTTCAATCCACAAACCCAACTAAAAGGTGAGTCAAATCACTCTCATAGGCACATTTTCAATACTCAAGGGATTTGGCAAAAGATTTTAATGCATGGTGCATGATTCCTAAAATGAGTAATGCATGAACTAAATGGAAGGAGTCTATTTGTATGCAATTTGTACAATTTCTAAGTGATGTATAATGTGTGTGTAAATGTGTAATGAATATGTATGTATGGATGTATATGTAAAATATTTACAATATATGTAAATGAAATGGAATGAGATGCTCCTATGCTCAAAATGTGAAAAATAAAGCTAAAAATCAAAATATGCACCCCCAAACTCAAAATTAGACATTGTCCTCAATGTCGCAAGCAGCAGATAACCAAAACTCAAAGCAAATAATATTGACCAGGAATTGTAAAAATTAAGAGCAAAAAGAAAGAGTTACCTGGTATGAGAATTCAAGATAAAGAGATGCATAAGAAGCTGCACGAGTTATGCGAGTTAAGTCTTGTCGAGCATGTTCATAGGTAAGGTGCATAAGCCATGCGGTGCTGCATAAGAGGCTATATATGTTGCATAGGCTATGCAGGACAGTGGCATAAGGGAATACAACTGTGCAGTGCAGTAGCGAGAAAGAGTTGCCTGAGCTATGCAAAGTTCTGCATGAGGAAATTCATAGGTATGCGGTGTATACAAAAGCTGCTGCATGGGAATTGGCAGAGGAAATGTACAACCAGTAGAAGTATTGAAATATAGGCAGTATGGGCAAATATGTACAAAAAGGCAATAAGTGCAATAAAAATCAAAGAAGACTGATGTAATAGCTATCTAATAAAACCTCAAAGAAAGCAGAATTTAAAATAAACTAATTGGAACAAACAAACATAATCCAAAACAAACTATAAATGTTTGAACATATTTACAAAGAAAAGGTCCTACAAGATTGAACAAAAGTAAAATAAACACTAATCTATGTCTATTGTTTTTCCTTTGTCCAAGGATGTGGCTAAGGGGCTTGTGGCTGCCCGGCTGTCGAAAAGATGGTCTTTGGAGGAGGTGATGGAGGTGGGGTGGCATGCCCAAAAGATCATGAGTTGCTTCACCATCTCCTTGATTCTTTTGTTTGTCCACTGGTTTCCATGACAAGGTCAAATAGTGATCATGTGATCCTTTAGTGTATCAAGACCCTTTGTCAAGCTTCCTATCCACAAAGAATATATCATCACTAAGCCTTTCAAGATAGGTGAATAAGGCTTTAGTGTTGAATCTGAGGAGTCTTGTGGATGAGGAAGGTTCATCTGTAGGAGGTATGGTGGCGAGCAGTAGGTGGAATGTCTGTGTAGGTGAGGGTGGGGTAGGTGTAGTAGGGTCTTTGGGGTGATGGGAAAGGTTGGGTTTACGGTTGTGCAATAGGCTCGGTTTACTGCTGAGGTGGCTTGATATCAAAATATGATAAATGGAACCCTGTTTTGGTTAAGTGTGCAGTATCAAAATATAAAGTGTCCTCAAGTGCTGGGATTGAGTGCTCTGCAGGATTAAAACCAAAATGCTTGGCTATGACAGTGATAAGCCCACCCAAAACAATATCACCTATGGATTTGGGGGCAATGTGCAGCACATGTTCACAAAAGAAGTAACCAGGAGATACCTTAACTTTGTGAAATGCACACCATAACATAAATAGTTCAGATTTGCCCACAGCACCAGAACTAGTCCCTCTGCCCAATATGGTGCTAGCCATCAGCCTATGAATAAACCTAAGTGCAGGGTCAAGGATTTGGGATGTTTTGGATCTACCAGCAGAGAAAGTTTGAGGTTGGTTTGTTATGATTCTCCAAAATTGGGCAGGATTCCAAATGCCCTTGTTGGCTACCTCTACTCCAGTATGTGGTACTCTAAATAACCCATCAATTGCAAAACCAAAAATGCTATGAAATTGGTCTAATGACAGTTCTCTATTTTGCCCCAAGCATCTAAATTTCATATGGTCTACATCATGCAAATTGAGGGTAGCAGAGAATGAAGAAATAAACTCCAAAACTAGAATTGGATAAACTACCTCTTGCTTATGCACAAATTCTGTCCAACCCATACCATCAAGAAATGCAACTACATTGTCAAATAAACCAAGAGATTGTAGAGCATCAGCAGATATATACCTAGTAGGTTGTACCCTTCTATCTTTGAGTCTCTTGAAAGCGGCTTTTTGAATTGTATCAGGGAGAGGCCAGGGTAGCTTTGATACAAATGAGGTTGCCGAAATTGTCTTTTTGCTGGAAGAGGGTGTAGAGGGTGGAGCTTTTGGCTTTTTGGGAGGCGGTTCTGACAATGGGGTGGGTGGGTCTTTGCGTTTGGACAGAGGAGGGGCGGAGGACATGGGTCGCCGCAGTTTGGACCGGATTTTGCGTTTGTTTGTGGGTGTTTGAGTTGGTGTGGGTGTCTTTTGTGGTTGAGGATTGGAAGTTGGGTTTATCGATGACAATGTAGAGAATTCGAGGGTAGAAGCGGGGCGGGAATGTGGATTGGAATCCATTGCCGATGGAGAAGAGATAGGAAATGAAAATGTAAGGGAAATTTAGGGTTTCGTGATGAGAGTGCTAGAGGAGAAGATTGGAGAGAGACGGCGAGAAAGAACGAAGGAATGGAGGTTGAAGGGCTGTAGGGGTGTGAAGAGTCGGGCACTGGAGCTGGGAAGTTAAGTTTGACGAAAAGGAATTTGAATAGGGTTTGAAAGAGACTGCATAAGGAAAAATGATTTATGCATAACCTGTGCACTCTTTTGTACATGTTTCAGAATGATTTAAACTTCAAAGAAATGGCTTATGCACAAGTGCATAGGTCATGCACTGTCCTTATGCATGTTTCGGTGACCCTTGAAATGTTGAGGAGCGAAGTCATGCGGGAGTGCATAAGTTATGCACTCCCCTTATGCATCTCTCGGCAGAAGTGGTGTTTCAGAGAATTGGGTCATGCAGAAGTGCATAGGTTATGCACTCTACTCATGCACTGTTCGGCAATTTTTGGAATTTTGGTTGGTGGTCATGCAGATGTGCATAAGCTATGCACTCTGCTTATGCACTCTTCGGTGGGTTTTGGAATTCAGAATTTTTGGTTATGCAGAAGTGCATAAGCTATGCACTCTGCTTATGCAGGTCTCGGCAACTTTGGTTTTTCTGTGTTTCTGTCATGCAGAAGTGCATAGGTTATGCACTCTGCTTATGCACCCCTCGGCAAAGTTGTATTTTTGGAGTTCTTGGTTATGCAGAAGTGCATAACTTATGCACCTTCCTTATGCACCCCTCGGCAAGTTTGATTTTTCTGGAGTTTCTGATCATGCAGAAGTGCATAGGCTATGCACTCTGGTTATGCAGACTTCAGCAGAGAGAGAAAATGCAGAATTTTTGGTTATGCAGAAGTGCATAAGTCATGCACTCACCTTATGCAAGTTTTGACAGATATGAAATTTGACAAAATGAGGTTATGCAGAGTTGCATAAGCTATGCACTCTCCTTATGCACTTGCAATAAAGGTGAAAAATGGCAAGAATTGTGGTTATGCAGGATTGCATAAGCTATGCAGTTGCTTATGCACAATTTAACAAGATCAAGAATGCAATAGAACATGGATTGCAAGTGTGAAAAATACCCTAGAATGAGGAAATATAATTCCATGAAGCATAAACCATGAGAATTTTTCACCAAAAACACATCAATATATACAAAGTTCATCAAAAATGCATCACACATGCATGTGAAAGTGGATCCTACATAAAAGATTTTTGAGAACTATGCCATTTTGAGTCAAATTCTGCAAATCAACATTTAGCACATAAAACTCCATAAAAATCTGCATAAAGTTGCATCTAACCACAAATGAGAAATGAACTCTCCAAGATTTGCCAAGAAAATGCAGCATTTCTACCTTGAATTCTACAACTCAAAGAAGCTCAAAGCTGCAAAAATGACTTACTTACCACCATATTAACATTATAAGCACAAGTATTAAAAAGTTACACACCCAACCTCATCAAAACACAAGCCATTTGCTGCAGACACCCTTTTTGCATGAACCAGATAGCAGCTTCAGCAGTTCACCAACCTTCCTCTATTTAAATACATCCAACCTCATCAAAAACATGAGCCATTTTGCTGCAGACACCCCTTTTTGCAGCAGAATGTACATTTCCTCTACATAAACCAGATTGCAGCTCCTGCACAGGTTATGCAGCAAAAACTTATCAGTTCTTTTGAAGGACAAAATTTTTCAAGTTAAGAATTACTTTCCCAACAGTTCACCAGCCTTTCTTCATTGAATTACATCTACAAGAGACAAAATTTAACAATGTCAAAAATTGAATTTGGGGAGATTCAAGATAAAAACAAAATTAATGAAAATGAAAGTAAATCAACAAAAGCAAAATAAAGGACTTGGGATGCCTCCCAAGAGGGCTAATTTATAGTCCTTAGCTGGACTCTTCATGAATTTTACTGAAAAGAGGTGAGGGATTGGAGAGCTTGTAACAGCTTGCTCCTAGTATTGGGTCTCCAGTTATGTTATGTTTCAATCTATGCCCATTGACATTAAAATTCCCAGAAATTTCACTCCAAAATTCTATTTCTCCATAAGTGAAAACATTATAAACTCTAAATGGACAGTCCACCTTGACTTAAGTTTTCAGTGAACAATTTCAATCTTGAGTTGAACAACAAAACTAAATCACCTTCTTTGAATTCCTTTTTCCTCAGATGCTTATCATGCCAAACTTTAGTTCTTTCTTTGTAAATACGGGCACTTTCATAAGCATCCATCCTCAATTCCTCAAGCTCATTAAGTTGTAACAACCTTTTCTCACCAGCTTGCTTAAGATCAAAATTCAAGGTTTGAATGGCCCAATATGCTCTATGTTCTAGCTCCACAGGTAAATGACAAGACTTACCATACACCAATCTAAAGGGAGTAGTTCCTATAGGGGTTTTGTAGGCAGTCCTATATGCCCATAAAGCATCATCTAGTTTGATAGACCAATCTTTCTTAGAATTGTTCACTGTTTTCTCCAAAATATGCTTGAGCTCTCTGTTAGAAATTTCAACTTGTCCTGAAGTTTGAGGATGGTATGGGGTAGCTATCTTGTGCACTACACCATACTTCCTCATTAAGCTTTCAAATTGCTTATTACAAAAATGGGAACCCCCATCACTAATTATAGCCCTAGGAGCTCCAAATCTGTTCAAGACAAATTTCTTCAAGAATTTCACTACCACTCTAGCATCATTAGTTAGAGTTGCAATAGCTTCCACCCACTTTGACACATAGTCAACCCCAACTAAGATGTATCTATTACCATATGAAGGAGGGAATGGCCCCATAAAATCTATTCCCCAAACATCAAATAATTCCACTTCAAGAATATTATTTAGGGGCATTTGATCTCTTTTTGACAAATTTCCACTCCTTTGACATCTATCACAATCCAACACAAATTTCCTCACATCCTTAAAAAGATTTGGCCAAAAGAAACCAGCTTGCAAAATTTTACTAGCTGTCTTAGAGATGCCAAAATGACCTCCATAATCAGAAGCATGGCAATGATGCAAAATACTCTGTACCTCCTCTTCAGGAATACATCTTCTAATTAAACCATCACAACATCTCCTAAAGAGTAAAGGATCATCCCATCTATAAAACTTCACCTCATGCAAAAACTTTTTCTTTTGTTGCCATGTCATACCTAGAGGTAAAACTCCACAAGATAGATAATTCACAAAGTGCATACCAAGGTAGTTTAGCAAGAAGAGAGAAAATTTTTTCATCCAAGAAAAACTCATCAATAGGGATTTCATCCAATTCTTCACTATCAATTTCAACCTACTAAGATTATCAGAACTACATTTTGGCTCCTTTCTTATCTCTAATCTCCAAATCAAACTCTTGTAGCATCGAATCCACCTAATGAGCCTAGGTTTGGCCTCCTTTTCTGAGCAAATGCACGATAGCTGCATGATCTGAAAATATAACCACCTTTGAGTCAATAATGTAAGGTCGAACTTTTCCAATGCAAAGACAATTGCCAAAAATTCCTTTTAGTTGTTGCATAATTTGTTTGAGCCTCATCGATGTTCTACTAGCATAATAAATAGCATAAGCCTTTTTGTCCTTTCTTTGACCAAGAACAGCCCCAATTGCATAGTTGCTAGCATCACACATAATTTCAAAGGTAGGCTCCAATCGGTGGTTGCATGATTGGTGCAGTGATAAGAGCTTGCTTCAACCTGCAAAAGGCATCCAAACACTCTTGGTCAAATACAAATTGTGTATCATTACTTAACAAATTAGACAAAGGTTTAGCTATTTTAGAAAAATCCTTGATAAAGCGTCTGTAGAACCCGGCATGTCCTAGAAAACTTCAAATTCCTTTGACATTGGTAGGAGGAGCCATCTTCTCTATCACTTCAACTTTGGCTTTATCAACCTCTATTCCTCTGTTAGACACCAAATGTCCAAGCACTATCCCTTCCTGAACCATGAAATGACACTTTTCCCAGTTTAACACAAGGTCGATTATCGCACATGTTGCAAAACTCTAGAAAGGTTAGCCAAGCATATATCAAATGAAGATCCATAAACAGAAAAGTCGTCCATAAAAACCTCCATTATGTCTTCAATGAAATCTGAGAAGATTGCCATCATGCACCTTTGAAAAGTGGCTGGTGCATTACACAACCCAAATGGCATCCTTCTATAAGCAAAGGTTCCATATAGACAAGTAAAAGTGGTTTTCTCTTGATCATTTGGATGGATAGGGATTTGAAAAAAAACCTGAATATCCATCTAAATAGCAAAAATAAGAATGCCTAGCCAATCTTTCCAACATCTGATCAATGAAGGGAAGTGGAAAATGATCTTTTCTAGTGGCAACATTTAATTTTCTATAATCTATGCACATTCGCCAACTAGTCACCGTTCTAGTGGGAATTAATTCATTATTTTCATTTTTGACCACTGTCATTCCACCCTTTTTTGGAACAATATGTACTGGGCTCACCCAAGTACTATCTGAGATAGGGTAAATGATCCCTGCATCAAGCAACTTCAAAATTTCCTTTTTAACAACTTCTTTCATATTTGGGTTCAACCTCCTTTGATGTTCAATAGATGGCTTACAATTTTCTTCCAAAATGATTCTATGCATGCAAAAGTGTGGGCTTATTCCCTTAATGTCATCTATGGTGTATCCCAAAACTTTTCTAAATTGTCTCAACACTCTTAACAACTTATCAGCTTCTACAGTACTCAAATTTGCATTTACAATTACTGGATAAGTGTTATTAGTGCCAAGAAATTCATACCTGAGCTGAGAAGGAAGTTGCTTAAGTTCTACCTTAGGTGCATCTTCTTCCTTGAATGATGGTTGCTTAAATTCTACTTTTTCCTTTTGTGTGAGTTGAAAAACTGGAGCAGAAATGAATGGTGGACTTCCCTCTAAGTGTTGAGTATATGCAGCTACATGAGGGTTGTCATAATCTAAGCTTCTTCCATGAACCAAACAATTTTCAAGTGGATCTTCTGGATATTTCTTCCTGAAATGTTCTTCAACCAGCTCATCAATGATATCAACTCTCAAGCAAGTATCAGCTTCAGAATGATGCTTTTTCATAGTGTTATTAATATTGAAAACCAATTGCTCTTCACCAACTCTAAGAGTAAGCTTTTCTCCCTTAACATCAATCAATGCTCCTTTGTAGCTAGAAAGGGTCTCCCAAGATAATTGGAATATTAGAATCTTCCTCCATGTCCAAGATGACAAAGTCAACGGTATATAGAACTTTCCAACCTTGAGGGCACATTCTCCAAAATCCCTTCAGGATACTTGATTGTTCTGTCAGCTAACTGAAGAGAAATGTGGGTTGGCTTTAGATCTCCCATGTTGAGCTTCTTATAAATAGAGAGGGGCATAAGGCTAACACTAGCCCCTAAATCACATAGAGCTTTTGTAGAACAAGACTCTCCAATGTGGCATGGAATTGAAAAACTCCCTGGATCCTTAAGCTTTGGAGGAAGTTTCCTTTGGAGGATAGCACTACATTCTTCTGTCAAAGCTACAGTTTCATCATCTTCAAGTTTCCTCTTGTTTGAGAGAATTTCTTTCAAGAATTTTGCATAAGAGGGCATTTGTGAAAGAGCATCAACAAAAGGCACATTTATGTAAAGTTTCTTCAAAACCTCTAAGAACTTCCCAAATTGCCTATCAAGCTTGGCTTTGTGAAATCTTTGTGGAAAGGGAAGTTGTGGCTTGTAGGGTTCAGGAGGTATATATTTCTCTTCCTTTTCTTCAAATTCGTCTTTACATTTTTCTGCACTCTCTTGTTTTTCACTCCCATCAGTTCCTTTTTCATTTTCTCTCTTCTCACTATTTTCACTCTTCTCATCATTTATAACTTTACCACTTCTTAAAGTAATAGCTTGACACTGCTCTCTTGGATTTTCTGGTTGACTTGGAAGCTTTCCAAAAGATTTGGCACTTGAGGAAGATGCTTGTTGTGCAATCTGATTTTCCAGCATTCTGTTGTGTGTTTGCATCTGTTCCAGCCTTGCCTTCACCTCTCTCATCTCCTCATCATGCTTATTTTGGTTAGCAAGTATCTGTTGCAATAAAGCTTCAGTGGTGGAATTTTGTTCTTGCTGTTTTGGTGGAGGGTTCATATTTTTCTGCTGAAAATTAGGCAATGGTTGCCTATTTTGCTGATATGGAACTTGACTCTGCTGTTGTGGTTGAAAATTCTGATTTTGAACTTGATTTTGCTGATTTCCCCATGAAAAGTTGGGATGATTCCTCCAATTTGGATTGTAAGTTTGAGAATAAGGATTCCCCATTTGCTTGTTTCCATAATTACCAACATATGCTGCTTGTTCTCCATAATCTATTCCACAGCTGGTAGTTTCCTCTGCATAAGCCACTTGTTGTGAACTTCCAGCTGATGTTGATGAACTAACCAACATACTCAAATCTTCCATCTTCTTAGCAAGGACATTTGTAAGTGCATCAAACTTTGCATTAATCATGTTGAATGGATCAAGATCATATATTCCAGCAGCTTGCCTTTTCTGAGTTGGAGCTGGTCCTCTTGGACTACTCCAAAGATGAGTATTCTTTGCAATTTTCTCCAATAGCTCATAAGCTTCATCTTCATGCTTAATAATGAATTCTCCTCCTGTTTGAGCATCAATGATTCCTCTGATTGCAGGAGTGACATTTGTGTAGAAATTCTGATTTATCATCCATTTTGGAATGGCATGATGTGGGCATAATCTCTCTAATTCCTTCCATCTCATCCATGACTCATAAAGAGTTTCATCTTCTCTTGATGCGAAAAGTGTCATTTGATTCCTCGGCTCTTGAGTTTTCAGTGGAAAATATTGTGCAAGAAATGCATCAGTGAGTTGCTCCCAATTTGTAATGGAGTTGTGAGGTAAAGAATCAAGCCAATCCAATGCTCTATCTTTCAAAGAGAACGGGAATAGCTTCAATCTTGCTGCATCATCAGACACTCCAGGTTGTTTTTGCATGTCACAGATCATAGCAAACTTCTTCAAGTGTGTGTGTGGATTTTCAGAAGGATGTCCTCCAAATTGAGAATTCTTAATCATTTGAAGAACTCCAAAATCCATCTTGTAACTATTTGCATCAATCCTTGGTCTTGCTATGCTCTCTCTCAAATCATCAAAATGTGGAAAAGCATGATCCATCATACTTCCCTAAACACGTTTGCATTAACAACTTCTTCCCTTGGGCTTCATTTTCATTGTTTTGACCATTTCGGCATTACCAACACCAATTCTAATTCTTTCATCGACCATATGCGCTTCTAATTGAGTCTCTCTCAAAGCTTCCTTCCTTCTTACGGTTTCTTTCTTGTTGGCCTTGCAAAATTTCTCTATTTGAGATTGAACAATAAGGATGTATCACTTGTGCTTCTAGCTCTTCTCATAAAAGATTAAAAGTACCTGAAAAAGAACAAACAAACACAAAATGAAAAGATAACAAAGATAAAACTAAAAACAACTAAAATGATCAAGAATTCAATCTTAAACAAACAACTCCGACAGCGGTGCCAAAAACTTGATCGTCCCAACGCAAGTGCAGGTCGTACAAGTAGTATAGAAAAATATCGATCCACGAGGAGTTGTATTAATGATTGAATTTTCGATATAAAAGTTGACTAAATTGAAGTATTTATGAAATTAAAATAATGAATTAATGGGTAATGGAGTATGAAATCTAAATGTGCAAAATTAATATTCTATTCAACAATGTATTAATTAAACTAAAATTGCATCAAATTGAAATAAGAGAGTTCAAATATAGCAATATTTAAAATGGCAAATGATTAAATTCGATTAGAAATTAACAATGGTAAAAAGCGATTAGGAGTTAGGATTTCATATTCGAGCTATTTTGGGATTTTAAATTGGTTATCCAATCTTGTGAAACTAAATGGTTTTAAGGAAATTAATTCTTAAATCCTTTGAATTCCCTTTCGAGTGAGACAAAGAGTGCCTTAATCAATCTAATCCTACTTTCGTGGACTTAGAATTAATTAAGACCCATTAAGTTCTTTAATTAATCTGTGAATCCTCTTAATCCTTAGCCTATTTCTAGGTCTAAGTTAATTAAGTCAAATTACTTGATTATCTATCACAAGTCCTTCTCCTTTAGGTCCTTCAACCATGGATTAAGAACATCACTTAATGGGATCCTACACTAAGCATGTCATTAAGCATACAAGAAATGAATAAAACTCATTAAGACCACAAAATATGGATTACCCAATCAAAATCCACAAAATATCTCAAATATTACAACCCTTACTCCAGAATCAAAAGTAAACTACTCACTATCCATAATGCTTACAAGATATGATTAGTTTAAATGGAAATAAAGCTTTAATCTAAGCTAAGAAGTAAGGAATTAAACACTAGAAATGTAGGAAAGTGTAAAGAAAGAAAGAAATCTGCATTTCTTGGTTGAGAATGGTTTGTATTGTGAAATTGACTCCTCAAATTCTCGGCCCCTCTCCTTTTCTTCTTTGCTCCTTGTCTCTTTCTAAAATGGGAAAATGAGACTATATATAGCATTTTCGACATGGAGCCCTAAAATAGTATGTTCTAGGAGGAATTATTTGAGGAATCTCTGCGACTCATTAATGAACTCTTCAAGGATTTGCATAAGTGGGTTGCATAAGTTATGCGATCCCTTATCTGATTTCAGCTGAATCTGGGTCACTTATGCGATTTGCATGACTTTGTGCATAGGTTATGCACAATTTCGTGAATGTGCATAAGGAAGCGAGAATGTGCATAAGCTATCACGATCTCCTTATGCACATTTAATTTGGTTCTGAGCAGTGATCTTTCTCCTTATGCGGTCTGCATAGCTTATGCGACAAGTTATGCCAGTTTGGTCAATGCATATTTATTTCGAAAACTTGTTTTGACATCTTTTCTGTAGAAGACACTCCTCAATGGCAAAATTCTCTTTAGTCCTTCAAAAACACCATTTTCCTACAAAACAAAGTAAAAATTACAAATTAATGCAAAATTGACAACTATGAAAAACTAACTAATTAACTAATGAAATTAGCTAAAAATGACTAATAATCAAATAAAAGGGTTATAAAATTAGACCTAAATGACTATGCAAAATGTATGCATCACTCAAGAAGAAGAAGAAGAAAAGGGGTAAGAAACAAGATTTTGTATGATGTTTTGTGCCTATCTATGTATATTCATACCTTTGATTTGAGTAAGCATTAAGCATTCTGGTCTCATCATTTTGAGGCGATGAGGAACAAATGGAACAAAGGTGGCTTGATACAATTGTACGATGGAAAATCAAGTCGAAGGTAGCATGAGTCATCCAGAGAGTGCTTTTTTCAATCTGAGCACTATACTTGCTGCAACTAACAGTTTCTCTCCGGCTAACAAACTAGGGCAAGGTGGTTTTGGCGTGGTTTATAAGGTACATTTATAACCACGTGCAAATGTCTCAAAGCGTGTACATGTGCTTGTCTTCGTCTCTAGTTGTTGTGAGATTCTAAATGTGAAAAAATGGTATGTAGGGTAAATTGTCTAATGGAAAGGAAGTTCTTTGTGAAAAGACTTTCAAAAGATTCAAGGCAAGGAATAGATGAATTTAAAAATGAAGTTTCTTTGATTGCAAAACTTGACATCGAAATCTGGTGAAACTCATAGGATCTTGCATTCAAGGAGAGGCAGATGCTAGTTTATGAATACATGCCAAACAAAAGCTTGGACTCCTTTCTTTTCCGTAAGTCCTGTGTATATTCTACATTATTTAGCCTTGTATTCCACAAGTTGTCTAATTCCATCTGGTTCAATAATATGAGTGATGGACATAGAATGAATAAATTGACACAGATTCAATTGGAAATCTTTTGTTAGATGAAACAAGAAGGTCAATCTTGGATTGGAGAGCGCTTTGATATTATCGTTGGGATTGCTAGTGGATTTTTATATATTCATCAAGATTCTAGGTTGAGAATTATCCATAGAGATCTAAAAACTAGAAACATTCTATTGGACAAAGAAATGAATCCAAAAATTTTAGATTTTGGCCTAGCTAGAATCTTCAAAGGCGACCAAACTCATGAGATGACAAACAGAATAGTTGGAACATTGTAAGTATACCTATACACCCAGACTAGACACATAGAACCACTTGCTAAGAATACCATTATATCTTATATTAAATAATTTGAAAGAAAGCGTTACAACTTTTTTTCTATTTTTATATCACGGTGGATACATGTCTCCCGAATATGTGACATTTGGAAAGTTTTCAACAAAATCTAATGTCTTTAGTTTCGGCATCATATTATTAGAGATCATTACAGGGAAAAAGAACAATAGCTTTTGTCAAGAGGATACTTACCCAAGCATGATAGGAAAAGTAAGTTAAAAATATATGGGTAAATTATTCTAATCATCATTGAATTTTGCATTGATTTTCTTTGTAGTCATAAAATTAGAACTTGTTGCAATTTAATGCTTGAAATTCGATTTTGTTGCAATTAGTTTCTTGACTTCAATGAAACCCACGGAAATCGACATGATATTAAATTTAGGGCTAGTTTTGTAAGGCTTCTTCAATTTGTTTTTTGATCCAGACCTCATTTTCAGTATTTATCTAGACTTGTATATCATGTTAGATTTCCAATGGAATTCTTGCCAAAATCACCACTATCAAGTTAGAGTGCACTAGTTAAAAAATAAAAAAATAAAAAAAAACTAGTGATCAAATTATGACAAGTTGAATTTTTATGACCACAATGAAAAAATCCATGTAAAGTTTAGTGAGCATAAAAATATTTTCCCCTTGAAGATGCTTATAGTACCTAATTATCTTCGGAATTGTAATGATTTGTTTATGGGTTCATCTAATGATGAGATATTCTGATATGACATTTATGGAGAGAAGAAAGAGCATGTGAGATAATTGATTCATCACTAAAGCATTCTTGTTCTCCTGATGAAGTATTGAGATGCATCCAAATTGGGCTTTTATGTGTACAAGAAGATGTATTGAAAAGACCAACCATGTCAGCTATTGTTCTAATGTTAAATAGCGAAATTAGTCTTCCTTCTCCTAAGCAACCGCATTCACTTTCAGAAAATCTAGCTCATTAGAACCAAAAGAACGATTTTGTTACGTGGATGAGAAATAATTCACGAGGTTATATGTCGTTGAATGTCTCTCTCATGAATTACATAAATTTTTAGCATAGGAATCTAGGATATGCTTCTTCTGATATTAAAAAATCTTTTTATTTAGACTTGATTCGTCATGAATTTGAACTTAAAATATAAAAATACGTGAAATTTATATAATTTCTTTGTATAAATATTATAAAGTTGAGTCCTTGAAAAGGAATTATAAAAAATTGTCAAGTTGCACTTTTTTTGAGATGGTCTGAGAGTTTGTTTTTATTACATGTGACATTATTCTAAAATTTTTAAATATTTTAAAGTTATTTAATAAACTATGACAATTAGCAATGCTAATATAAATTATTGAAAGCCCTTAAAGTTATATCTCATTCAAATGTTTTTTTATTATAATTGGTACATTTTTAATTCATTTAAATAATAAATGAATTAAATTATTGTACTTACAAAGGGAGTTTTGAAATTCAAGCATTAATTTTATACGAAAATTATTGAAAATCCCAAGGGCTTGATAATGTCAAGGGCTATTGAAAAGGCTAATTAAAATGAGGATTTTAAAGCCACTAATGCGATGGAACAAGACGATTACAATGAATATAAATGAAAGGATAATTTTTTTATTTGATGAAATTAATTAATTAATTTTTATATTTTAAAAAAATAATTATTTTATCTTTTTATTTTTATGAACTAATTAATCAGAGTTTATATTTAAAAAAAAAATGTTGTTATATGAGAAATAAAAATTTTGTTATAATGGAGAATAAATTTTAAATTTATATTTTTTTAATTTTTTTTAAAAAAAAGTATAATACCAAAAAAAAAATGGAATATATTATTTATTTCCAAAGTTCTGAATAAGTAAATTATAGAATAAGGCTTTGTTTGGTTAGGATAAGTAAGCTAAAGAATTTTAAATTTTTTAGGAAGTATAAAAAATTAACTTATCTAATTGGGATTAAATATTCAATTCCTAAAAGTGAGACATTTTTTTTTCACTTCTCATAAAATAACTTACTTTTTTTAAAAGGTAAAATTTTTAGAAAGTGATTTATTTAAATCAAACAAGTCCTAAGTAGCATTGAAAAGTAAGAAAAAGTGACGTTTTGGAAGGGGCATCTTTGGATGGAAAAATAAACGGTACAAAAGAATTGAATTTGGCGCATGTATATATATTTATAAGGAGTTGGCAGCTCAACCGTGCACGCGTGGCTAAGAGGTATAAGGGCAATTCTGGGCCTTAACTGGACAGGATATCCTTTTCAGCACAAACGGTATCAGAGCCAACCTTATCACCTCGAAGTTGCGGGTTTGAGATGCTGGAAGCTCTAGATGCCTGCATGAATTTCCAGCAAGGGCGGCGAAGTGCTGTGGGTCAGTGCATGGGTCCCACTAGCGTGCACACAGTTTGAGCAGGGGATGTGCTCTAATACTAATTTGCCTAGGAACGAAAGGGTGTGGTTTGAATGATGCAAGCAATGAAAATAAGAATGTGCAGATCAAATGAAATAAACAATAAATATAAACCCAGGACATCGGCAAATGTCCACAAATATAAGATATTAAAGAAAAGAAAAAAGTTTGAACTTACTGAAAATTTTTTTGAATTTTATTGAATTTGTAGGAGTTACAATAGAGTGATTTTACAAAGAAAGGAGAGTAGTGTCTACAAAGGTGTTCAACACATGAGCTTCCTAGAGCTAACAGAGGGTTTCTAGCAGAGTTATGTTCAACTCTTTCCAAGACTCTGTCTTCTTGATTATGTCCTCCCCATAGAGAAGTGTTCTCCTTTTAAAGAGGTCGGATGGTAGTTTTGGAATTTTCAAAATTACTATGTGGTCCGTGAGCTACTAGCTGAGAGCATCTATCCACAGTACAAAGCTGATATTGAAAAGCTTTTGTAAAGATAATTTATCTACATGCACTAAAAGTAGCCTATCTTCTTGTGCTCCTGTGTAGTCTATGAGGTCTTTGTGCAGGAGCCTCTTCTAGTAGTGCGGGGATGAGAGCATCTTTGAGTCGGGAACATCTTTGGTGGTGCGAGTTGGGAGCATCTTTCGGTGGTGCAAAATTGGACTTGTTTGCACTTGCCCAAAAGTATTTTGTAAGGTTTTGGATGTCAACAACCAATAATGCTGCCACGTGAAATAATTTTCTTTTTACTTTTCTTTTACTTTTTTTAGGAAGAAGATTGCTCGATAGGAGGAAAGATCCATATGAGTCATCTTCATTATCATCGCCAAGGTTGATGATAGGTTACGAATCTGAATATGCTATGGATGTATTAGACCTAGTTTGCAAAAGTTGTTTCATGATTGCAAAGTATTCTTCCTCAATTTTTGCTGCAAGTTGGGCCAAAGCGTGTTATTTTTGGGCCAAGAAGCTGGAGTTTGAAGGCCACTGGAAGAAAGTTTTAGGCTTTGAGCCAATCTTGAGCAATTTGGTTTTGAATTTTTTTACGGGACATTGAAGGAGTCCCATCATTGTATCTTGAATCTTCTACTTAAGACTATTAGTACCATCTTGTTGATGATATTCAAGGAACCAAACAAGGACCCAAGGTAGGAAGAATTTTATATAGAAAAGGAAAAGGGCTGAGAACCATTTTTTTTTATGAGGGTTTGAAGTGTTGTTTGAATAGGGTCTAACTTTCGTTGAATTCTGGGGTGAGAAGGTTTGGAAGGGCTCCAAAATAATTCAACCATTGGACAAACCAAGAAGGAATTTTGAAACATCAATGATAATCTTAAAATAGATTAACCACGAATAGTTGTTTTTATGGTTTTAGACAAGAAAGGTATTAAACCAAGCACATTGTTAGTAATCCCAATAGTTGAAGGATGTGTAGTGGTTTAGTTTGGTTTTGGCTGGGGAAAGGTTACGGGTTTGGAAAGGTTTTGTCCCCATTACTGTAGGGTGGAGGATTTTTGGATCTAGCAAGTTGAGTAAGCTAGATCAACATGGTTTTGTTTAGGAAGAAATTTTTGAACTTGGCTGATTCAGTTACTTCAAGGATTGCCATATATTAAGGTGGGTTTTTGATAAGTCCCATGGCTTAAAAAATCAACCTTGAGAAAAAAATTTTGAAATTGCTACAGATGGATTTTTGTCATAAAATTCATCCTCCAGTAATCAAAATGTTTTGGAAATGTGGTTTTAGAAAATATTGAAATCTTTTTGAAGTTTTTGTTTGTGAGAAAACAATTTAGAAATTGTTAAACAAACTTTCTTAAGAAAGGGTTTTTGAGAAGAACTTTCTCCTTTCTCTAGGGTTTTGGAATCAGGTTTAGAAATCATACCTTATTGGGTTTGTAGAGTGCACTTCAGGAAATGTTTTGCAATGCCATAATTAATTCTTGAGATTTAGATAGTGATTCTATCCATTCTTAGATTTATAAATTGTTTTTAGGTGATTGATTTGTAAGGGTTTTTCTTCTTTAGAGACTATATCAATCCATGATTTGATAGGTTGGCTAAAAGAAGTTAGTTTTGGAAGGTTTGATTTTTTTGGGTTTTGGACTGCTTTTCCTTTATTTTTTCGGACCATCAGGCTCTATTTTGGAGAAACTCTCTAGTTAGAAAGTCTAGAATGGAATTAGTATCTCATTTAATAAATTCAATATCAAAATAAAAAATACTAAGGATTGCTTGTCATCTTGCAAAAATTTGTTTTGAAGCAATATTTTAAACATCCTTTTGTAAAACTTCTTTTGCTGATTTACAATCAATGCGAAGTAAAAACTTTTGATTGAGTAAATCACTTTGAAATTTTGTAATGCACATGAAAATTGAAAGAATTTCTTTTTTAATGGTGGAATAATTCTTCTGACAATTATTCCAATGTGTAGAATGAAATTGGATAATGCATTCCCTCCCATTTTGGATTTGTTTCAAAAGACCGCCATATCCTAACTCTGAGGCATCTGTTTCAACTACCTTAGAAGCTAAAGAATCAGCTAGGTGTAAGCAAGGAATGTTTTGAACTTGATTTTTAATTTGGTGAACAACTTAGGTGTATTGTTCTGTCTAAGGAGTAGGGTTTTTTTTTAACCTATCATGCAAGAGTTTTGCTAAACGGTTAATATTTAGACAAAAATTCAAGACATAATTGAGACTTCCTAGGAATCTATGTAATTAGGTTTTGTCAAGATTTTATCAGGGAACTTATTGGGAAATTCTAAAGATCTTTCAATGGATGTTATAGTTCCTTGAGTAATGTAATGTCCTAGGAACCTAACTCTGGTTTGGAAAAGAGAAATCTTTGACTTGGAAATAACCAATCCATTTGTTCTGACAACATAGAAGAATGTTTTGAGGTGTTTAAAATGTTGCTCTATGGAATTGGAAAAAATGAGGACATCATCTATGTAGACAACACAAAACTTAGAATATGGATTCAAAATTTCATTCATGATTCTTTGAAATTCTGATTGAGCATTTTTCAAACCAAGCGGCATATTTGTCCACTCATACTGCCTAAAAGGTACAGTGAATGCACTTTTGGATCAATTTATATTTGTCAAAATCCTGATTTCATGTGAAAATTTGAAAATACAAATGCAGAATGTAATTTTTGTAAAAGATCTTTCTTATTTGGAATATGGTACCTAATCCATTTAAGAGCTTTGTTTAAAGGTTTATAATTGATCACTAATCGAGGTGTTCCACTTTCTATTTCTGAATTTTTATTTACAAAGAAAGTTTCACAACTCCAAGGTGATCTGGATTTTGTAATTAATCCTTTTGATTCGAAATCTTGAATTTTCATTCTCTGATGTTGTTCAAGATCAGTATTCATTTGGATTGGTCTAGCTTTTGTAGGGATTTGCTTTTCATCAAAATATTTTTCATATGGTAAATCAACCATATATTGGTTTCTGCTCCAAAAGGCATTTGGCAAATCAAAACCAATTTCCTTTTCAATTTGGGTTTTGAAATCTGAAATCTTGTTTTTTATCAATTCATTTTGTAATCGATGTTCAATTTTTTAAAGAGAAATATCTTGTTTTAAAAACTATAAATATTTTGTTTTCCTTTTATTAATACATTAACCTCATTTTCATAAATAGAGCAGGCTTTTATAAGATTGAGATTTCTAATTTTTGGTTTTTCTATAAAAGAGAAGATAAGATTTTTCCCTTTTGTTTTGAAAGAAATATTGTCATAGTTAACCTTATAGGGAGTTATCAAATTGATGAAAGGGGTCCCTAAGATTACACTATGATGGATTTCCTTTACAAGAACAAAAGAGGTTTTAACAAGGAAATCATTATTAGCTTTAGAGGCTTCAGTCTTATAGCTAATAGACATTTTTGAATTGTTTCTTTGTAGAAAGTTTTCATTTATTTTTCATGAAATTGGTTTGGAACAATTCCTTCTTTGATACAATTTAAATCTTCTCATATATTGTTTTTTCATGGACTGGTCTAGCTTTTGTAAGGATTTGTTTTTCATCAAAATCTTTTTCATGTGGTAAATTGACCATATATTGTTTTCTGTTCCAAAAGGCATTTGGCAAGTCAAAACAAATTTCCTTTTCAATTTGGGTTTTGAAATCTAGTTTTTTATCAATTTGTTTTGTAATCGATGTTCAATTTTTTGAAGAGAAACATCTTGTTTTAAAAACTGCAAATGTTTTTGTTTTCCTTTTATTAATACATTAACCTCATTCTCATAAATGGAGCAGGCTTTTATAAGATTGAGATTTTTTATTTTTGGCTTTTCTATAAAAGAGAAAATAAGATTTTTCCCTTTTGTTTTGAAAGAAATATTGTCATAGTTAAACTTATAGGGAGTTATCAAATTGATAAAGGGGTCCCTAAGATTACACAATGATGGATGCCCTTTACAAGAACAAAAGAGGTTTTAATAAGGAAATCATTATTAGCTATAGAGGCTTCAGTCTTATAGCTAATAGACATTTTTTAATTGTTTGCTGTAGAAAGTTGTTCATTTGTTTTTCCATAAAATCATTTTGGAACAATTCCTTCTTTGATACAATTTAAATCTGCTCATGTATCAAAAAGGGTAATTGTGTTAATTTTGAAATCTCTAGAGAAGATAATTGTGATTTGAATCAAATATTTCCTAGAAGTAATCTGTTTTAAGGTAAAGAGAAAATCTTCTGGAACATTTTCTAGATTTTCAACATTCTGAGTTTCCTTTTCTTCTTCAGATTCTTTTTAGGTTTGTTTTGAAAGGAGATTTTGGAGGATTTTTGAATCTTCCAATTTTTTTTTCTTCTAAAGTTTTGTGTTCAATTTTTATTGTTTTGATTTCTTCTTGATGGTTTTGGATGATCACTAGTAATTTTGAAGTTTTCTTCCTTCCAAGTATGGATGTAAGGTTATAGTCATTTGTACTTGTGGAAGGTAGAAGTGAGGGAGTTTGGATTGGTTTTTCTTCAACAGTTTTAGGAGTTTCCCTAGAAATTCTTTTTGGATTTGGGATCTTGACATGTTTTAAGACTTCTAAGATAAATTCTTGGTCTTTGAAATAATGTTGACTTGTTTTATGTCCAGTTGATTCTGAAGCTAGAAGCTGGAAGAGGAAGTTGCTAACTCATCTATTTGCAAGGATTCATTGTCTTGTGAGTTACGAAGAACTAGTTTCATTTTCCATTCTCTCAACTAAAAGAGATGTTATTTTATCAATGACCGTCTTCTAGTTGGAGTTCTTGGAGTTTTCTATTTATTTTGCAATATTTAGAGATGTGGCCTTTCTTACCACATACGTAACAAGTGACGTTTGTAAATCTATTTTGGATTTAGGATTGCTTTTAGGTTTCTTAGAATTCTTTTTCATGTACTTTTACTAGACCTTTTGTAATAAGAGTCTTGTTGAAGTTTTGAAAATTTTTGAATAGTTTTTATAAGGTTTTTATTGCAAGCTCCTCCACAATCTAGAGTTGGGTTTTTGTGCTTATTTCAAACTATTTGCGAGAAAGATCCTAATTCTTGGCAGTTTTCTCATTTCCCACTTCAAGTGTTTTTGTAGTTTTAGGTCAGATAAATCTTTAAACCCTCTTTACTGTGAGGCTAACTAGTTCACCATAGGTTAAAGGTTGTAAGGAATTGGGATTCAAAGGTTTCTTTAATTTTATTTTTAACTCTTTCTCTAAGAGTGTTGGAAGTCCTACTATGAATTTTTGTTTTGAAAAAGTGGTTTGAATCTTCCCTATGCATAACTCTAGTTAAAAAAGTGTTTTTGTAATATTGAAAGTCCTTGAGTTTTTGCATCGAGGTTTGAAAGGAGTTCAGTATTTTTGTCTTTGAGATGTGAAGGATTACCTACAAAATGTAAGGAGATTTTAACAATCAAGATCGCTATTGCATCTTGAATTGTTTGCCCTAATTCATCAAGTATAGGTGTCCCATATTCTTGATTTTGATTGAACCTAAGATTTTCATTTGTTATTGGGGAGTGAGATGGTAATCCCACCATTCTTTGGTTTGTCTTGAGAATCCTACTATTAGGAGTTTAACAATGGCTTTATCTGGGGTTCTAGTTTAGGTTTTGTATGCATTTGCTGCCGTGGTCATTTGTTAGAGCAAACCGAGGATATTGTATTTAGACATACCATCTATGTTCCATTTATAGACAGTAGAGGCATTCAATTTTGACTAAGTCGAATGTTTGAGTGCATTTTCTATGCCCATGTCTGGGTAGTTATTGGAGCAGGTTCTTTTACGCCAAGAAACTTGTTGATTTCATGGTTTTCTTTGGGGTTTTATTGAGTGACTCATGTTCTAAGATGTTGACACTTCTTTGAGATGTTTGTCGCGTGTTAGGTGTTGCAGGAGTGGAAGTGGATGCTTCTAATATGTTAAGTTGGTTTCTAATAGTCTGTATGAACTCAGTCTTATTATTTTGTATGTTTTGCTGGCTGGTTTTGGAGACTTGAAAAAGTTTGAAAATAGCATTTTTTAATTTTGTATAATGGGTTTTGGAGTCTTGGTAGAGGGAATTATTGCTTTATGGGCTTGTTCTATCCTAGAGAGCTAATTTCCTATGGTACTGAGATGTGCATTTGTAAAGTTATTCTGCTGAATAATATTTCTAATATTCACAGAATCACTCTCATTTACCTTTTTGTAAGGGGTTGCCTCTACAGTTCGGTCAAAATGGGTTATTTTGATTTGTCTAAGAGGAGGATGGTCTGACTCTATCTTTCTACCATCAGAGATTTCCTATTCTAGTTTTCATTCCTAATTATGTGAGGTTTAAGGTTTTTGAAAAGGGGTATGAAAAATAGTTTACAAAAGCATATATTTCAAACCAATCAAAGAATAAAATATGAACTTGATGAGTTTCAACAAATTCATAAAATTATTTTTGGATATCATGTCTTCTTTGTAAAAAATTTTCAAAAAACCACAACCTTTTTGTTCATTTTCTTTCGAACAGAAATTGGTTGCGAATAATTTTTTATTTACAACAAATTCTTTTTGCAAAACATTTAGTTCATTTGCCACAATTTTCGTGACTGCAGAGAAGGTCGGAGAAGTTGGTGGTGAATCTGTTATTCTACAATTTTCCTTTGGTTGGATTGTATAAATTTGGATGGGAATGTTCATAGTGTAGTTCACATTTTGTAAGAAAGTGCTAGGTAGATCTAACGTAGAAAACCTAGGCTGAATTTTGTAAAATAATTGTTGTCCTGAGAAAGAATCTAGATTTTAGTTTGTCCTTTCTTCAGATGGTTGTGTAGCGGGTTGGTTTCTGTCAGAGGATATTTGAGATATTCTTCCTAAGTCTATGGTACTAGATGTAGAAGAGTCATTCGAGTACTTAGAACTAGTAGATTTTCTGTGGAAACTAAGTTTGACTCTACCGTCTGTATATTGTGTAATTTGTCTTATACTAGTATTTGGTTTTGAAGACTCTAGAAGTTCGGTTTCTTTGCTCCTTCTAAGATCCACTCATGCAGTAAGGTTATATCTTTCCATAAGATGGGTTTAGGAATGTGACATTGGATTTTGTAAGATCTGTTTGTAAAAGTAAAGTTTCTCCTTGTTACTCTAAAATGGTGTTTTGTAGCAAGCAGAAACCATGGCTTTGTAATGGACCTTGAAAATTAAAGCAAGAGGAATTGATCCTTCAATCATTTTGTAATTGTGGGTTGATTTGTAAAACAAGAGATTTTAGAATATTTTTATCACTTAGAGAAACAGTAAAATTTGGATAGCAAGCAAAAGAGATAGGTCCACTATACAAGTTTGGTTCAATTGAACTAAGCAATGAATCTTGGAAGTTTGTAAACCTAGAGTCTCTAAGAACCTCTAGAATGGAGGTGTTTAGATCTTCTTTTGTTAGAGGTTTAATTCCTACTTGGACTAAACCTATATGATTGTATTTATACTGTTTTTCTCTGTGTTTTTGTAAAGAGTTTTGGAAAAAAAGATGGATGGTTTCAAAAGGTTTTGAAAGTTGGATATCTGTTTCTTTTATTTTAATGGTAAGATCTGTTTTGAAAAAAATTGTATTTGGAGGTTTTGTAAATCTGATCTTTTTGAACTTTTAGGATTTCCCAATCATCAATTGATTTTTCAAAGTCCTCTATAGTGATTTTTTTCACTATTGATTACCCTTTTTGTTTTTGAGGAAGAGGTGGAAGAGTTTGAGGATTGTTATTATTTTTAGATGAAATTTTTCTTACAGTAGATAGGGAAACTATGGACTTTATTGCCTTACCTTGGGACTTACAATCCAGCCCTAACCCAAAAGACTCGGAAAAATTCTATCTTTAAATAGTGCAATTTTCAAATTATAAATCCTATTAACAATACAACTACACCGCCCTGGCTTTGATACATATACATATGTATATGTATATGTATATGTGTATATATATAGAACATGCTATGCATGTTGTTTATATTTGTTGCTCGTGATTTAATTTATTATTATATAATTTTTTATTAATTTTTATATATAATTATTAGATCAAAGATTTATTGTTTTAATCTAAATAGTAATAAAATCAAATAAATAAAACAGAAATAAATAGTAATTGAATTTAAATAATAAAAATAAAAAATATTAGAATAATAATTACCTTTTGATAACAATTATAATATCTCTTTTACTCTCATCTTTAGTTTCATATATTGATAACTATATCCAAAAATCTATATTAAATTAATATAATATAAGCTAATTTTATAATTTAAAAGGAAAAAAATTATAATTTTATCTTATTTAGCATAATCGTTTACATTATCAAAATCTTAATATTTCTTAAAAAAATTAGTATAATATATTTTTTTACCACAATAAATTGTGTGAGGTACTATTTAGACTTTTTATAATTAATTTCCTTAACTACATCCATAGTTATGGAATAAATTTTCCCTCTTTCAAAAAAATCTTTAAAAGTATTAACCACATTATTAAATATAACAATTTCAATTGTAAATCCGTTTAAAAAAATAAATTAGTCATATGGATTATAAGTGAAAAATCAAATATAAAATATAAAAAATAAAGTTTATAATAAAAGATAATATTCAAAAATTGCAGATTTTAGCCTAGCTAGAATCTTTAAAGGAGACCAAACTCATGAAAAGACAAACAGAATAGTTGGAACATTGTAAGTACGCCTACATACCCAGTAAGACAGAGAAACACTGCTAACGACACAATTCTTTTTGACTTCAAAGAATTTGGAATGAGCATTATCACTGTTCATTTCTATTTTGCATATGTAGTGGATACATGTAATGTGTAGTGTTTGAAAAATTTTCAATAAAATCTGATGTCTTTAATTTTGGGATCATATTATTAGAGATCATTACAGGGAAAAAAAACAACACCTTTTGTCAAGAGGATTCTTATCCAAGCATGGTAGAAAAAGTAAAGAGATTTGGGTCAATTATTCTAATCATCACTGAGTTCTGTAATTATTTTTCTTATGGTCATAAAACACGAAATTTGTTGCAATTTAGTCATTGAAATTCAATTTTGTTGCAACAAAAATTAAAACTAATGATCAAATTATGACTTCTTGAAACTTTGTTACCACAATAACCATAAAAATATTTCACCCTTGAAGATGCTTTTAGTACTTTATCTTCCAAACTGTTGCAATCGCTTATGGGTTCATCTCGTGTATGATGATGTTATGGATATGGCATTAATGAAGAGAAAAAAGAGCATGGCAGATAGTTGATTCATCACTAAAGGAGTCTTGTTCTCCTCATGAAGCATTGAGATGCATCAAGCTGGCTCTTATATGTGCAAGAAGATGCACTGAAAAGGCTAACCATGTTAGCTGTTGTTCTAATATTGAGTAGTGAAATTGATTTTCCTTCTCTAAACAACACGCATTCATTTTGAGAAAGTCTAGTAGCTTATTAGCAACAAAGGAAGGATTTTATTATGTGGATGAGCAAGTAATTATAGAGGTTGTATGATATGCTTTTATTGATACTAGTATTTTTCTTATTTAGATCTGAATTATCCGATAGCTTCAAAATATAAATATATGTGGAATGTATATCTATATAAATGTTATGAAAAAAGAATGCTAAACGTTGCCAAGTAGTAATTCTTTTGAGATGTTATGAGAATTTGCTTTTACTCAATGTGACATATTTCAAAATTTTTATGAGTTAAAGTTACTTAATTGGCTATGAACATTGGTAATGGTAATGTAAATTACCGGAAACTTTTAGATTTCATTCATTTTTTTTATTATAATTAATCATTTTCTCGGTATATTGTGTGAATTATTTTTATTTTATTTTAATAATATAATTTAATATTTATTTATTATATTTATATTTAAAATTATATAAAAAATTTGTTAATGTTAATTAAAATTTTCAATTAATTATGTTAATGCAAATTAAATTTTATTAAAATTTTTGAAGTATAGTGTTATTAGCGCCTACTATATACGGGACATGAGCAGGAGCAGGCATTGCCATCAGCGATTATGCTTTTATTAAATATTTTTGGGGCAAAAGTGTTTTTTGTTTTCTTTTAAATTTAATATCAATAATTATTAAAATAAAATTATTAAGTTAAATATTTCTAATACCCATAATTAAATTTATAATTTAAAAAAATTAAAATGAAATTTCAAACTAAATTAGGCTTTGTTAAATAAAACTAGTTTAGCTTTTAAAATAAAATTTCAAATATTTTATTTTTTTAAATTCCAAATATTTTATATTTTCACTTGAAATATATATGATTTTAAGTTTTAAATTTATTAATAAATTCTATCAATTTTGATAGAATTTGATTTAGTTATAATAAATTCTATGAAATTAATTATTAAAAATTCTAAATAAATTTTTATTTAAACTAAATACTAATATTTTAAATTTGTAAATGAATTTTAAAAAACTTTATAAAGTTGATTTAATATCAAATACTACCTTAAACTCAATTCTTTCATTGAAATAATATACAAATTGAAACACATGTATGTTCATATTAAACAATTAATTTTTCACTTTTTTTACACAAAAGATCAGCTCTTGTACGTTATATTCAGTATAAAAAATTAAGAAAAAAAAAAAAGAAAAAGAAAACCCTTATGGAATGGAATCGTACATTTGATTACTAATCTTCATTACCAATTTTTGAGTGTACATTTGATTACTAATCTTCATTCTCTTTTTTCTTACAAGCATTTGAGAAAAATTAGAACGCATAGGCAAGTGGATGATAGTGATAAGCTTTTTAGAGTTTGTGAAACAAGTAAAATTAAGGGAATTATAATATTGCTAAAAAAAATTCAAATTATATGCCTATCAATTTCCCTATTGATTATCCTTTAAAATTTAATTAAAATTTGAAATTACAATATTTTTAAAAAATTCAAATTATATGCCTATCAAATTAACTATTAATTATTCTTTAAAATTTAATTAAAATTTGAAATAAGTTGATTAATAGATTATTTTTATTACTTTTTAAATTGTAGTAATTAATGTTTTAAAGTGCTATATGTCAATTTTTTAAGAAGACCAAATGGCTTATTTTTGTAAGCATTTTTGAAAGCTTAGCTTTCATATATGTTTATATATTAGATGAGTCCATTTTTAATTCATTTAAATAATGAATGAATTATTTTAATTTTATTGTAATTATAAAATGACTTTCGAAATTCAAGCATTTGATGTATGTTAAAGTAATAGTATCTCTAAATCATTTCAATTGCTTGGCGTGTACTTCATATTATTTAGAATTTGGCGATTATTATTTTCTTCTATGAAAAATGTAATCATATATTGACTTCCTTGCAGCACTCCATTTTTTTTTTATTTGAAGGTCATTATATATTTTGTATCTAAATTTCATGATGGATTGAGTTTAAACAATAATTTTTCTCTATATTGATTGAGCAGTTAAATTGAAATCAATTTCTAGTGCTATGTATATGACAACAAAATTTTAAAGAAAATTATTTTTAAATTAATCTTGTCCAAGTGGGATTTTTTTTTTTTTAATGTTCAATCTTATTTCATTCTTTTATTACGAGTAAGAGGGTTTTATTTTAAGAAATTTACCATGTAGTCCCTAGGTTTTTCTATCAATAACACTTGGGTCGTTATAATTCAAAAAATTAAAATCCTATCCTATCCATTTTATATATCATTTTAAAGTTTTTGCACATTGATTAAGAATTCAATTAAATCACTTAAATTATAATAAAATACTCATTAATTTAATAAATTACTCTTTATCTCATCTAATTAAGAGGGATGTGATAAGATGGCTTTTATTTTTAGGAAATTATAGAAATAACTATTGTGTTTAATATAGATAAGGGTAAAATTGACAAAAACATTAATTAACACTCCTTAATCTTCTCAGAATAGTAGATAATTTTAGATAAAATAACTTAAAAAAACAAGTAAAAGTAGATGGAAGGAGTATTTAGTATCTCAGTTTTTCTTTGGTCAAAATTAGAAGTCCCTCTATCCAATCTAAACTTAATTTATTGTTGATCTCACTGACTTCAATGGCAAAAGGAGAGAAAACTTTTAAATATCTAAATTACCCTTTCTACTATGTGATTTCTCTCTCTTCCAATTATTTCTTTTATCTTTCCTTTATTTGTTCTCTCTCTCTCTCTCTCTCTCTCTCTCTCTCTCTCTCTCTCCCCTCACTAGTAGGGATGGCAATGGGTCAGGTTTTGCAGGCACCTGATCCTACTGAACCCTAATAGGATGGGTTTGGGTAGTTAATAATCGAGTTTGGGACAATCTCAGATTTTATATGTTGTATATTCGTTACCCAAATCCATTTATATGTATATATATATCTCACTTTAGGTAGTCCGTATATTCTACTGTTCCGATGACTAATGTCTGTTCGAACAGTCAGGATGTCTGGAACTACACTTAAACTAAGGTGAGAAGACATAAATTGATGAAATGAAGACTAAGAAAAATTAGGAAGAAATAATAGAAATGGAATGTAAAAGATTAAATGGTAGGATTCCCGTGATGGGTAGCTATCTTTGAGAGCGTGTGAAGCGATTGCCGACCCTAGACCTGCGAGGAACCCTATAAAATAAATTTTTAGGACTTAATTGAAGGTTATTGAGGTATAAATGACTTTAAAAATGTCAAAGAAAATTTAATCAATTAGTACAGACAAATATAACCCGATAAGCATAACGAAGGGCATTTTGGTCATTTCACCCTTAGGGTTGAATTTTGACATAAATGTTAATTAAAATGAGAGAGATTAAAATACATAAAATGAATTAAAATTCTAAAATTTATTTCTGGAAATGAGAAAAGAAAAGAAAGAAGAAAAGAAAAGAAATGAAAGAAAAGAAAATAAAATGTAATAATGACATTATTTAAATTATTCAACCAATGGGAATTTAACAAACACATAGTAAAGGGATAAGAAGAGTGAAATGAGGCAAAATTGACCAAAGTCTTCATCATCTTCTTCATTTTCCTCTCCATGGCCGAATTCCTCTCTTGTTAAGCTCTCTTCATTTTCTTCATTTCAAAGCTTAAATTCTCCCTTTTGTTCCCATAAAACCCTAATTCACCTTTACTAAAATTTATCCCCATAGCAAAAGAAAGACTTTGGTTACCAAGAAGTGAGGAAATTCCAAAGTTTATACAAGTTAAGAATTGAACTACAAGAGGTTAGTGCTAATCCTTCTTCTGTTCTTTAATTAAACACTGAATTGGAGTTGATAGGAGTAGGAATCGCATGAAATAAAGGGGAATTGATAAGTTTAGGAAGAAATAGAAATTCGGTAGCTTTGGGAACTTTAGGAGTTTGATGATTTTGGTTCACATAAACTTGATTAGTGATGTTAATTGATACATTTAAATACAATGGAAGTGAAATTGCATGAGTATGTTTGAAAATTTGGACTTTGAGTTAGGGTTTGACCTAACTATTAGGGTTTTGTGAAATTGCTTGCAAATGGCATATTTGAGATTGATTGTTGCTATGTAGAAGTGCTACGTATGCAAAATTTGAAGGAGCGAAAGCATGAAAAAACATAAGTTTAGATCATTGAAATTCAAAATTTTTCATCTAGGGTCACATGCATCATGCAAGATTCATTTTTATCTATTTGATTTCAATGATAAACAACATATTAAAACTCTTTTAATATGTTTTGGATCTACATTTGCCATTTAAGATTTTAGAATTATGATTAATTCATTAGAACCTAGATTAGATCAAGAATAAGTGCACTAACCTTTTTGATGCCTTTGCAATGTGTTTAGCACCTTTGGGATGCGCCTAGGATACGGATGTTGTCCCTCTAGCTTGTCCACACTAAGATCACCAATGGCAGCCCCTTGAACAACTTCTCAAGCCTTTCTAATTAATTAGAAAATCAGGTTTTGCCTTTTGAGAGATTATAGATGTATACTGAGGACACTAGAAAGCGATTTCTAGCAATTTTAATTCAAGAGAATGTTGGCCAATCTCTTTGAATTGATGAGAGATGAAGAAGAAGAGAATGGGAGCTTCAAGGGTGGCGGCACAAAATGGAGGCAGCAGCTAGTGTTTTGTTTCTTTCATAACAACACATTATATAATTAGGTCATCACTTAAAACCCTTGCCACATGTCATTTTATTATTGCACCTTAGTTTAATTAACCCAATCACAATGTGCCAAGTGTCAAACTAAGATTTAATCTTGTCTTTGATCATCTTACATGATTAAAAGACAATTGGCAAGCTTATGTGTAGTGCCATATGTCACCATCTCATGGTGCCACATGTCACCCTTTGAAAATGATCAAAATACCCTTGTGTCTTAATTTTGAGTTCTTAATCCAAAATAATTATTTCTCTTCTTCTAATCAATTTATATCAAATATAAATTAATTAATTAATCTCTATTAATTAATTTCTCATAATTAAATTCATATTTAAATACTTTAAATATAAATTTAACTTATACTATACATCCATTAACCTAGATTTGGTTTCAAGCCATGCTAGGGACTTTGCAATCTAATTGCAAACCAAACCTATTTAATTAATCAATTAAACTCTTTAATTAATTAACTAAATCATATTTAATTTGGTGATTACTTGTGTATGTGTGTGACTTACTAGCCTCATCACTAATTGGTAATGAGACATGATATCAACTCTTAATATCATCAGAACTCTTTCTTACCACAAAGGATTTCTCTAAATCATTTTATGCGACTCATAGACTATGGTTAACACCTAGCATAGCATGCCATAGCCACCTAATCAGTAATAAGTTTTACCTTAAATGAACCTATAATCATATGTTACCATGCACTAGAATCTCTCATTACAAAATCCCAATTCGAGCTAGAGTCATGGTTTATGTCAAACCCCATTTGCTATGAATATTATGTTCTCTTTTAATTCCAGTTTTTGATTAAAAAGATTTTCTCATCAGAAACTCTTTTCTGATTAAATCTATACATCACAGTCGGGAACTTGAAACATCAAGAATAATTAAATGAACATAGGATTTTATCCCTATTTACTTAGGGTAACATATTCCATCTTGATCAACACCTACCTCTATATATAACTAGTAGGAGCCAACACATGCCCATATACCCATACACAATACAAGTATGAAAGCAGTATCAAACTCAAACCACCTATATACAAGATAAGCGTGCTATCTCGGGTTTAAAGATTATATGCCTTGATATGATTTATGACAATACATTGACAAGAGTAAACTCCATGTGCTTGTCATAAATGTCATTAGTTAAACCTACTTATCAAGTATAAGTGCCTATCATGTTTGTTACATGCATGAGACTTGCCATTCCATCTTATTTACATCTCATATAAATAACTTAGGAACAAACATGATTACAATCTTTCTGGATAAGTCATGTCCTTATTATGAAGTATCCTCGATTGTGAACCTATTTATGATACTTTATGCTAGAAATACTGTCACTCATATTCTTAACAACTTAAGAATAGAATTTCTAACAAAATATCAATAGACCTTTTCTATTACACATAAATATATTATGTAAACGGAAAAGTGAAAATGCCTTTTATTAATAAAAATATGTACAAGATACATACTAAATGATATGCTCTAGGGCATACTACTAACAATCTTTCACTAGCACTAGAGCTATTCATTATAATACCTTAGACCCATCTTCTCAAGATGTCGGTCTAACTAAGCTTGTGACATAGGCTTAGTGAATGGATCAGTTGGATTTTCAGCTGATGCTATTTTCTGCATGGCTAAATCGCCTTGCCAAACTATCTCTCTGATAATATGGTAGCGCCTTTCTATGTGTTTGGATTTACGGTGAGTCCGGGTTACATCTATCTAAACAACCTCTTTTACAGCATCTAATGCAGCAATGTACTTGACCTCTATAGTGGAATCAATAGTCGTACTCTATTTGGAACTCTTCCAACTGACTAAATCTCCATTACAAATGAACACAAACCCAGATGTAAACTTTCTATTATTGATATCGATTGGAAATTAGAATCAATATAACCATCATATTGCAAGTCACCACCTCCATATATCAAGAATAAATCCTTAGTTCTTCTTAAGTACTTAAGGATATTCTTGATAGCTATCCAGTGTTCCAAACCTGAATTGGATTGATAACTACTAGTCTAACTAACAACATATGTGATATCTAGCCTAGTACACAACATTGCATACATCAAACTTCCAATAGTCGAAGCATATGGAATCCTGGCCATTTATCTCTTTCTTCAAGTGTCTTTGGAGACATCTCTTTAGAAAGGTGGATACCATGTCTCATGATAACAATCCTCTCTTGGAATCAAGCATGTTAAACCTATATAATTTTTCTAGGTTTTACCATGTAGTCCCTAGGTTTTTCTATCAATAACACTTGGGTCGTTATAATTCAAAAAATTAAAATCCTATCCCTGTCCATTTTTATATATCATTTTAAAGTTTTTGCACATTGATTAAGAATTCAATTAAATCACTTAAATTATAATAAAATACTCATTAATTTAATAAATTACTCTTTATCTCATCTAATTAAGAGGGACGTGATAAGATGGCTTTTAGTTTTAGGAAATTGTAGAAATAACTATTGTGTTTAATATAGATAAGGGTAAAATTGAAAAAAACATTAATTAACACTCCTTAATCTTCTCAGAATAGTAGATAATTTTAGATAAAACAACTTAAAAAAACAAGTAAAAGTAGATGGAAGGAGTATTTAGTATCTCAGTTTTTCTTTGGTCAAAATTAGAAGTCCCTCTATCCAATCTAAACTTAATTTATTGTTGATCTCACTGACTTCAATGGCAAAAGGAGAGAAAACTTTTAAATATCTAAATTACCCTTTCTACTATGTGATTTCTCTCTCTTCCAATTATTTCTTTTATCTTTCCTTTATTTGTTTTCTCTCTCTCTCTCTCTCTCTCTCTCTCTCTCTCTCTCCTCACTAGTAGGGATGGCAATGGGTCAGGTTTTGCGGGCACCTGATCCTACTGAATTATCTTTCCTTTATTTGTTCTCTCTCTCTCTCTCTCTCTCTCTCTCTCTCTCTCTCTCCCCTCACTAGTAGGGATGGCAATGGGTCAGGTTTTGCGGGCACCTTATCATACTGAATTTGGGAATGATCTAGGATTTTATATGTTATATATTAGATTTTACTGAATTCATTTATATATATATATATATATACACACACACACACACTTAATTAAATATAAAATATATGTTTTTTATAATAATATTTGTAAATTTTATATTTTTTATTTTAAATAAAATAGAATTTAAATATTTTATGGAATTATTAAACTTTTAAAATATAAATTATTAATAAAAAATATTTTTTATGAAAATTATTAATTAAAATATATAAATTTGAATGGGTTTGGGTCTTTTTTGAGTAATGATAATCAGATTTAGGATAAGTTTAAGTTTTAATAATATTAATCGGGTTAGAGTACGGTTAGGGTAATTTGTCGAGTCACTAGGTAAAGTGTTAGGGAAGAAGAAGGGAAAGGATAAAGAGGGGAGAGAAAGGGAGAGAGAGTGAAAATTTTGTTATTTTATTTATTGTTAACAGTAAATTATTTTTAGCTAGATGAAAGGACCTCTAATTTTGACAAAAATAAAATTGAAAGACTAAATAATTTAATTTCAAAAATATAAAGACTCAAGTGTTATTAATGATAAAATATAGGGATTAAATATTAAATTTTCAATCTATTTTTGAAATTTGGATCCACAGTGTAAACTTGCATATGTCTCCACTGGGGTCAGAGAATAAAACCGAAAAAATTTTCTTTTTTCGCTTTGTTTACACGTGCTAACCAAGTCATTGTATGTGCTAACACAGAGAAGAAATATAATTTTGTAATTTTCAAAAGTCATAGTCTTGTTATGGAATTTTGTTATTCATTAATTAAAAATATACATTTCCAAGTCCCCACGCAAAGTGCAATAATTGAGGACAAAATTTATATACATTTCACACTTTAGTCCTCTGAGAGATGCCATGACCATAAACAAACCTAATCCGGTTATGGTTGCTATGGAGAATGAAATTTCTATATAACTTAATGCTTAATTTGATCCACGTACTTATTGGGGACGTTTATTTTAGTTAATTTTTAACTTTTAGGTCAAATTAATATAAAAGTTTCAATTTAATCTCAATTTAAATCAAAAATTATAAAAATCAAATTTAACTTCTTAATTTTGAGGTTAAATTAAGAAATTAAACTTCTAGATTTTTTATCTAAATCTAGAAATCCATAAATTTAGTGTAGAAATTTTAATTTTGAGTTAACTGGAGCTTAAATTAAAACTTTAGAGTTAATTTAGACAAAAAGTTAAAATTAACTAAATTAAATATATCAATAAATTTAAGGGCGAAATTAAACATTTAACCATTTTGATTTTATTTATTTGTTAAGTTTCCTGAGGAACTATGGATAAAAGTTATGGCACCAGATTCCAAGATATCTATATCTGGAATTCTTAGGGCAATAAAAATCTTATTGTAAAATTGTTTTCTTTAGAGATTAAAGAGGTGTTTGATTCACTTTTTGAGTGCATCTGATAGTTGATAGACATTCAATCAGGTGAATTAAAGTGTTTCTAGCTGGCTCCTCTAGGAATACCATAGCTGAATGGTGTATCTGAAAGGAGAAATCGTACCCTATTAGATATGGTACGTAGTATGATGAGCTATACTGATATGCCAGTCTCCTTTTGGGGATTTGCATTAAAATCAGCTTTGTATATTCTGAATAGGATTCCATCAAAATCAGTTTCTTCCACACCTTATGAGATATGGCATGGAAGAAAACCAAGTCTTAAGCATGTTAAGATTTGGGGTTGTCCAGCTTATATAAAAAAATTTGAACAACGACAAGCGGAAACGGATCGAGAAAAGTCGATTTGTTGGATATCCAAAAGATAGTTTTGGATCCTATTTTTATTTGCCTACATCACAAAAGGTTGTGATAAGTAGAGATGCCACATTTCTTGAATAATAGTTTGTTCAAGAAGGAGGCAAAGGAAGGCAAATAGAGTTAGAATTGGAGAATTCTGATCAACCAACATATTAGATGGATATAGATCCATCTAGTTAACCTACACCTATTGATGAAACATCTACAGCTGTTCCTTGTAGAACAACCAAGGTGTCTCACCCACCAATGAGATATGGTTTCCTTCATTAAGAAGAACAAGAGTTATCTACTCATGAAGAAGTAGATCATGGAGATGATCCACTTACCTATGAAGAAGCTATATCAGATATAGACTCTTCAAAATGGATTGATGTTATGAAATTCGAGATTGATTTCATGTATAAGAATCAAGTTTGGGATCTTGTTGACTCACATGAAGGTATTGTACCTATAGGGAACAAATGGGTTTTCAAGAAAAAAAGTGGTTTTGATGGAAAGGTAGATACCTATAAGGCAAGGCTAGTAGCGAAAGGGTTTCGCCAAAAGCAAGGAATCGACTATGAAGAGACTTTCTCGCCTGTTGCCATGCTTAAATCAATTAGGATTCTATTAGCAATAGCTGCATTCTTTGATTATGAGATTTGGCAGATGGATGTCAAAATAGCTTTTCTCAATGAATACATTGAAGAAAACATTTTCATGGAACAACCTAGGGGTTTTGAATCCCAAGATGGTTCCAAAGTATGCAAGCTAAAGCGATCCATTTATGGGTTGAAACAAGCTTCGAGGAGTTGGAACATCCGTTTTGATGAAGCTATTAAGTCATTTGGTTTTATAAAAAATGAGGATGAGCCATGTGTATATAAGAAGGTTAGTGATAGTGCTATCACTTTTCTTGTCTTATATGTGGATGATATTCTGTTGATGGGTAATGATACAGGTATGTTGACAACTGTAAAGGTATGGTTGTCAAATACATTCTCTATGAAAGACTTAGGGGAGGCAACCTATATTCTTAGGATTCACATCTATAGAGATAGAGCGAAAAGAATAATTGGTTTATCTCAAAGTCTATACTTGGAAAAGGTGTTAAAGAGGTTTAACATGCTTGATTCCAAGAGAGGATTGTTACCAGTGAAACATGGTATCCACCTTTCTAAAGAGATGTCTACAAAGACACCTGAAAAAAGAGATAAAATGGCTAGGACTCCATATGCTTCGGCTATTGAAAGTTTGATGTATGCAATGTTGTGTACTAGGCCGGATGTCGCATATGTTATTAGTTTGATTAGCAAGTATCAATCCAATCTAGGTTTGGAACACTGGATAGCAATCAAGAATATCTTTAAGTACTTGAGAAGAACTAAGGATGTATTCTTGATATATGGAGGTGGAGACTTGCAATTGGATGGTTATACCAATTCTGATTTTCAATCAAATATCGATGATAGAAAGTCTACATCTGGATATGTGTTCATTTGTAATGGAAGTGCGATTAGTTGGAAGAGTTCCAAGCAGTGCGACTCTGATTCCACTACTAAAGTGAGTATATTCTTTGCATCGGATCTTTGCAAAGGAAGTTGTTTGGATAAAGAAGTTTGTGATAGAACTTGCAGTAGTTCCTTCCATTAAGTTAGCAGTTTCACTTCACTGTGACAACAATGGAGTAGTCATACAGGCTAAGGAACCCCAGTCTCACCAGAAATCCAAACACATAGAAAGGCGCTACCACATTATCAGAGAAATAATTGGGCGAGGCGATATAGCCATGCAGAAAATAGCATCAGATGAAAATCTAGCTGATCCATTCACTAAGCCTATGTCACAAACTCAGTTAGACCGACATCTTGAGAAGATGGGTCTAAGATATTGTAATGAATGGCTTAGTGTTAGTGGGAGATTATTAGTAGTATGCCCTAGAGCATATCATTTAGTATGTATCTTGTACATGTTTTATTAATAAAAGCAATTATCACTTTTAAGTTTACATAATATATTTATGTGTAATAGAAAAGGTCCATTGATATTTTGTTAGAAATTCTATTCTTAAGTTGTTAAGAATATGAGTGACAGTATTTCTAGCACAAAGTATCATAAATAGGTTCACAATCGAGGATACTTCATAATAAGGACATGACTTATCCAGAAAGATTGTAATCATGTTTGTTCCCAAGTTATTTATATGAGATGTAAATAAGATGGAATGGTGAGTCTCATGCCATATAACAAACATGATAGGCACTTATACATATAAGTAGGTCGAACCAGTGATACTTATGACAAGCACATAGAGTTTACTCTTGTCAATGTATTGTCATAAATCATATTAGTGCATATAATCTTTAGACCTGAGACAGCACAGTTATCTTGTATATAGGTGGTTTGAGTTTGATACTGCTTTCATACTTGTACTGTGTATGGGTATATGGGCATGTGTTGGCTCCTACTAGTTATATATGGAGGTAGGTGTTGATCAAGATGGAATCTGTTCCTCTAAGTAAATAGGGATAAAATCCTATGTTCATTTAATTGTTCTTGATGTTTCAAGTTCTGGCAGACAGATAGATTTAATCGAGAAAAGAATTTACGATGAGAAAATCTTTTAATCAGAAGCTGGAATTAAAGAGAACATAATATTTATAGCAAATGGGGTTTGACATAAACCACGACTCCAGCTCAATTGGGATTTTATGTAGAGAGATTTTAGTGCATGGTAACATATGATTATAGGTTCATTTAAGGTAAACCTTATTCTTGATTGGGTGGCTATGGCATGCTATGCTAGGTGTTAACCATAGTCTATGAGTGCATAAAATGATTTAGAGAAATCATTTATGGTAAAAAAGAGTTCTGATGATATTAAGAGTTGATATCATGTCTCATTGCCAATTAGTGATGAGCCTAGTAAGTCACACACATACACAAGTAATCACTAAATTAAATATGATTTAATTAATTAATTAAAGAGTTTAATTGATTAATTAAATAGGTTTGGTTTGCAATTAGATTGCAAAGTCCCTAGCATGGCTTGAAACCAAATCTAGGTTATTGGATGTATAGTATAAGTTAAATTTATATTTAAAGTATTTAAATACGAACTTAATTAATGAGAAATTAATTAATAGAGATTAATTAATCAATTTATATTTCATATAAATTGATTAGAAGAAGAGAATGGGTTGAGAACTCAAAATTAAGACACAGGGGTATTTTAGTCATTTCACAGGATGACATGTGGCACCATAAGATGGTGACACATGGCATTACATAAGCTTGCCATATGTCTTTTAATCATGTAAGATGATCAAAGTTAAGATTAAATATAGGTTTGATACTTGGCACAATGTGATTGGGTCAATTAAACCCAGAGTCAATCAGAAGATGACATGTGGCAAGAGTTTTAAGTGGTGACCTAGCTATATAAGTGTTGTTAGGAAAAGAAAAAAATTACAAGCTGCTGTATTCCCTTGGTGCCACCACCCCTTGGCTGTCTCTTCCTCTCTTCTTCTTCATCTCTCATCAATTCAAAGAGATTAGCAAACAATCTCTTGAATTAAAAATACTAAAAATCGTTTCTAGTGTCCTATTTACATCTGTAATCTCTCAAAAGGCAAAACTTGATTTTCTAATTCATAGAGAAAGCTTTAGAAGCTGTTCAAGGGCTGTCATAGGTGATCTTGGTGTGGACAAGCTAGAGGACAACATTCGGTATCTAGGTGCATCCCAAAGGTGCCAAACACTTTGTAGTGCATCAAAAGGTTAGTGCTCCCAAGGTGCCAAACACACTGCAGTGCATCAAAAAGGTTAGTGCACTTATTCTTGATCTAATCTAGGGTTCTAATGAATTAATATGTTAAGTCTAAAATCTCAAATGGCAAATGTGGATCCAAAATCAAATTAAAGAGTTTTAATATGATGTTTATCAATGCAATCAAATAGATAAAAATGAATCTTGCATGATGCATGTGACCCTAGATGAAAAAATTTGAATTTCAATGATCTAATCTTATGTTTTTCATGCTTTCGCTCCTTCAAGCACTTGATATACACCGACCTTTAGGGTGTATATCAGTGGTAGCCCTTTAGGGTAGCTCTGCACATGTGTCGACTAGTATTTTTATTGCTCTTAGGTTATTATTATGTCATTATAGAGCCCAAGATGCCAGCATTGCTCTCAGGCTACTAAAGTTTATTATTGCGCCTGAGATGCCAGTATTATCTATAGGAAGCATATTGCGAGTGTATGAAGATGTTGCAGATTTTATGATCTTAATATATTTATTTCAATAATATTATTCTGACATGAATTTTTTCAGCTCAACTACATGATTTGGATTAAATGATATTTATGTAGCTGACCTGCTTGAATATACCATAATTGGTACTATGAAGTACCAAAACCTTACCTGTTCCCCCTTTGTTATTTATTTATCCGCTCACTGAATAGTTGTACTCACCCTCTTAAATTTTTTTAATATTTTAGATTCTTTTATTGATTCCACCATTACTTGACCTCTCTTTCAACGTTGTCCTCTCTTCCACTTCACCAACTATAGAGTCTAGTGGAGTCGAGCCAATATGCTTCTTTTGAATATTTATTTTATTTTAGTTTATTGTATATATATAAAGACAACTAGAAGCTCTATTCTGCAAACATTTTATTTTGATCCTCACAGAGAGGGTATAGAGAGGGTATATGAATATTAGTGTATGTAAAAATGCTAATGGCGAGATGCCATATTTTATACATCAAATGTATTTTCACAGGTTTGTGGATTTCTTTTAGCTATAAATTTAGGGAAATGTAACAACCCTTGATCAGATAACATACTTGGCAAGGAGTGTTCTTGTAATTTCCACAACTTTGTAATAAGAACTATATCTTAATTTCATATGAATATTCCACACTTATCATGTAAAAATGATACCTAAAAGTGATTTAAGCAAAATATAAACTTTATATAATATGTCATTCACTTAGATACAATTTTTCATATTTAATTACTTATACAACTTATACAAAAAGAATCATTTACAAGTAAAGAAAGCCAACCCTAATTAAACTCTTGATAAAATGTTGCTCCTCTGATGCAGACTTTAATTATCTACTCTCTGTGAACCCTCGACTTTAGTACCTGCACAGGGTAAAAACCCATCGTGCTAAGCAAATAGCTTAGTGGTGCATGTCTAGTTTTAGACGGCTAATTAATAATCGTTTGTAACTGTATATACTGCAAAACATTTAACCAAGCAATTAAGATAATTTCAAGCATGTAACAATTCACAACAATTTTTACAAAGATAAATAAAACATTTCATTGTTAACTCTTTAGTTGAATTTCACTAATCTTGCTTATGAAATGTGCATATGGCAACAAGTTATCTATTAACAAAAGAAAAATACAATTTATAGACAAAGAGCAACTCATTTGACTTGAAGGCTTATCATTTCTTTATTTTTGTTTAATAGCCCAATTCCTCCCTGGTATAACTTTCCTTATTCAGGATACTGAGATTTTAATGCGACACCTTATTTCAGATGTCGTCTTACATTTTCTCTTTTCCACTGCAACATCTTCTTTCGGATGTTGTCTTACATGCCCTTTTCACCATAGCAACACTTTCTTCTAGGTGTCGTCTTATGTGCCTTTTTTTTTTTAGAATCAATACGTGTATTGCGACATCGTCTTCCAGATGCCATCTTTATATGCTCATAGATATTGATTCATTTCAGTTTGTAGATCTGCTAGCTTATCCCCCTATTTGGCATGCTAAACTATCCGGTTTCTATCTTTAATTCAGGTAGAATCTTAGGCCTCAATAGTCTTATAACATTATATTAGATAATTCAAACATTCTTACATCCATAAAGGATTGACACTCATCATGTTCACATTATTTGTCATTATTATATACTTGTTTACATATTCATAATAAGGAAGGATTGACATTCATCATTTTAATACCAATTGGCATCATCATATAATCAATTTCATATTCAAAATAAGGACATAACCATTTTCACATAGCATTTAGTATCAATCATGTTAATTCCCCATAAGGCAGATTCCCAAACTTATTTTGCAATCATAATACCTAGAGAAAGACATTTTCAAGACTAGTTCCCCTCATAAAATATGTCAATTTATGTCTTAACTTTCATTAAAAATTAATTTAATCTAATTTAGACATGTAGAAATTCATTTATACCCCTTTATGTACAAACTATTCAAGAAAGCGATTACCAAGTTAGGGGAACACTTATTTGGTAGCCTATTTTCTATGAACTCCTTGGGTACTGTAAAGACAGAATTAGCTCTTATGGTCTTCATACAATTTATAGCTTAGGGTCTTAACTTTCATTTGAATTAGGAATCACCCCGTTCCAAGGTCTAGATTTCAAGTTATGCTCCAATTTCTACATACTATCTAGTTTTCACATAACTTGATTAAGTTACAAACAAAATTCATAGTTCCTGTTCATAAGCTAATTTGACCATTCTAAAGACAGATTCAATTAAACTAGTCTTCATAAAACATCTTCCTACATGTTTTAAGTTTTCAACAATTCAATAATCACTTAATTTGGAGGCCTACATCATGAGTTATAGCTAAATTACCAACTATTGTTCCCGAATGCATTTTACTAGAAATTTTAGGTTTCCAAATTTTTAATTCAAGTTTGCACTCAATATTCAAGCACTTTACACCCAGAATTTATACAGGGTCTCTAAAGTAAAATTTTAGGCCTATGTCTTTAGTTTCCAAAGCATCTTATAGCACCTCAATTGGAGATATACAAAGGGAGATATGCTCTGCTTACTACACAAAGGTTATAAGGATGAATTGCTGAATTCCAGGAAATTTTAGATTTGCAATATCAATTTATACTAAAATTTCAATCACTTTACCCTTAAAATTAAGTCCAGGTCAAAACATAGAATTTATAGGTCTATATCTTAAGAAAATTCTGGTTCAAATTGCATCTCAATTGGAGCTCTATAACTCAACTTATAGCTAAATTAGTGTAGTTGCTCCTTTGGATTCACTAATCCTGACAATCACCATACAATGATTCATAAAGTAACAATTTTTATAACAAGCTTAGACAAACACTTACCTCAACTTAGTTCCAGCAAATAACTCCCAATTGCAACCACTTTTCATCAAAAATTCCAAGTCTAATTCAATGCATGGATCTTGGTCAACCACACTAAGAATTCTACCTCACCCTTGGTTTGCCTTTAGTTCACTCAATCTTCACTTTCCTTCATCATTTCCACTAAAATTCCCATCAATCCTCAACTCAAATTCAATAGGTACAAGACTTAAGAAAATATTAGTATTCTTACCTTGAATTTGACGTTCAATCTAGTTGTTTTCCTTTTTGAAATTTTAAATTCCTCCCACTTGAATTCAACTCACTAATCTTGAATTCTTTCTTCACTTTTACTTTGATTTCATGGCTTGTTCTTCAATTCCTTTAATTCCATCATAAAATAGCATCTTAGGTTCATAAATTAGGGTTTGTATATGAGCTTGGATGAAAGAAAATGGAGGAAAAGAGAGAGAAGTGGTTCGACTAGCTGCTTGGAAGAAGAAGACAACACTTGTCAATTAAGTGCCCTAAGATATTTATCCCCCCCCCCCCCCCTCTTGCCATGTGTTACTTTGCTATTTGTCTCATTTTCACTCATTTAATTAATGATTAATTAATTTAATTAATCACACTTAATGACCTTAATTAAACTCAATTAGATACTAAGTTGAAAAATTTTAAGTTTTTCCCCAAACTTCATTAACTTTGCAACAAACTCTATAAGTGTCTTTTACAAACTTTTAATTTAACCCCTCATTTAATCCAATTTACGTATCATATTCAATATTTGAATTTCTTACTAAAATATACTGAATCTGATCTGTAAATTCAAGGCATTACAGGAAACTCTGTCAGTTTTCCCAGTTACATCCGTCTCCATATGTTAAGGATGGGTGTGACACATAAGCAAGTGGATGATGGTAATAAGCTTTTAGAGTTTGTGAAACAAATAAAATTAAGGGAATTATAATATTGCTAAAAAATTCAAATTATATGCCTATCAAATTAACTATTAATTATCCTTTAAAATTTAATTAAAATTTGAAATTACAATATTTTTAAGAAATTCAAATTATATGCCTATCAAATTAACTATTAATTATTCTTTAAAATTTGAAATAAGTTGATTAGTAGATTATTTTTATTACTTTTTAAATTGTATTAATTAATGCTTTAAAATGCTATATATTAATTTTTTAAGAAGACCAAATGGCTTATTTTTGTAGGCATTTTTAAGAGCTTAGCATTCATATTTGTTTATATATTAGATGAGTCCATTTTTAATTCATTTAAATAATGAACGAATCATTTTAATTTTATTGTAATTATAAAATGACTTTCGAAATTCAAGCATTTGATGTATATTAAAGTAATAGTATCTCTAAATCATTTCAATTGCTTGGCGTGTACTTCATATTATTTAGAATTTGACAATTATTATTTTCTTCTATGAAAAAAGTAATCATATATTGACTTTCTTGCAGCACTCAATTTTTTTTTATTTGAATTGTATATATTGTAAGTACGTTCTTAAAAAATTTTGGTACTTACTATAAAAGTCTCACACAATGCCAATATTTTGACTAATTCATATATAAAATAATTATATGTCATTATATATTTTGTGTCCAAATTTTATGATGGATTGAGTTTAAACAATAATTTCTTTCTATATTGATTGAACAGTTAAATTAAAATCAATTTCTAGTGGTATGTATATGACAACAAAATTTTAAAGAAAATTATTTTTTAAATTAATCTTGTCCAAGTGGGATTTTTTTTTTTAATGTTCAATCTTATTTCATTCTTTTATTAGGAGTAAAAGGGGTTTTATTTTAAGAAATTTACCATGTAGTCCCTAGGCTTTTCTATCAATAACACTTGGGTCTTTATAATTCGAACAATTAAAATGCTATCTCTGTCCATTTTTATACGTCGTTTTAAAGTTTTTGCATATTGATAAGAATTCAATTAAATCACTTAAATTATAATAAAATACTTATTAATTTAATAAATTACTCTTTATCTCATCTAATTAAGAGGGATGTGATAAGATGGCTTTTAGTTTTAGGAATTTGTAGAAATAACTATTGTGCTTAGTATAGATAAGGGTAAAATTGAAAAAAAAAAATTAACTCTCCTTAATCTTCTTAGAATAGTAGATAATTTTCGACAAAATAACTTAAAAAAACAAGTAAAAGTAGATGGAAGGAGTATTTAGTATCTCAATTTTTCTTTGGTCAAAATTAGAAGTCCCTCTGTCGAATCTAAACTTAATCTGTTGTTGATCTCACTGACTTCAATGGCAAAAGGAGAGAAAACTTTTAAATAACTAAATTATGCTTTCTACAATGTGATTTCCCTCTCTTCCGGTTATTTCTCTTATCTTTCCTTTATTTGTTGTTTCTCCCTCTCTCTCTGTTGTCTTATTTTCTCTCTCTCTCTCTCTCTTTCTCTCTCTCTCTCTCTCTCTCTCTCTCTCCTCTCACTTGTAGGGATGGTAATGGGTTTGGTTTTGCGAGTACCTGATCCTCTTTGAGCAAGTAATAGGATAGGTTTTGATAGTTGATAATTGAGTTTGGGACAGGCACGGATTTTATATGTTGTATATTTATTACCCGAATCCATTTATATATATATATATATATATATATATATATATATATATATATATATATATATACACACACACTTAATTAAATATAAAATATATGTTTTTTATAATAATATTTGTAAATTTTATATTTTTTATTTTAAATAAAATAGAATTTAAATATTTTATGGAATTATTAAACTTTTAAAATATAAATTATTAATAAAAAAATATTTTTTATGCAAATTATTAATTAAAATATATAAATTTGAATGGGTTTGGGTATTTTTTGGGTAATGATAATCAGGTTTAGGATGGGTTCAAGTTTTAATAATATTAATCGGGTTCGGTTGAGTTCGATTAAGGTAATTTTCTGAGTACTCTATCAGTTGCCATCTCTACTCATTAGTTCTCTCTCTACATTTTCTCTCTTTCCCTATTGCTATGTCTCCCTTCCCCGATCTCAATCTCTAATCTCTCCCTAGCTCATTAGTGTTTTTATTGGTTATGTTTCTTCATGTGTCTTTTGACTAAATGATTTTATTTTTTACTATATTATTTTTATCAAATATTGAATTTATCTCAGCAATTATTGAAATGTATTATGGTATGAATAAGTTTAGTTTTAGAAAATGAAATTATTCATGATTTTATTTTGTCATGAATTGCATAAAGTTAGCTTTAGAAAAATTTTGATTGAAATATACTTGATATGGGAAATGGATAAAATTTATTTTGAATTGTGATGAGTATAAAAATTTTTGGATATTGGAATTGACATTGAATTGAATTGTGTTGTGATTTATGCTCAAAAAAAGGACAAAGAGATTCATGATATTGTTTTATATCTCAGTATAGATGCTTGACTAGGTTATTACCCGTCTCTCTCATTTGTTGATGAGACAATGAAGTTAGCTTTGTTTTGTTTTGAATACCATGGTATATGCAGGACTTAGATTCTCCTCTTATTAGAGGTTAGATCTAAGTTTTTCATTGACCCTTTTGGAAGTTACATTATTGTGGTGTGTCTTGTGCGATGATTTAACCTCCGACTATAGGGAGTTAGAATCTTGATTCGATCTCCCCGATCATAGAGAGTTAGATGATGACTCTTACGGATTAGTCTTGCATAGTCATATTCGATCACCCCAAAGATGGCCCTTACGGATTAGTCTTACATAGTTAGTGAGATAAAGAATGGGTTTTGAATAGTAAGAATTTGTGATTTCAAATGAGATTTATGCATAATTGATTTTATTGAAATTAAGATTTGTTTCCATAAATTACTGGAATTACTTTAAATGTTTAGTTATGATTTGATAAATTGAAATTCTTGAACAGAGTCATTTTAACAAATGATTTATTTTATTGTATGAATATTTTGATTTTGGAATTTTGATTGAATTTCAAGATTTTCAATTTCTTTGCTAAAATTTTGATAAGGTATTGCATAGTATGTTTTAAATTATGGTTGTGCACCTTGAGTTCACTACTCAGTGATAGCTTTGTATCTTTGTCGCATGTGAAAATAAAGATAAAGCGTAGAGTGAGATTTCAGTGTTGCCCTTGAAGACTCATTGGGATTAACCGGATATATTAGAGGTATAACTTTGTACATTAGATTTTGATGTATGCATGTAATTATATGTATGTAATTTATTTGGCTTGATTGTACAAGAACTTTTGTAATATTATTTTGGGTATGTAATTAAAATGTAAATTATTGTAATGTTCAAACTTATTTATGAGTTTTGTAATTAATGTAAATAATTAATTTTTTTTGTAAATTGTGAATGAAAAATTATTCTTTTTTTTAAATGAGATGCTTTAAATTGTGGTTGATTTTAAGTTGAGCTTCTTGTATGAAATTGTGAGATGAAATAGATTTGTGTTGGAGTTATGGTTGAGTAAAAATATTAGAAGTGTGTTTCTTTTTAGGTTTTGAAGAACTGTTTTCTCAAAATACAGTCGGTACTCTGCCGGAATTTTTGTAAAAATTGCGGTAGTTTTAAATATCCAAAAATTTGATTTGTGACTTAGTGTCAATTAAAAATTTTTAATATTTGTGAAAAATTTACCCACAGCTTAAAAATGAATAGAAATTGTTTTAAAATCCCTTGTAGTATATTTAATGAGTTACCGGTAGGTGAAGTACGGTAATTCGTTAAGTGTACTACGAGATCGTGTTATACCTTACGGAAGAGTAGGGTGTGACAACAATCCCTAATAATATGACCCTAATAAAGGTATAAATTTTCATTGAAAACCTTTCAAATACTGCATATTCTACCAATTAGCTTTATGTCAGAGGTATTAGAATCATTTCTAAAGTTATTATATATAATTAAATTTAAAATGGGTTCAGATTTAGAAAATAATATTTATACCAAATTTATATTTTATATATTAAATATATATTATTATAATTTATTATATAATTAATTAATTAAATATAAAATAAACATTTTTTAAAATTGCCGAAAAATGGAATGGTTTTCTTAAAAGGAAGGATACGTTAGCCATTTTAGTAATATCTGTTGTTTCAGCTTGGTTTGTCATCATCTTGTTTACATATTTCTGGCTCAAGAAGAAGAAGAAGAAAAGGGGTAAGAAGCAAGACTTTGTATGATGTTTTGTGCCTATCTATGTATATTCATACCTTTGATTTGAGTAAGCATTAAGCATTCTGGTTTCATCATTTTGATGGCAGTGAGGAACAAATGGAACACAAGGTGGCTTGATACAATTGTACGATGGAAAATCATTTGAAGGTAGCATGAGTCATCAAGAGATTGCTTTTTCAATCGAGCACTATACTTGCTGCAACTAACGGTTTCTCTCCTGCTAACAAACTAGGGAAAGGTGGTTTTGGTGTGGTTTATAAGGTGAATATATATAACTTATGTGCAAATGTCTAAAACTATGTACATGTGCTTGTCTTCGTCTCTAGTTGTTGTGAGATTCTAAATGTGAAAACATGGCTGTAGGGTAAATTGTCTAATGGAAAGGAAGTTGCTGTGAAAAGACTTTCAAAAGATTCGGGGCAAGGAATAGATGAATTTAAAAATGAAGTTTTATTGATTGCAAAACTTCAACATCAGAATTTGGTGAAAATCCTAGGATCTTTGTATTCGGGGAGAGGCAGATGCTAGTTTATGAATACATGCCAAACAAAAGCTTGGACTCCTTTCTTTTGATGAAGTCATGTGTATATTCTACTTTATTTAGCATTGTATTCCACAAGTTGTCTAATTCCATTTGGTTCAACAATATGAGTGATGGACATTGAATGCATAAATTGGCACTGATTCAATTAGAAATCATTTGTTAGATGAAACAAGAAGGTCAATCTTGGATTGGAGAAAACGCTTTGATATTATCGTTGGGATTGCTCGTGGAATCTTATATATTCACCAAGATTCTAGATTGAAAATTATCCATAGAAATCTAAAAACCAGCAATATCCTATTGGATGAAGAAATGAATCCAAAAATTTTGATTTTGGCCTAGCTAGAATCTTCAAAGCGACCAAACTCATGAGAAGACAAGCGAATAGTTGGAACATTGTAAGTATACCTACACACTCGTGACTAGACACACGGAACCACTGCTAAGAATACCTTTGTATCTTACATTAATTTGAAAGGAGCATTATAACTATTTTTTTCTATCTGTTTTCATATGCGGTGGGTACATGTCTCGAATATGTGGTATTTGGAAAGTTTTCAGCGAAATCGATGTCTTTAGTTTTGGCATCATATTATTAGAGATTATTACGGGAAAAGGAACAATAGCTTTTATCAAGAGGATTTTTACCCAAGCATGATAGGAAAAGTAAGTTAAAAGATATGGGTAAATTATATTAATCATCATTGAATTTTACATTGATTTTCTTTGTTGTCATAAAACTAGAACTTGTTGCAATTTAATGCTGAAATTCGATTTTGTTGCAATTAGTTTCTGACTTGATGGGAAACCACGGAATCGACATGGCATTCAATTTGGGGCTGGTTTTGTAAGGCTTCTTCAATTTGATTTTTGATCTAGACCTCATTTTTAGTATCTATCTTGACTTGTATATCATCTTAGATGTCAATGAAATTCTTACCAAAATCACCTTATCAAGTCAGCATGCACTAGTTGAAAAAAAAAATAATAATAAAACTAGTGATCAAATTATGAAAATTTGAATTTTTATGACCACAATAAAGAAATCCTTGTAAAATTCAGTGAGCATAAAAATATTTTACCATTGAAGATACTTATAATAACTAATTATTTTCGAATTGTAATAATTTGTTTTGGGTTCATCTAATGATGAGATGTTATAGATATGGCATTTATGGAGAGAAGAGAGCATGGGAGATGGTTGATTCATCACTAAAGCATTCTTGTTCTCTGATGAAGTATTGAGATGCATCAAATTGGGCTCTTATGCGTGCAAGAAGATATAATGGAAAGGCAGAGCCATGTCATTTGTCGTTCTAATGTTAAATAAGCGAAATTAGTCTTCCTTCTCCTAAGCAACCTTTGCATTCACTTTCAGAAAGTCTAGTATTATTAGTTCTAGCTCATTAGAACCAAAAGAAAGATTTTGTTCTGTGGATGAGGAGACAATTACTGAGGTTGTATGTCGTTGAATATCTCTCTCATCAATTACATAAATTTTTAGTATAGAGATTCAAAATATGCTTCTTCTGATTTTTTTTTTTTGTTTAGACTTAATTCGTCATGAAATTGAATCCAAAACACAAATATATGTAAAATTTATATAATTTATTTGTATAAATATTATAAAGTTAGTCCTTAAAAAGGAATATAAAAAATTGTCGAGTTACACTTTTTTTAGATGATGTGAGTTTGTTTTTATAACATGTTGCATTATAATACAAATTATTGAAATACAGTATATGTATATGTCATTCAAATGATTAACTCTTAAAATTAGTACATTTTAAATTCAATTAAATAATAAATGAAAAATATTATAGTAATTAAAAAAGGAGTTTTGAAATTCGAGCTTTAATTTTATGTGAAAATTACTAAAAATGCCAAGGGCTTGATAATGTCAAGGGCTACTGAATATGAGCCACTAATGCGACGGGACAGGATGATTACGTGAATATAAATGAAAGGTAAAAACTTTTTATTTTAGTTAAATTAATTAATTAATTAATTTTTATATTTTAAAAAATATAATTGTTTTGTTTTTTTTTTTAAATTTTTATGAATTAATTAATTAGTGTTTATATTTTAATGAGAAATAAAAATTTTGTTATAATGAAGAATAAATTTGAATTTATATTTTTTTTAAATTATTTAAGTATAATTTCATTCAAGTTCTTGGCACCATTTTTATGTTTTCTCTATTGAAAATCAATTTTTTTAGATTATCGCCTTAATCATTTGAAAATCTATATCAACTAACACTTTATCGAGTATTGTTTTCAATAGAGAAAATGTAAAAATATAGCGCAAAGAATTAAATGAAAATACTAGAATAATTTTTAAAAATTGTAAATTTAGATTTAGTTTTCATACAAAAACATTTTTATTTTTAATCTAGGAATATATTTTTTAAATATAGAAACTAATTAATTTTACTAAAATAGAATACTAAATAGTTGTTTGACTAGACCAAAATTTATTTGAGTAACAAAAAAATTGATAAAAGAACTAAATAGTTTGATGAAATATCGACTAAATAATGTATTTTTCAAAATATAATGATCAAATAGTTAATTTCATTAAAATGCAAGAGTTAAATAGTAATTTTCTTTAAATAGGAAAGCCAATTTGATTGCGTTTTTTAATTGTTTTTTTTTTCCTCCAGCAATGTTTGTATGATGCAAAAACTTGTTATGAAAATACTAGGATAAACTATAATTTAATAACTAAGGTTTGACAAAACTTATAATTTAATTTTTTTATTTTTAAAGCTAAGTAATTTAGTCTCTAACATTTTGATAAAACTTACAATTTTGTCCCCACTATTAAAATTTCAGTTAAGTTATTATTAATTCTTGTAAAAATGACCAAAATATCCTTAACTCTATTTTTAATATAAAATAATTTAATTCCTAAAATTTTATTTTATTGATAATTTAATCTTTGAGATTTAGTTAAACCTATATATTAGTCCCTGTAATTTTAAAATCAAGCAATTGATCCTAGAAGTTTTAATAAATCTACAAGTAAATTCCTATAATTAAATTACAGTTAATTTCTCATTAAATTTAACAAAAATCAACATGTTTTTAACTCTATTTATAATTTGAAAATAATTTAATTTTTAAAATTTTACTTTCATGGCAATTTTGTCCATATGCATATTTTTCTTTTTATGTAAAAAATATAATATAATATATAAAAATACTATAAATTGATATATATTAAAATAATAATTACATAAATAGAATTTTACAAATTATAAGGGCTTATTTATAAATAGTTATAATATTTAAGGATATTTGTAAAATATGTGGATAATTTTGTAATTAATCAAAATTTTAAGTTCCTTAAAGTAATTAATTCATATTTTAATAATTTAAACTTAAAATTTTTTAATTTTATGGGACTCACATTTTAAAAATACAAGGACTAAATTATCAATAAAAAAAATTTAAAAGACTAAATTATTAAAAAAAATTTAGGAATTAAATTATTTTAAGATTAAAAATAAAAATAAGGGTATTTTTGTTATTTTTGTTAAATTAACAGTAATTTAATGGGATTATAGCAATAAGAACTAAATTGTAGGTTTTGTCAAATTTCAGCACTAAATTACTTATTTTTAAAAATATAAAAATTAAGTTATAAATTTTTTCGAACCTTAGAAACTAAATCATAATTAACCAAAACTACAAATTTAATTGACGGTGTCTAAAATACTCTATTTTATCAAATTATTTTAGTTTCATAACATATTGATAAATTTTTTTAACAATGAATCCAAATTTTTTGTATTTTAATTTTTTTTAACCCTTCAAATATTATGAAAAAAATTATTATTTCCTTTTATAATGTAACATCATATAATATATATATATATATATATATATATATATATATATATATATATATATAATTATTCAATAGAAATGACAAGAAAATTCTTATTCAAAGAAATGAGTAGAAAATTTATACCTTGAGTGATAAGTTCATCGACTTAAAATGTTATTGGTTTAATATTTTTTAATGTACGGGTTAATAATAATATTTAAAATTTAAATTTTTTTATATAAAAGTTAGAACTATAATTGAAATATATGTATATATAATCTAATAAATATTGTTTAAAAAAAACAATTTAATAAATGTTAAAATATTGATTTTAAAAATTAAAAATTAGTTAATCAAACATATTTATTTATATTAATAAGCTTTATATTTAATTAATTTGTATTTAGGTAACATATATTTAATTATTTTTTTAATAATCTAATATGAGGAGAAATTATTCCATGTACATGCGTTCATAATAATGAGACAAAAAGTGAAATCCACCGTAATAGAAGAGCCTCAGCACAGATAATCTTTTCTTGGAAAATTTCTCCTCATTTCTTTTTAATTTATCTAAGTAGAATACAATCTAATATTATTTTTTATATATACTATTTTTTAAATAAATAAAATTTTTATATATTATTTTTTAAAATAAATAAAATTCAAATATTTTATAAAGTTTTAATTTTCTGAAAAATTATTAATAAAAATATTTTTATATAAATTATTAATTAAAAAATATAAAATTAAACAGATTTCGTATTTCTTATTTAATAGGAAAAGTGACATAACCTTATTTTTATAAGGGTATATTAGTTTGGTAATATTGGCTGGCTTAGTGGAATTGGAAATTCCACCTCTTTTAAATAAAATATGGAAGAGGAGAGGGAGCTCCTCTCACTGCGTTTGCTTCGTTGGGTTTCATGGAACGCAGTCCAAATATTCGGTAAAATGTCACAATGAGTAGGGATTCTGCTGTAGGGTTTAATGGACCTCGTCCATTCTCTTCCTCCGTTGTTTTTGGCTTGCAAGCTCATTTTCCTCCACGTTAGTGCATTTGGTTCAATGGACACGTTTCTTCAGTCTGCAATGTTCAAAAGTAGGCTACTATTGTCAATGTTCGTTGGTGAAGAAGACAAGAAATATAGTTTACTTGTCAAAAGTCTTAGCTCTTTTCTAGGTTAAAAATATGACCAAATCCCACATAAGTTTCACTTCAATGAAGATTACAAAACCAGAATGGATTTTGAAAGTTGTTCTGCATTCTTCTCTTCTAGTCCTCCATTTCGCATTTTCTTCTTCCAAAGACACCATAACTATAAACCAAACCATTCATGATGGTGACTTTCGATCTCTAGAGAAAATAATTTTGCATTAGGATTCTTTAGCCGGAAGTTCAGGTTTAGATATCTTGGAATCTGGTTCCGTAAAGTCAGGAAACAAGCTGTAGTGTGGGTAGCAAATAGGGATGATCAATCAATGGTTCCTCGGGAGTTCTATCAATTGACCAATATGGAAATCTCGTTCTCCATAGCTACCATAACTTGAAGGTTCTGTATGGTCTACAAATGTCTCGATGGAGGCTACAGATACTTGTGTTGTAGCTCGGCTCTTGGATCTGAGGAAATTTGGTTTTGTTCGACGATAGAAGTAAAAGTACTGTGTGGGAAAGCTTTGATCATCCTACGGATACTATGCTGCCAGGAATGAAACTTGGGTTGGACCGAAGGACAGGCATGAACCGGTTCTGATATCTTGGAGATCAGCAGTGGTGACCAGGCTGGAAACTTCTCACTTCAGATCAACCCAAAAGGATCACCACAGGTCTTTATCTCTGGGGTACAAAATATATTTAGCGAGGCTTTCCTTGGCCTGGAAATATTATGCATATATATTCAATGCTAGTTTTGTCAACAATCAAAATGAGACATATGCGGCATACTCTGTTTCTGATGCTTAGCTATCCTAAGGTTAATGTTGGACTATTCAGGACTTCTCAAGAAAATAATTTGGCAAGAAAAAGATGGCAAATGGAATGAATTCGATCGGCCAAGATCTCCATGTGATCCATATGGGCATTGTGGTACCTATGGAATATGTGATCTGAATTTCTTAGTCGAAGATTTGAATGTGATTGTTCTGAGGGGTATGAACCCAAGTCCCAAGGGACTGGCATATTCTAAAAGATGCATCAGGCGGGTGTGTCGAGCGGCTAGAGTCTACCTCATTATGTGGCCATGGGGAAGGATTTGTGAAAGTGGCAAATGTTAAAGTACGACACTTCAGCAGCAGTTTGGGTAAGCATGAATATGAGTCAAGGGACTGTGAAAATTGCGGGAGGAATTGTTCATGCTCTGCATATGCAAGCATAGATATTCTTTGGGAAGGAGAGGCTGTTTGACATGGTATGGCAAATTGATGGACACTTGCACCACGATAGGGAAGAGGAAATGATATTTATGTTCGTGTTGATGCGATCGAATTAGGTAATGTATTTTGCCTTGACAAATTTTGAACAAAACCAATGTGTATAATCGGGTGACAAATTGGATAATCAGCGTTGCATGAATTGTTTGTGCTTATGTTCTATCATTATACCTTGCCTTTTAACTTCCTTTTCTTTTCCTCTTTGATGGAACAATGATAAATTCTTTTCCCTACTCACACAGCTGAAATTGCGAAAAATGGAATGGTTTTCTTAAAAGGAAGGATATGTTAGCCATTTTAGTAATATCTGTTGTTTGACTTGGTTTGTCATCATCTTGTTTACATATTTGTGGCTCAAGAAGAAGAAGAAAAGGGTAAGAAACAAGATTTTGTATGATGTTTTGTGCCTATCTATGTATATTCATACCTTTGATTTGAGTAAGCATTAAGCATTCTGGTTTCATCATTTTGATGGCAGTGAGGAACAAATGGAACAAAGGTGGCTTGATACAATTGTACGATGGAAAATCAAGTCGAAGGTAGCATGAGTCATCCAGAGATTGCTTTTTCAATCTGAGCACTATACTTGCTGCAACTAACAGTTTCTCTCCAGCTAACAAACTAGGGCAAGGTGGTTTTGGTGTAGTTTATAAGGTGCATATATATAACTTATGTGCAAATGTCTAAAACTATGTACATGTGCTTGTCTTCGTCTCTAGTTGTTGTGAGATTCTAAATGTGAAAACATGACTGTAGGGTAAATTGTCTAATGGAAAGGAAGTTCTTTGTGAAAAGACTTTCAAAAGATTCGAGGCAAGGAATAGATGAATTTAAAAATGAAGTTTTATTGATTGCAAAACTTCAACATCGAATTTGGTGAAACTCCTAGGATGTTGTATCCAGGGGAGAGGAAGATGCTAGTTTATGAATACATGCCAAACAAAAGCTTGGACTCCTTTCTTTTCAGTAAGTCCTGTGTATATTCTACTTTATTTAGCATTGTATTCCACAAGTTGTCTAATTCCATTTGGTTTAACAATATGAGTGATGGACATTGAATGCATAAATTGGCTGATTCAATTGGAAATCATTTGTTAGATGAAACAAGAAGGTCAATCTTGGATTGGAGAAAAGCGCTTTGATATTATCGTTGGGATTGCTCGTGGAATCTTATATATTCACCAAGATTCTAGGTTGAAAATTATCCATAGAGATCTAAAAACCAGCAATATCCTATTGGATGAAGAAATGAATCCAAAAATTTCAGATTTTGGCCTAGCTAGAATCTTCAAAGGCGACCAAACTCATGAGAAGACAATCAGAATAGTTGGAAAATTTTAAGTATACCTACACACTCGTGACTAGACACACGGAACCCTTGCTAAGAATACCTTTGTATCTTACATTAATTTGAAAGGAGCATTATAACTATTTTTTTTTTCTATCTGTTTTTCATGTGCAGTGGGTACATGTCTCCAGAATATGTGGTATTTGGAAAGTTTTCAACGAAATCTGATGTCTTTAGTTTTGGCATCATATTATTAGAGATTATTACAGGGAAAAGGAACAATAGCTTTTATCAAGAGGATTTTTACCCAAGCATGATAGGAAAAGTAAGTTAAAAAGATATGGGTAAATTATATTAATCATCATTGAATTTTACATTGATTTTCTTTGTGGTCATAAAACTAGAACTTGTTGCAATTTTGTAACTAAAATTCGATTTTGTTGCAATTAATTTCCTGACTTCAGTGGGAAACCACCAGAAATCTGACATGGCATTCAATTTGAAATTTGGTTTTGTAAGGCTTCTTCAATTTGATTTTTGATCTAGACCTCATTTTTAGTTTCTATCTTGACTTGTATATCATCTTAGATGTCCAATGAAATTCTTACCAAAATCACCACTATCAAGTCAGCATGCACTAGTTGAAAGAAAAATAAATAAATAAAACTAGTGATCAAATTATGAAAAGTTGAATTTTTATGACCACAATAAAGAAATCCTTGTAAAATTCAGTGAGCATAAAAATATTTTACCCTTGAAGATACTTATAGTAACTAATTATTTTCCGAATTGTAATAATTTGTTTATGGGTTCATCTAACGATGAGATGTTATAGATATGGCATTTATGGAGAGAAGAGAGAGCATGGGAGATGGTTGATTCATCACTAAAGCATTCTTGTTCTCTGATGAAGTATTGAGATGCATCAAATTGGGCTCTTATCGTGCAAGAAGATATAATGGAAAGGCCGACCATGTCATTTGTCGTTCTAATGTTAAATAAGCGAAATTAGTCTTCCTTCTCTAAGCAACCTGCATTCACTTTGAAAGTCTAGTATTATTAGTTCTAGCTCATTAGAACCAAAGAAAGATTTTGTTACGTGGATGAGGAGACAATTCTTTGAGGTTGTATGTCGTTGAATATCTCTCTCCTCAATTACATAAATTTTTAGCATAGAGATTCAAAATATGCTTCTTACGATATTATTATTTTTTTGTTTAGACTTAATTCGTCATGAAATTGAATCAAAACACAAATATATGTGAAATTTATATAATTTTTACGTATAAATATTATAAAGTTAGTCCTTAAAAGGAATATAAAAAATTGTCGATTACAATTTTTTTAGATGATGTGAGTTTGTTTTATTACATGTGGCATTATACTACAAATTATTGAAAGCCCATAAAGTTATATGTCATTCAAATGTTTATTTATTATAATTAGTACATTTTTAATTCATTTAAATAATAAATGAATTAAATTATTGTATTTACAAAAGGAGTTTTGAAATTCGAGCTTTAATTTTATGTGAAAATTACTAAAATGCCAAGGGCTACTGAAAATGAGCCACTAATGCGACGGGACAGGATGATTACGTGAATATAAATGAAAGGTAAAAAATTTTTATTTTAGTTAAATTAATTAATTAATTAATTTTTATATTTTAAAAAATATAATTGTTTTGTTTTTTTTTTTTAAATTTTTATGAATTAATTAATTAGTGTTTATATTTTAATGAGAAATAGAAATTTTGTTATAATGAAGAATAAATTTGAATTTATATTTTTTTTAAATTATTTAAGTATAATTCCATTCAAGTTCTTGGCACATTTTTATGTTTTCTCTATTGAAAATCAATATTTTTAGATTATCGCCTTAATTATTTGAAAATCTATATCAACTATGTAACACCCCAAAATTTTATTATTTATGAGTATTTTTGGTATTTTAATTTTATTTGAATTTTAGGAATTTTTTTGAGATTTTTCGGATTTTAAAAATCGGGTTCGATTTTTCAAAAATATAAACTTTGATGATTTTTAAAAATTAATTTAAAGACCACGTGGCAAAACTAAAAATATATTTGGAGTCTACGTATTTTTGAGTTTTATGGAATTTTTAGAATTTTTGGACCTCGTTTTGGTCGAGTAGAGTAAAAATTCAAAATTTTGTGTCTGAATCGAGCCAGCCGAATCGAGCCAGGACCGGATCGGACGGTCGAATCGGACCAGGTCTCTTCTCTTTTCTTCCTCCCGCGCGGCGCTCCTCCCTCTTCTCTCTCTCGTTTCTCTCTCCTCGCTGACCAGGCCGGCGCCTTGACCCAGCCCGGCCGGCGCCGTATAGCCAACCAATGCGGCCGTGCGCCGAGCAGCCGGAAAAAGCGCTGAACGCCCCTGCAGCGCGCGCGCTCCAGCTTCCCGGCCAAATCCGGCCGTCCGTACCGATTGGGCCGGGTCTTGTATCAAAATCATCTACTCGTGAGCTTTCCATAGACACCAAACGCAGAAATCCATGGGCGGATTGTCAGATTTTTGCTCGGGAAGATTTTAGCCCATTTCAACTTTTGGGCTAGATTTCTGAAAATCGTGAATCCACAAGAAGCGAGGCCACCGGCGCTCCATTCGTCGAGAGCTTATAGCGACATAAATTTGAATTTTTAGACACCGTTTTTGGTGGGTCCCACGAACCGCGGTGTATTTTCGACCATTAAATGAGCTTAGAAAATTCTGAAAAATTTATGTACTAACCCGTGTTATGGGCCGTGTAGGTATCCTCGATTCGCGGAAATTCGGCGATTGGCCAAGATGCGCAAATTTGGGCGAACGGACGTTCTGGAAAAGTCTCGGATTGGACCGAGGTTTTGGCTAGCCCCATTGTCGACGTCGGCGCGTTCGAAGTCGGAATCGGCAAAGGTAAACCGAACCTTGTTTTTCGTAATTTTCTAGTGCTTAAATAGGATTAAAAATCCATAAAATATTCGTGGTAGCTTAGAAAATTACGATTCTTTTACAATAGCTTAGTAATATTGCTAAGGACAGCGAGGCAAAGTTTTATAATTTTTAGAGCTTGTTTGGGCGGTTTTTGCAAAAATGATCAATAATAAGGACTAAATTGAAATTTGCGTATTGTCATGGATGATTGATTTGATGGGCGGGAGAGGCTGTGTGATATGATTGAGCTGATATATGGATTGTGAATATAGAAGTGCGTTTTTGCCCTTTTGCGGGTTGGGTAGGTCATAGGTATAGGGAGACTCTGGGATTTTTCGTACGACTTAGGGCGTGATCTTTTTCTTTGTTTGTATTGAGTCAAATTTATTAAATAGATGTAATGTAATTGTCGGTGTGGCGGAATGACCTTCTTCCTCCGCCCGGCCGCCACGATAATTTATCGTCAAGTTTGTGAGTAAAATATTAATTTTAATTGTAATTCGATATTATTATATATTGACATGCCCATGCATCACTTATATGCATATATTTATGTAGTTAAACTCTAGGCACGAATTATGTTGCATTCATAGCGTTAATGTGCCATGAGTGTTGTTGTGGTAATTTGGGCGGTGTGCGTGCGTTGGCGTGCGTGTGATGTGGTGTGGACTATGGATAGGGCGGGGTAGTCACGGCTTGAGTTCTTGATGGGACGTTCCTTGAGGGTAGTCACGGCTTGAGTTCTTATTGGGACCCTCGATTTGGTTTATTAGCGAAAGTCAGGCTTGAGTTCTTATTGCACCAGGTTGGATTTAAGAGAGCTGTATAGGGGATCAGCTCCTAATATATTATGATTGATGCTATAGGGTGTGTGAGTGCTCCAAATTACCTTTTTGATGCTATGATGTGAATATGATTTTGATGTTGAATTTCACTCTACAGGGTGCATTAGTTAAAGATAGTTATAGAGATTATGGTTAAAATTGATATTTTACTCTGCAGTCGACAGCTCACTCTGTTCAAAAATTTTCTGACCATGGAGGATATTTTATTGCAGGTTAACCTACTTTTATACTTGAGTTGTTTATCGATATTTGTGTAATTTCATTTACTCCTAGAATTTACGCATGTGTTAGCGATAATTATTTGAATTTGATGTAATAATATTATTATCATGTTGGACTGTAAACTTAATATTTTAAGTCTGTTTTGATGGATTGGATGAGGGTGAGCTCCCATTTATTATTATGTTGATGAGTATGTGGAGGGTGGTAGGCTCCCAATGGATTGTTTATTGTGTTTCTGGTCGGGTGAGTCAAAAACTCCCGTTGGTAGAATCCATTTTATGGCGGACTCTGTCTGTTTGTTTCCTTGAAATTGGGCCCAAATGGGCCTCGGCATTGGGTAAATGAGCAGTTAGGCTTACTACGGGCCTCGGGGGCTTTAGGCTGGCCCAGGTCCTATGTCGGTCCGGCCCATAGGTTGAGTCGTGACAAATGTAGTATCGAGCTTAGGCTCGATTCTTAGGGAATGTTGTCTAAAGTGTTGGGAAGAGTCTACTAGGAGTCACATGCGGAAATATAGGGTCCACATTCGTCTTGCATTGTCATCTTTGCTTCTAGTTTTACGCTCCATATGTTATGTATAAATATGAGTCTATAGAGGCATGTAATGTGCATTTTGAATTTTGTGGGCTAATCTTGCTGAATTTCGGGAAAATGCGTAGAAGCGGGAGAGGCTGCCCGCACTAGAGCCGGATGTGCTGGCGAGTGTCGGCACATGATGGCCCTTTGCCAGGAGGCGGGGTAGGAGGCCTAGAAGGCTGCTCAAGTAGAAGCGACTACCCACGGTTCGAGCAGTCTTTCATGTACAGGTCTATGGACCCCATGGCGGCTTCTCTGCCGTGATGCGAGAGAACCATCGACATGATAGCGCGATATATAGTCCACCCTCCTGGCGGCGATCCACTTGCACGAGAGAATCTTACAAGCGGATCATAAATTTCAGAAGTTGGTGCTTGGAACTTATGATGTGTCGAGCGATGCATATCGGTTTTAGATTCTATGACGAGGCGAGAGCAATTCTGATTGGTGATGGAAGGCGATAGAATGTATGCGGCACGTCATGGGGCTATGCCTAGACAATGGATGAATGACTACGTGTTACCGGATGGAGGAGTTTG